>NC_141551.1:21573750-21900000 GCF_021556685.1 Rattus norvegicus | reverse complement strand
TACTGACTCAGGTCAAGATTAGGCCAAGTACCAGCTTCCTGCCTCAGGTCAAGGCTAGGGCACGTTCCACTCTCCACCCACAGTTCTCTGGAAGAGCAGAGACATTCTTGAAAATCTGAAGAATGTATTGACATAGTCACCTGACCCTCTGGTCCCAGATAGAGTTCAATTGCATGCCATATGCCTGCTAGCCAATAGATTCAAAGGTTAATATGCTTAGCCAATAAGTTTAAACTGTAACCTTGCTGATGCAACCTGTACCCCTAAAAAGTATAAAAACTGCTTGTTACAGCCATTTGGGTTGCCTTCCAGTCACTCATCATGAGGTGCTGGTTGAAGATCGACCCTACTGCATAGCAAAAATAAACCTCTTGTGTTTGCATCAAACTCCTTTCTCGTGTCTCACTTGGGGGTCTCCCGGTAGTTAAGACTCACTTCGAGCCTTACAATCTCTCTGTCCATGTCCTGCTTGTTTGTTTGTTTGTGTGTGTGTGTGTGTGTGTGTGTGTGTGTGTGTGTGTGAGAGAGAGAGAGAGAGAGAGAGAGAGAGAGAGAGAGAGAGAGAGATCTTCAAGCAATTCTTTCTTTTCTCTTTTTATCCTAAAAAATTCTCTGGATAGCTCATCTTTTGCAGAACACAGGTCCAGTCTTTTATTTTACATATCACTCCAGTCATTTACTCCTGGTTTCCTTTTGTTTATCTTATGAATCAGCATCCCAGGAACCTAGCTCTTTGATCCTTAAGCTACAGCTAGAATCAAATGTTTTCCTTAACATTGCAAAAGACTTCAGTGATCTGTCTGCCTTTGGGACAGCTAGTTGGGTAGGACCCTGCCCTGAAATTACCATTTGTACTGCACCTGGGCTCAACCTTGCTCTGTTCTAGGATAACCTTGAATTCAGGAATCTGTCTGCCTTTGTATCTTTTGGAGAAGCTGGTAGATAGTATAATAGCTGACTTTGTTCCTATAGATTCATGAAGCCTCTCATAATTCATTTTGCATAGTTGAGAAATTATATATTTTTAAACTCATTTATTTAGAGCTCTTTCCCAGAGCCTAAAGGGCTATCCTGAAGGTCTCAGCATTTACCATTTGTGCTGAGACTTAGCCACACCCTTGACTCCCGGACTGACACTGTTTTTAATCTCATGGAGTCATTAATGTTAACAGAGAGGAAATTCCTCAGAGGAATGTGAAATTTGTACTTTATTATACAAACAAGCCTATGCACACAACAGCCATCAACACTCTTGGAGTCTCACAAGGGCAGGAACCATGTCATTCTGTCCCAACCAGGGCCATACTGGACTTGGCACCTACTTGCTCTTACCTTGCTAGTATGTCTATTGCTTCACTGTCATCAGAGCTTACTTTTTTGGGGTCCTGGCTTATACTAAAGACCAGTTGAGATATTCAGCTTTGTGGACTGAAATGGTTTTTGTTTTGTTTTTAACCTTTCATTAGTAGTATGGTATATGCAATCTAGAATCCACAGATGAGGGAACATGTCTGAATTAATTTACTTACTAAGACACTTTGCAGTTGCATCCATTTTCCTGAAACTGATATAAAACCTTTATGGCTGAATAAATTTCAATTTTGTATATGTGCTGCATTTTCGGCATCTGTTATTCTACTGACAGATACCATTATATACCCTTAGGTGTATTCTCAGGAGTTGTATGGCTGGGTACATAGTAGTTCTAACTTTAGTTGATAAGCCTTCATACTGATTTCCACAGTGGCTGATTTATTTTTAGTTTTCTACTAGAAGTATATAAGGATTCCCTCTCTCCATATTCATAACAGTGTTTGTTACTTGTTTTCTTAATTGTGTTCATTCTGACTGGGAATCTTGGGGAAGGTTTAATTTGCATTTTGCTGATAGTCAGTGAGGAGGACCATTTTTCCAAATGTTTACTGACCAATTTCTAGTTCATCGTTCTCATCATTGGCCCATTAATGACAGAGTTGTTTTATTTTCTGTAATTTAGTTTTTTAGAGTTCTTTATATATTCTAGATAGTAATCCTTTGTCAGATAGGCTGTTAGCAAAGATTTCCCTCCCATACTGTAATTGTCTCTTCACTTATTTGGCAGTTTCCTTTGCTGCTCTTGTTAATTTTATATAAACTTATTTATTAATTGTTTGTCCCAACCTGTGGGGGTTCAGTGGAGACCTGGGCAAAAGAATGGGGGACAAGAGGCACGAAGAAGGAGAGCAAGTCTATGATCTGATCAAGCTCTCAAAGTTTATCTAAAAACAGGGGCTTATAAAGACAAGCAGGTGTGAAGATCACCCAGGACCCAGGACTGATCCTTCACTGCCACCACCCTCCCTATACCCCTAAACCGTAAATTGCAGGTATGAACTGATAAGAACAGATGGCTGGAGACAGAGACTGTAAAAGTGATAAGAACGGACAACTGGCTACGTGTCCCAGAGCTGGAGGCTGTAACTGACTTAATTTTCCTGGAGATAGAGGCCATATAGTGAGCTGAGCATTCCTGAGAAAAATTCCTGAGACAGAGGGTGTGTAAGTGGGCTTGGCTCCCTGCAATTGTTAATCTTATTTTGTAAGCCATTCAAGTCCTTTTCAGAAAGTTCTTGCCTATATCTAGATCTTAAAGACTTTTCCTATATTTACTCAAACAGTTCAGAAGTTTCAGGTCTTATATGAATAGTTTTGATCCATTTAGAATTGATCAAAAGATTGATTTTTTTTTGTATAGGATTGAGATGCAGAAACATGATTTAATGTGATTTCATTCTTTTGCCTTTTGATAGCCAGTTTGCCCAGCATCATTAGTTTCACAGACTCTCTTCAATTAGTGTTCTGAGAAACTTTTAAAGAAAAATATGTCTCGCTCTGCTGTTCAGATTCATTGACATCATGTCAATTTTTGTTACTGTGACTCTCTAGGGTACCAGGTACTGAGGACTAAGGATACCCTCCAGTTGTTCCCTTTATCAGGACTCTGTATAGTGTTTTTTGTGGTAAATCCATATGAATTTTAGGCCTTTTTTTCTACTTTTCTCAAGTATGCCATTAGAATTGTGGTTGGGATGGCACTGGTGAGGACAGCTTTTGGTAAGAGTGCCATTTTCACAATTCTGTTGATTCTTAAGTATGGGACAGCCTACTGTCTTCTGAAATATTCTTTAATGTCTTCCTTCAGTATTTTAACATTTTCATTGTAGCCATCTTTCATTGCCTTTGTTTGGTTTAGTCAAAGGTATGTTCCAGTTTTATATCTATTACTTTTTTAATCTTTTTTTATTAACTTGAGTATTTCTTATTTACATTTTGAGTGTTATTCCCTTTCCCGTTTTCCGGGCCAACATCCCCCTAACCCCTCCTCCCCTTCTTTATGGGTGTTTCCCTCCCCATCCTCCCCGCATTGCCGCCCTCCCCCCAACAATCACGTTCACTGGGGGTTCAGTCTTAGCAGGACCAAGGGTTTCCCCTTCCACTGGTGATCTTACTAGAATATTCATTGCTACCTATGAGGTCAGAGTCCAGGGTCAGTCCATGTATAGTCTTTAGGTAGTGGCTTAGTCCCTGGAAGCTCTGGTTGCTTGGCATAGTTGTTCATAAGGGGTCTCGAGCTCTTTCAAGCTCTTCCAGTTCTTTCTCTGATTCCTTCAACGGGGGTCCCGTTCTCAGTTCAGTGGTTTGCTGCTGGCATTCGCCTCTGTATTTGCTGTATTCTGGCTGTGTCTCTCAGGAGCGATCTACATCCGGCTCCTGTCGGCCTGCACTTCTTTGCTTCATCCATCTTGTCTAATTGGGTGGCTATATATATATATGGGCCACATGTGGGGCAGGCTCTGAATGGATGTTCCTTCTGTGTCTGTTTTAATCTTTGACTCTATTCCCTGCCAAGGGTATTCTTGTTCCCCTTTTAAAGAAGGAATGAAGCATTCACATTTTGATCATCCGTCTTGAGTTTCATTTGTTCTAGGCATCTAGGGTGATTCAAGCATTTGGGCTAATAGCCACTTATCAATGAGTGCATACCATGTGTGTTTTTCTGTGATTGGGTTACCTCACTCAGGATGATATTTTCCAGTTCCAACCATTTGCCTACGAATTTCATAAAGTCATTGTTTTTGATAGCTGAGTAATATTCCATTGTGTAGATGTACCACATTTTCTGTATCCATTCCTCTGTTGAAGGGCATCTGGGTACTTTCCAGCTTCTGGCTATTATAAATAAGGCTGCGATGAACATAGTGGAGCACGTGTCTTTTTTATATATTGGGGCATCTTTTGGGTATATGCCCAAGAGAGGTATAGCTGGATCCTCAGGCAGTTCAATGTCCAATTTTCTGAGGAACCTACAGACTGATTTCCAGAATGGTTGTACCAGTCTGCAATTCCACCAACAATGGAAGAGTGTTCCTCTTTCTTCACATCCTCGCCAGCATTGGCTGTCACCTGAGTTTTTGATCTTAGCCATTCTCACTGGTGTGAGGTAAAATATCAGGGTTGTTTTGATTTGCATTTCCCTTATGACTAAAGATGTTGAACATTTCTTTAGGTGTTTCTCAGCCATTTGGCATTCCTCAGCTGTGAATTCTTTGTTTAGCTCTGAACCCCATTTTTTTAAATTTAGAGAATACTTTATTAGTTTTTGTAATCAAACCCACATAGATAAGACCTTACATATTTAATACAGTGTGTTACCCCTGTACAAATGGAAAAAACTTAAGTTCAACATTTCTAGACCAATATGGCTGTTAATTTCTGTACAGTGCCAACTCAACACAGTAAACGGGGATACTTTTTTCCAAAGTTGACAGCACAGGTAAAGTTTCAAAAAATTCAAATTATATATCTGTATATATATATTTATATTTATATAAAAAGACCAATAATAGCAGTGTGTTATGCATCAACAGCAGCAACAGCTTTTCCAGGTTCTGCAGTCATCTGAACAAAATTGTAGAGACATCCAGCACACTCCATTAAAAAAAAAAAAAGTAAAAAAACAAAACCCAAGAAAACAGCAAAGTTCTGTTACTCTTGTGGTACCTGGCACCATTTTTTTTTTAAATTAGCTTCTCAATCATCATCTGGAAAGAAAACATTCTGAGCAACATCATTAAAAACAGCTCTGATAAAGCACGGTCACTACTACGTATCATAAAGCAGGTACAAGCTATTTTACATCCACAGAGGTATGATACAGTACTGTCCTACATCTATAATACTAGAGGATACAATTTAAAAGGCATTATTTGAGACTTGATTCTACTTTTCCAGCAGAGGGCCCAAAGGATGGTGTGACACAGCTTTGTAAAGAAACATACTCTAGACAGGATTTCCTTTCACTAGTGGCACAGTTCTAAGGATTCATTCTCTCCATGAATGTCAGCTAAAACCGTTATTAAAAAAATGAAATATCCCTAGAACAAAACCGTATAACCACCGGATTCACATGAAGATGACCTAGTGGAGACAAGCTGGACCTCACCTTCCCAACAAGCTATCAAATCTGTTATGTTTAAACAGTGAGACCTCCAAGGAAGGAGATGCCAAGTAGTGCTTCAAAGCTTCGGACCACAATCAAACACAGCATCCTTTTCAACAGAAGCAGAAGCTCATCTGAATATGCTCAAGGATGCAGACATCAACATTTAATCATCTCCTCACTCATCCAGGAAGAAGAGGAGATCAGTTACTACTGTACTTTATTGTTGAACCCCATTTTTTAATAGGGTTATTTGTTTCCCTGCGGTCTAACTTCATGAGTTCTTTGTATATTTTGGGTATAAGGCCTCTATCTGTTGTAGGATTGGTAAAGATCTTTTCCCAATCTGTTGGTTGCCGTTTTGTCCTAACCACAGTGTCCTTTGCCTTACAGAAGCTTTGCAGTTTTATGAGATCCCATTTGTCGATTCTTGATCTTAGAGCGTAAGCCATTGGTGTTTTGTTCAGGAAATTTTTTCCAGTGCCCATGTGTTCCAGATGCTTCCCTAGTTTTTCTTCTATTAGTTTGAGTGTGTCTGGTTTGATGTGGAGTTCCTTGATCCACTTGGACTTAAGCTTTGTACAGGGTGATAAGCATGGATAGATCTGCATTCTTCTACATGTTGCCCTCCAGTTGAACCAGCACCATTTGCTGAAAATGCTATCTTTTTTTCCATTGGATGGTTTTGGCTCCTTTGTCAAAAATCAAGTGACCATAGGTATGTGGGTTCATTTCAGGGTCTTCAATTCTGTTCCATTGGTCTATCTGTTTGTCTCTGTACCAATACCATGCAGTTTTTATCACTATTGCCCTGTAATACTGCTTGAGTTCAGGGATAGTGATTCCCCCTGAAGTCCTTTTATTGTTGAGGATAGTTTTAGCTATCCTGGGTTTTTTGTTATTCCAAATGAATTTACAAATTGTTCTGTCTAACTCTTTGAAGAATTGGATTGGTATTTTGATGGGAATTGCATTGAATCTGTAGATTGCTTTTGGTAAAATGGCCATTTTTACTATTTTAATCCTGCCAATCCATGAGCATGGGAGATCTTTCCATCTGAGATTTTCTACAATTTCTGTCTTCAGAGGCTTGAAGATTTTATCATGCAGATCTTTCACTTGTTTGGTTAAAGTCACACCGAGGTACTTTATATTATTTGGGTCTATTATGAAGGGTGTCATTTCCCTAATTTCTTTCTCGGCTTGTTTCTCTTTTGTGTAGAGGAAGGCTACCGATTTATTTGAGTTAATTTTATACCCAGCCACTTTGCTGAAGTTGTTTATCAGCTTTAGTAGTTCTCTGGTGTAACTTTTAGGATCACTTAAATATACTATCATATCATCTGCAAACAGTGATATTTTGACTTCTTCTTTTCCGATCTGTATCCCCTTGACCTCCTTTTGTTGTCTGATTGCTCTGGCTAGAATTTCAAGAACTATATTGAATAAGTAGGGAGAGAGTGGGCAGCCTTGTCTAGTCCCTGATTTTAGTGGGATTGCTTCAAGTTTCTCTCCATTTAGTTTAATGTTAGCAACTGGTTTGCTGTATATGGCTTTTACTATGTTCAGGTATGGGCTTTGAATTCCTATTCTTTCCAGGACTTTTATCATGAAGGGGTGTTGAATTTTGTCAAATGCTTTCTCAACATCTAATGAAATGATCGTGTGGTTTTGTTCTTTCAGTTTGTTTATATAATGGATCACGTTGATGGTTTTCCGTATATTAAACCAACCCTGCATGCCTGGGATGAAGCCTACTTGATCATGGTGGATCATTGTTTTGATGTGCTCTTGGATTCGGTTTGCCAGAATTTTATTGAGTATTTTTAGGTCGATATTCATAAGGGAAATTGGTCTGAAGTTCTCTTTCTTTGTTGGGTCTTTGTGTGGTTTGGGTATAAGCTTAATTGTGGCTTCATAGAAGGAATTCGGTAGTGCTCCATCTGTTTCAATTTTGTGAAATAGTTTGGATAGTATTGGTATGAGGTCTTCTATGAAGGTCTGTTAGAATTCTGCACTAAACACGTCTGGACCTGGGCACTTTTTGGTTGGGAGACCTTTAATGACTGCTTCTATTTCCTTAGGAGTTATGGGGTTGTTTAACTGGTTTATCTGTTCCTGATTTAACTTCGGTACCTGGTATCTGTCTAGGAAATTGTCCATTTCCTGCAGATTTTCAAGTTTTGTTGAATATAGGATTTTATAGTAAGATCTGATGATTTTTTGAATTTCCTCTGAATCTGTAGTTATGTCTCCCTTTTCATTTCTGATTTTGTTAAATCAGACTCTCTGTGTCCTCTCGTTAGTCTGGCTAAGGGTTTATCTATCTTGTTGATTTTCTCAAAGAACCAACTTTTGGTTCTGTTGATTCTTTCTATGGTCCTTTTTGTTTCTACTTGGTTGATTTCAGCTCTGAGTTTGATTATTTCCTGCCTTCTACTCCTCCTGGGTGTATTTGCTTCTTTTTGTTCTAGAGCTTTTAGGTGTGCTGTCAAGCTGGTTACATATGCTCTTTCCTGTTTCATTCTGCTGGCACTCAGCGCTATGAGTTTTCCTCTTAGCACAGCTTTCCTTGTGTCCCATAAGTTTGGGTATTTTGTACCTTTATTTTCATTAAATTCTAAGAAGTTTTTAATTTCTTTCTTTATTTCTTCCTTGACCAGGTTATCATTGAGTAGAGCATTGTTCAATTTCCACATATATGTGTGCATTCTTCCCTCATTGTTATTGAAGACCAGCTTTAGGCCATGGTGGTCTGATAGCATGCATGGGATTATTCCTATCTCTCTGCACCTGTTGAGGCCTGTTTTTTGACCAATTATATGGTCACATTTGGAGAAAGTACCATGAGGAACTAAGAAGAAGGTATATCCTTTTGCTTCAGGATAGAATGTTCTATAAATATCTGTTAAGTCCATTTGGCTCATGACTTCCCTTAGTCTGTCTACGCCTCTGTTTAATTTCTGTTTCCATGATCTGTCCATTGATGAGAGTGGGGTGTTGAAATCTCCTACTATTATTGTGTGAGGTGCAATGTGTGTTTTGAGCTTCAGTAAGGTTTCTTTTACGTGTGTAGGTGCCCTTGTATTTGGGGCATAGATATTTAGGATTGAGAGTTCGTCTTGGTGGATTTTTCCTTTGATGAATATGAAGTGTCCTTCCTTATCTTTTTTGATGACTTTTAGTTGAAAATTGATTTTATTTGATATTAGAATGGCTACTCCAGCTTGCTTCTTCCGACCGTTTGCTTGGAAAGTTGTTTTCCAGCCTTTCACTCTAAGGTAGTGTCTGTCTTTGTCTCTGAGGTGTGTTTCCTGTAGGCAGCAGAATGCAGGGTCCTTGTTGTGTATCCAGTTTGTTAATCTATGTCTTTTTATTGGAGAGTTGAGGCCATTGATGTTGAGAGATATTAAGGAATAGTGATTATTGCTTACTGTTATATTCATAGTTGGATATGAGGTTATGTTTGTTTGCTTTTCTTCTCTTTGTTTTGTTGCCAAGACAAATAGTTTCTTGCTTCTTCTACGGTATAGCTTGCCTCCTTATGTTGGGCTTTACCCTTTATTATCCTTTGTAGTGCTGGATTTGTAGAAATATATTGTGTAAATTTGGTTTTGTCATGGAATATCTTGGTTTCTCCATCTATGTTAATTGAGAGTTTTGCAGGATACAGTAACCTGGGCTGGCATTTGTGTTCTCTTAGGGTCTGTATGACATCTGTCCAGGATCTTCTGGCTTTCATAGTTTCTGGCGAAAAGTCTGGTGTGATTCTGATAGGTCTGCCTTTATATGTTACTTTACCTCTTTCCCTTACTGCTTTTAATATTCTTTCTTTATTTTGTGTGTTTTGTGTTTTGACTGTTATGTGATGGGAGGAGTTTCTTTTCTGGTCCAATCTATTTGGAGTTCTGTAGGCTTCTTGTATGCCTATGGGTATCTCTTTTTTTAGGTTAAGGAAGTTTTCTTCTATGATTTTGTTGAAGATATTTACTGGTCCTTTGAGCTGGGAGTCTTCACTCTCTTCTATACCTATTATCCTTAGGTTTGATCTTCTCATTGAATCCTGGATTTCCTGTATGTTTTGGACCAGTAGCTTTTTCTGCTTTACATTATCTTTGACAGTTGAGTCGATGATTTCTATGGAATCTTGTGCTCCTGAGATTCTCTCTTCCATCTCTTGTATTCTGTTGGTGAAGCTCGTATCTACAGCTCCTTATTTCTTCCTTTGGGTTTCTATATCCAGGGTTGTTTCCATGTGTTCTTTCTTGATTGCTTCTATTTCCATTTTTAATTCCTTCAACTGTTTGATTGTGTTTTCCTGGAATTCTTTCAGGGATTTTTGTGACTCCTCTCTATGGGCTTCTACTTGTTTATTTATGTTTTCCTGGAATTCTTTTAGGGATTTTTTTCGATTCCTCTGTGTAGGCTTCTACTTGTTCTCTAAGGGAGTTCTTCACATCTTTCTTGAAGTCCTCCAGCATCCTGATCAAATATGATTTTGAAACTAGATCTTGCTTTTCTGGTGTGTTTGGATATTCCGTGTTTGCTTTCGTGGGAGAATTGGGCTTCGATGATGCCATTTAGTCTTGGTTTCTGTTGCTTGGGTTCCTGCGCTTGCCTCTCGCCATCAGATTATCTCTAGTGTTACTTTGTTCGGCTATTTCTGACAGTGGCTAGATTGTCCTATAAGCCTGTGTTTCAGGTGTGCTGTAGACCTGTTTTCCTGTTTTCTTTCATCCAGTTATGGGGACATAGTGTTCTGCTTTCGGGCGTGTAGTTTTTGCTATCTACAGGTCTTCAGCTGTTCCTGTGGGCCTGTGTCTGGAGTTCACCAGGCAGGTTTCTTGCAGCAGAAAAGTTGGTCTTACCTGTGGTCCTGAGGCTCAAGTTCGCTCGCGGGGTGCTGCCCACAAGCTCTCTGCGGCGGCAGCAACCAGGAAGGTCTGTGCCACCCTTTCGGGGAGCTTCCGTGCACCAGGGTTCCGATGGTGTTTGGTGTTTTCCTCTGGAATCAGTAATGTGTGCAGAGTGCAGTCTCTTCTGGTTTCCCAGGCCCGTGTGCCTCTATGAAGGTTTAGCTCTACCTTCCACGGGACTTGGGTGCAGAGAACTGTTTATCTGGTCGGTCCCTTCAGGTTCTGGCGGTGTCTCAGATGCAGCGGATCTGCTGCTCCTGGGCCCTCCTCTATGGGAACTTTTTTAATATTTTAAAATTGTAATAAATACTTAAAAATAAAATTAAAATAAAACCATAATAAAATATCAAATAATTTAAAACATCTAACATGATCTTTCTTCACAGTTTCAAAATTTACATGCTTCATAATTAATATAGAAGGCCATACAGTTCACTCATCACAGCTCTGAGATAACAGTTCTGTCATTTAAAAGAATTTACTTAAATCAAACAATTTTTTGAGTTGCTGTGAATGCTATTATTTTTGTAGGTCTTTCTCGGGACATTTGCTTCTGGTATATCAGAGGCTACTAATCTGTGTATGGTGATTTGTAACATCCAAGTTTACTGCAAGTGGATATCAGTTCTGAAGGTTTTTCTCGTGTAGTCTTTAGGGTCTTTGATGTATAGGGTAGAATTGTCTGCAAATAAGAATACATAATCATAAGTCTTTGGGTTAACCTTGCCTAGAATAAAATCTAAGATTAATAGGACAGAACATTCTAGTTTCAAGTCTACTTACAGGCACAAGAGGTCAGATGGTTTTAAAGCAAGGCTTTCAGTGAGAACAGTCATCTCTCCTTCTGAGCAACTGTATCTCTGACAGATAGTATGATGTAGGGCTGTCACCTAGCAGGTAAAAGCAGCTGTTAATGTCCTTACTAGGCCTACCATCATTTATAGCCAGCTCAGTTTCTCTCAGCCTTGTTCTATATTATTTTTTAATGTATAAATAATAGAGGTCTTATCTATGTGACAGGGGAGTTACAAATATGACTAAAGGAACATCTGGCATTTGTAGAGGAATCTGTGTCAGACATTGCTAGATGCTTTACATGAACTATCTTTCAGTCTTCCTAGAACCTCATGACTAATATTGTACACATGGAGAAACCCAGGCTTTGTGAGACAGATAATTCCCTGTGGTCACAGAGCTGGAAAATTAGAACTCAGGTGTAGGAATGCCATGCTAGACCATGAGGCTGAAATGAGATGATATGTGACCTGGAAAGTGTACCTTGCTTTGAGAAGAAGGAGGATGCCTATGTGCTTTGTGTTGTTAAAGCAGAGGCCTTATAAGACTGTGTTTTAGTAGTATGTAACTTGTTCTAAGTAGGGATCAAATTCAGAATCTTAAAGCAGTTTGTAGTATAAATCAGGCACTGAGGACATTCTAAAAGCTTCCACACAGTTGTGGAGCTCCACTATTTGCTTTATGTCCTCAGTCACAGGACACATTTACTCAATGTGGTTCTAGCTCCATATTATAGCAAGAAGTCTATGGGATAATCTTCCCTTTCTTTCTCCCTTCCTTCATTTTTTTCTTTTTAATGAATTTCTTTTCTATCTAGGCTTTTATCTCTCTAAAATATTTTTCAGAAACTGGTCAAGTAAGAAAGACTAGCTTATTTTAAATAGAATTTTAGAATTTGAAAAAATAAATTTCTTAGAATTCTGGAACTAGACAAGGACTTTAACATTAATTCAGCAAATAACATGAAGAACAAGGCAAAGATAGGTAATTTGGTCTACAACAGTGGCTTTTAACACCAAAATAAGGAGTTATATAAGCATAATTGCCAGAGGAACTAAACAACTCAAAATACCTCACACATGTGGTACATGTTTAATATATATTCACTGAAAACATGAACAGGCCCAGAGGCATGCTGGCAGCAGAGATATCCAGCTTTTCTGCTGGCACCATGGAAAATCAGGACTGCCAGCATTCGGGACAATCAAGTAAGACTTTTCACCAGGCCCATTTTGCCAGATCCCCTTAGGCATGCCCAACACAATGAACTGTGCTCTGTTTCCTGCACTCTGATTCTAGCCACAAAGCTATGTGTATTCCCTGAGGTCTATGAGCACCAAGGACTATGAGAGAAAAACTCTCCCTACCAATCCCCTGCCTGCCAAGTCCCCCTAAAGCACACCCAACTCTGGCAAAATATACCTCTACCCTGTATACTCCATTTTCCATCCTGCAACTCTGCTTTCATACTTGGTGGTCTGCTGGCACCAAGGACTACCAGATACCTAAAGGCCAGCAAAAAACCATGACAATATCCAGAGCAGTATGGCACCACTACAGCCCAGCTATTCTACCTCACCAAGTCCTAAATATCCTAACACAGCCAAAGCACAAGAAAATGACATTAAATCCAGTCTCATGAAAATGATAGATATTTTTAAAAAAGAAATGAATAAATTCCTTAAAGAAATACAGGAAAATACAAATAGGTGACAGAATGGATAAAACATTCAAGAACTGAACATGGAAATAAAAGCATTAAATTAAACACAAACTGTGGGAACCCTGGAGATGGAAAACTCAGGAATGAGAACAGAAACTACAGATGCAAGCATCATCAACAGAATCTTAGGCATAGAAGATACAATAAAAGAAGGTCAAAGAAAATGTTAAATCAAAACATTCCTAATGCAAAACATTCAGGAAATCTGAGACACTATGAAAAGGCCAACTCTAAGAATACTAGGAACACAAGAAGGAGAAGATTCTTTTCTTTAAGGCCCAGGAAATATTTTAAACAAAGAAGAAAATTTCCCCAACCTGAAAGGAAAGAGATTTCTAAAAACATACAAGAAGCTTACAGAACATCAAGTAGATGGGAGCAGAAAAGAAAATTGTCCTCTCATATAATAACCAAAATACTAAATGTACAGAACAAAGTGAAGGACCCTAGGGGCTTTCACCAGCCTTACACCCACCTCAGGTCAAGGCTAAGCCAAGTTCCATTCTCTACAAACAGTTCTCAGGAAAAGCAGGGACATTCTTGAAAATCTGAAGAATGTACTTATTAATAGTTATCTACCCTCTGGTCCCAGATAGAGTTCAAATGCATGTCATATGCTTGCTAGCCAATAGATTAAAGGGTCAATATGCTTAGCCAAATGTTTAAACTATAACCTTGCTGATGGAACCTGTACCCCTAAAGAGTATAAAATTGCTTGTTATAGCCATTTGGGGTCACCTTCTAGTCACTTGGCGCAAGGGACTGATTGAGGGTCGACCCTGAAGCACCAGAAAAATAAACCTCTTGTCTCTTTTCTCACTTGAGGGGGGCATTTCCTGGTAATTAAGACTCACTTTGAGCCTTACAAAAGAATATTAAATGCTGCAAGGGGGAAAAGACAAATAATAAAGGTAGACCTGTCAGAATTACACCCAAATTCTCAGCAGAGAGTCTAAAATCCAGAAGGGACTAGGCAGATGTCTTACAGTCTCTAAGAAATTATAGATGCCAGCCTAGACTACTATACACAGCAAAACTTTCTATCACCATAGGTAGAGAAACCAAGATATTCTAAGACAAAACTAAATTTAAATATTATTTCTCTACAAACATAAATATATAGACAATACTAGAAGGAAAACACCAATCCAAGGAGGTTAACAAATAACCCCACACCAGCAAAACCAAAAGAAGAAAAACACCATACACACACACACACACACACACACACACACACACACACACACATCAATATCAAATTAACAAAAATTAACACCCATTGGTTGTAGGTGGAGGTATTGTTTTCCTAACTCCTTCTTGATTGTGTCAATAAAAATCACTGGGCAAAGATGGAATTTTTGGTTCTTAGCCAGAGGAATAGGACAAAAAGAGAAGGGAGAGGAGACGGTGGACTGGAGGAAGCAGCAGACATGTAGGTCTCAGGGTACAAATAGTTTGTATCCTCTGCGGGCAGCAGAGGCTAAGGAGGATGGAGCAAGATATTCTTTGTTCAGTCATCCAGATATTGGGCTAGTTTTAAAATATTAAGGATGTCTGGTGTTTATAACCTAAGGTGACTAAGGTGGGCAGGAGAATGGGCAGAGCCTGGGCACTTGTTAGAGGATTGGCGGAGCTAGCTTCGAGAGGCTGAGGGAGTACAGTTCCCAGTTAGGGAACCAACTAGCCATTGGTAGAGCTATGTGGGGAGTGGGACCAGCAGCTGCGTGTTCTCAGAGCTGAGCTCAAAGCACTTCTCTGTGAAGGCAATAACATAGATTTTAAAATTACATGCTACAATTGGTCATTAATACCTCTCAACATCAATAGATTCAATTCCCCAATAAAAAGACACAGGTTAACAAATGGATACAAAAACAGGATCCATCCTTCTGCTGCATACAAGAAAAACATCTCAGTGACAAAGACAGACATTATCTCAGAGTAAAGAGCTGGAAAAAGATTTTCCAGGGAAATACACCCAAGAAGTAAATTGGAATAGCCATTCTAATATATAATAAAATAGGCTTCCAACTAAAATTAATCAAAAGAGATGGGGAAAGACATTTCATATTCATCAAAGAAAAAAATCCACCAAGATGATGTGTCAAATCTATGCTCCAATTGTAAGGCACCCACATTCATAAAAACTAAACAAAAACAAATAAACAGAAACTGACAGCGCCTGTGCCACCACGGTACCAAGAACCAGGCATAGGCCTGGAGGATTTAAGAAAAGACACATACTCGTGTCATTCGTATTACAAGAATGCCAAAGCTTTGTTGAGGTTCACAGTACATATATCCCAAGTCCACCAGGTAGAAAATTCCAGGAAGCACATTGGAAAACAAGTTTATGCCCTCAGGAGAAAAACAGGAACATAAAACAGGAACTGACTCAATGATATTACTGCCCAGGTGTAACTGCTCATTGACCAAACCGAAAGGTCATCAGAATGTTCCTTTCTAAAGAAAGAAGGCTTTCACATGCATCAGCAAGGTTCAGCAGGGGATAAACACTGAGGGGGCCCAGAAGGGTCTGACAAAAAAAATTACTAAAGCTTAAATCATACATCAAACCCTACACATTAATAGTGGGAGACGTCAACACTCCAACATTCTACTCTCAGCAACCAAAATAGAAACTAAACTGATAAATAATGAAACTAACTGATGTTATGAATAAAATGGACCTAGAAGATACCTACAGAACATTTTATCTGAACACACAAAAATATACCTTTTTCTCAGCATCTCATGAACCTTCTCCAAAATTGACCACATACTTGGTAACAAAGCAAGCCTTAACAGATAACAAGAAAATTAAACTAACCATTTGTTAGTTTTATCAGATCATCACACATTAAAATCTGGAATTCAATAAAAGCAGAAACAATGGAAGTCTGAAAGGTCATGAAAACTGAACAATTTACTACTCAGTGACCACTGGGTCAAGGAAGAAATAAAGAAAAAAATTAAACTCTTTCTAGAATTCAATGAAAATGAAGGTATAATATATCCAAACTTATGGAATGTTTGAACAATGAAAACAATGTTAAGAAGTAGAGTTCATTGCACTAAGTGTCTTTATAAAGAAATAGGAAAAATCTCATAGGAGCAACTTAGCTGCATATCTGAAAGATCTAGAACAAAAAGAAGCAAACACTCCCCAAGAGGAATAGACAGCAGGAAATTATCAAACTCAGGGCTGAAATTTTTTTTTTAAGAAAAAAAAATCAGAATGAGAATAATACAAAGACTCAACAAGCATTGGCTCTTTGAGAAAATCAACAAGATATACAAACCCTTAGTCAAACTAACTAAAAGGCAGAGAGACAATATCCAAATTAATAAAATCAGGAATGAAATGGGAAATAATACAACAGACACTGAGGAGATTCAAAGAATCATTAGGTTTTACTTTTAAAACCTGTGCTCCACAAAATTGTAAAATTTAAACAAAATGGGCAATTTTTTAATAGATACTACTTACTAAAGTTAAATCAAGATCAGGTAACAATTTAAATAGAGCTATGACCCATAAAGAAATAGAGGAAGTCATTAAAGTCTTTTAACTAACAAAAGCTTGGGGCCGGCAGCAGCTCTCTGCTCCCAGACCCCGTGGGAGAGAGACCTCACCGCCTGGTCAGGTGGGCACTCCTGAGGCTGCAGAGCGGAAGAGACCACCAACACTGCCCACCCTGCCCACATCCCTGGCCCAAGAGGAAACTGTATAAGGCCTCTGGGCTCCCGTGGGGGAGGGCCCAGGAGCGGCAGGACCCCTGCCTGAGACACCGCCAGAACCTGAAGGAAACAGACCGGATAAACAGTTCTCTGCACCCAAATCCCGTGGGAGGGAGAGCTAAACCTTCAGAGAGGCAGACAAGCCTGGGAAACCAGAAGAGACTGCTCTCTGCACATACATCTCGGACGCCAGAGGAAAACACCAAAGGCCATTTGGAACCCTGATGCACTGAAGCTCCCGGAAAGGGCGGCGCAGATCTTCCTGGTTGCTGCGGCTGCAGAGAGCCCGAGGGCAGCACCCCGCGAGTGAACTTGAGCCTCAGGACCACAGGTAAGACCAACTTTTCTGCTGCAAGTGACCTGCCTGGTGAACTCAAGACACAGGCCCACAGGAACAGCTGAAGACCTGTAGAGAGGAAAAACTACACGCCCGAAAGCAGAACACTCTGTCCCCATAACTGACTGAAAGAGAGGAAAACAGGTCTACAGCACTCCTGACACATAGGCTTATAGGACAGTCTAGCCACTGTCAGAAATAGCAGAACAAAGTAACACTAGAGATAATCTGATGGCGAGAGGCAAGCGCAGGAACCCAAGCAACAGAAACCAAGATTACATGGCATCATCGGAGCCCAATTCTCCCATCAAAACAAACATGGAATATCCAAACACACCAGAAAAGCAAGATCTAGTTTCAAAATCATATTTGATCATGATGCTGGAGGACTTCAAGAAACATGTGAAGAACTCCCTTAGAGAAACACAGGAAAACATTAATTAACAAGTAGAAGCCTACAGAAAGGAATCGCAAAAATCCCTGAAAGAATTCCAGGAAAACATAAATAAACAAGTAGAAGCCCATAGAGAGGAGACACAAAAATCCCTGAAAGAATTCCGGGAAAACACAATCAAACAGTTGAAGGAATTAAAAATGGAAATAGAAGCAATCAAGAAAGAACACATGGAAACAACCCTGGATATAGAAAACCAAAAGAAGAGACAAGGAGCTGTAGATACAAGCTTCACCAACAGAATACAAGAGATGGAAGAGAGAATCTCAGGAACAGAAGATTCCATAGCAATCATTGACTCAACTGTCAAAGATAATGTAAAGCGGAAAAAGCTACTGGTCCAAAACATACAGGAAATCCAGGACTCAATGAGAAGATCAAACCTAAGGATAATAGGTATAGAAGAGAGTGAAGACTCCCAGCTCAAAGGACCAGTAAATATCTTCAACAAAATCATAGAAGAAAACTTCCCTAACCTAAAAAAAGAGATACCCATAGACATACAAGAAGCCTACAGAACTCCAAATAGATTGGACCAGACAAGAAACACCTCCTGTCACATAATTGTCAAAACACCAAACGCACAAAATAAAGAAAGAATATTAAAAGCAGTAAGGGAAAAAGGTCAAGTAACATATAAAGGCAGACCTATCAGAATCACACCAGACTTCTCTCCAGAAACTATGAAGGCCAGAAGATCCTGGACAGATGTCATACAGACCCTAAGAGAACACAAATGCCAGCCCAGGTTACTGTATCCTGCAAAACTCTCAATTAACATAGATGGAGAAACCAAGATATTCCATGACAAAACCAAATTTACACAATATCTTTCTACAAATCCAGCACTACAAAGGATAATAAAGGGTAAAGCCCAACATAAGGAGGCAAGCTATACCCTAGAAGAAGCAAGAAACTAATCGTCTTGGCAACAAAACAAAGAGAATGAAAGCACACAAACATAACCTCACATCCAAATATGAATATAACAGGAAGCAATAATCACTATTCCTTAATATCTCTCAATATCAATGGCCTCAACTCCCCAATAAAAAGACATAGATTAACAAACTGGATACGCAATGAGGACCCTGCATTCTGCTGCCTACAGGAAACACACCTCAGAGACAAAGACAGACACTACCTCAGAGTGAAAGGCTGGAAAACAACTTTCCAAGCAAATGGTCAGAAGAAGCAAGCTGGAGTAGCCATTCTAATATCAAATAAAATCAATTTTCAACCAAAAGTCATCAAAAAAGATAAGGAAGGACACTTCATATTCATCAAAGGAAAAATCCACCAAGACGAACTCTCAATCCTAAATATCTATGCCCCAAATACAAGGGCACCTACACACGTAAAAGGAACCTTACTAAAGCTCAAAACACACATTGCAGCTCACACAATAATAGTAGGAGATTTCAACACCCCACTCTCATCAATGGACAGATCATGGAAACAGAAATTAAAAAGAGATGTAGACAGACTAAGAGAAGTCATGAGCCAAATGGACTTAACGGATATTTATAGAACATTCTATCCTAAAGCAAAAGGATATACCTTCTTCTCAGCTCCTCATGGTACTTTCTCCAAAATTGACCATATAACTGGTCAAAAAACAGGCCTCAACAGGTACAGAAAGATAGAAATAATCCCATGCATGCTATCAGACCACCACGGCCTAAAACTGGTCTTCAATAACAATAAGGGAAGAATGCCCACATATACGTGGAAATTGAACAATGCTCTACTCAATGATCACCTGGTCAAGGAAGAAATAAAGAAAGAAATTAAAAACTTTTTAGAATTCAATGAAAATGAAGGTACAACATACCCAAACTTATGGGACACAATGAAAGCTGTGCTAAGAGGAAAACTCATAGCGCTGAGTGCCTGCAGAAAGAAACAGGAAAGAGCATATGTCAGCAGCTTGACAGCACACCTAAAAGCTCTAGAACAAAAAGAAGCAAATACACCCAGGAGGAGTAGAAGGCAGGAAATAATCAAACTCAGAGCTGAAATCAACCAAGTAGAAACAAAAAGGACCATAGAAAGAATCAACAGAACCAAAAGTTGGTTCTTTGAGAAAATCAACAAGATAGATAAACCCTCTCCAGACTAACGAGAGGACACAGAGAGTGCGACCAAATTAACAAAATCAGAAATGAAAAGGGAGACATAACTACAGATTCAGAGGAAATTCAAAAATCACCAGATCTTACTATAAAAACCTATATTCAACAAAACTTGAAAATCTTCAAGAAATGGACAATTTCCTAGACAGATACCAGGTACCGAAGTTAAATCAGGAACAGATAAACCAGTTAAACAACCCCATAACTCCTAAGGAAATAGAAGCAGTCATTACAGGTCTCCCAACCAAAAAGAGCCCAGGTCCAGACGGGTTTAGTGCAGAATTCTATCAAACCTTCATAGAAGACCTCATACTAATATTATCCATACTATTCCACAAAATTGAAACAGATGGATCACTACTGAATACCTTCTACAAAGCCACAATTACTCTTATACCTAAACCACACAAAGACCCAACAAAGAAAGAGAACTTCAGACCAATTTCCCTTATGAATATCAACGCAAAAATACTCAATAAAATTCTGGCAAACCGAATTCAAGCGCACATCAAAACAATCATCCACCATGATCAAGTAGGCTTCGTCCCAGTCATGCAGGGATGGTTTAATATACGGAAAACCATCAATGTGATCCATTATATAAACAAACTGAAAGAACAAAAACACATGATCATTTCATTAGATGCTGAGAAAGCATTTGACAAAATTCAACACCCCTTCATGATAAAAGACCTGGAAAGAATAGGAATTCAAGGCCCATACCTGAACATAGTAAAAGCCATATACAGCAAACCAGTTGCTAACATTTAACTAAATGGAGAGAAACTTGAATCAATCCCACTACAATCAGGGACTAGACAAGGCTGCCCACTCTCTCCCTACTTATTCAATATAGTTCTTGAAGTTCTAGCCAGAGCAATCAGACAACAAAAGGAGATCAAGGGGATACAGATCGGAAAAGAAGAGGTCAAAATATCACTATTTGCAGATGATATGATAGTATATTTATGTGATCCCAAAAGTTCCACCAGAGAACTACTAAAGCTGATAAACAACTTCAGCAAAGTGGGTGGGTATAAAATTAACTCAAATAAATCAGTTGCCTTCCTCTATACAAAAAAGAAACAAGCCGAGAAAGAAATTAGGGAAACGACACCCTTCATAATAGACCCAAATAATATAAAGTACCTCGGTGTGACTTTAACCAAGCAAGTAAAAGATCTGTACAATAAGAACTTCAAGACACTGAGGAAAGAAATTGAAGAAGACCTCAGAAGATGGAAAGATCTCCCATGCTCATGGATTGGCAGGATTAATATAGTAAAAATGGCCATTTTACCAAAAG
Source organism: Rattus norvegicus (assembly GCF_021556685.1). Taxonomy (NCBI): domain Eukaryota; kingdom Metazoa; phylum Chordata; class Mammalia; order Rodentia; family Muridae; genus Rattus; species Rattus norvegicus. Next base: position 21,879,114 of record NC_141551.1, on the reverse strand, counting down.
CAATTTACAGATTCAATGCAATCCCCATCAAAATACCAACCCAATTCTTCAAAGAGTTAGACAGAACAATTTGCAAAGTCATCTGGAATAACAAAAAACCCAGGATAGCTAAAGCTATCCTCAACAATAAAAGGACTTCAGGGGGAATCACTATCCCTGAACTCAAGCAATATTACAGAGCAATAGTGATAAAAACTGCATGGTATTGGTACAGAGACAGACAGATAGACCAATGGAATAGAATTGAAGACGCAGAAATGAACCCACACACCTATGGTCACTTGATTTTTGACAAAGGAGCCAAAACCATCAAATGGAAAAAAGATAGCATTTTCAGCAAATGGTGCTGGTTCAACTGGAGGGCAACATGTAGAAGAATGCAGATCGATCCATGCTTATCACCCTGTACAAAGCTTAAGTCCAAGTGGATCAAGGACCTCCACATCAAACCAGACACACTCAAACTAATAGAAGAAAAACTAGGGAAGCATCTGGAACACATGGGCACTGGAAAAAATTTCCTGAACAAAACACCAATGGCTTACGCTCTAAGATCAAGAATCGACAAATGGGATCTCATAAAACTGCAAAGCTTTTGTAAGGCAAAGGACACTGTGGTTAGGACAAAACGGCAACCAACAGATTGGGAAAAGATCTTTACCAATCCTACAACAGATAGAGGCCTTATATCCAAAATATACAAAGAACTCAAGAAGTTAGACCGCAGGGAAACAAATAACCCTATTAAAAATGGGGTTCAGAGCTAAACAAAGAATTCACAGCTGAGGAATGCCGAATGGCTGAGAAACACCTAAAGAAATGTTCAACTTCTTTAGTCATAAGGGAAATGCAAATCAAAACAACCCTGAGATTTCACCTCACAACAGTGAGAATGGCTAAGATCAAAAACTCAGGTGACAGCAGATGCTGGCGAGGATGTGGAGAAAGAGGAACACTCCTCCATTGTTGGTGGGATTGCCGACTGGTAAAACCATTCTGGAAATCAGTCTGGAGGTTTGTCAGAAAATTGGACATTGAACTGCCTGAGGATCCAGCTATACCTCTCTTGGGCATATACCCAAAAGATGCCTCAACATATAAAAGAGACACGTGCTCCACTATGTTCATCGCAGCCTTATTTATAATAACCAGAAACTGGAAAGAACCCAGATGCCCTTCAACAGAGGAATGGATACAGAAAATGTGGTACATCTACACAATGGAATATTACTCAGCTATCAAAAACAACGAGTTTATGAAATTCGTAGGCAAATGGTTGGAACTGGAAAATATCATCCTGAGTGAGCTAACCCAATCACAGAAAGACATACATGGTATGCACTCATTGATAAGTGGCTATTAGCCCATATGCTTGAATTACCCTAGATCCCTAGAACAAACGAAACTCAAGATGGATGATCAAAATGTGAATGCTTCACTCCTTCTTTAAATGAGGAAAAATAATACCCTTGGCAGGGAAGGGAGAGGCAAAGATTAAAACAGAGACTTAAGGAACACCCATTCAGAGCCTACCCCACATGTGGCCCATACATATACAGCCACCCAATTAGACAAGATGGATGAAGCAAAGAAGTGGAGACCGACAGGAGCCGGATGTAGATCGCTCCTGAGAGACACAGCCAGAATACAGCAAATACAGAGGCGAATGCCAGCAGCAAACCACTGAACTGAGAATAGGACCTCCGTTGAAGGAATCAGAGAAAGAACTGGAAGAGCTTGAAGGGGCTCGAGACCCCATATGTACAACAATGCCAAGCAACCAGAGCTTCCAGGGACTAAGCCACTACCTAAAGACTATACATGGACTGACCCTGGACTCTGACCTCATAGGTAGCAATGAGTATCCTAGTAAGAGCACCAGCGGAAGGGGAAGCCCTGGGTCCTGCTAAGACTGAACCCCCAGTGAACTAGACTGTGGGGGGGAGGGCGGCAATGGGGGGAGGGTTGGGAGGGGAACACCCGTAAGTAAGGGGAGGAGGGAGGGGGATGTTTGCCCGGATACCGGGAAAGGGAATAACACTCGAAATATATATAAGAAATACTCAAGTTAATAAAAAAAAATAATGCTGACACAAGGCATCCAGGAAACCTAGGACACTATGAAAAGATCAAATCCATGAATAGACTAAGAATAAAATATAGGGATATAATTTGGAATATAATAGGAATAGAGGAAGGAGAAGTATCCTTCAACATGGGCGGAGGGGGGGGGGGACAGACCCAGACCCATTTGAATAATACCTTACTTCTCAATGGAGACTCAGAGTTCTACAAATTCTGAGAAACCACAGATGCCAACCCAGACTACTATACCCAGCAAAACTATCATTCATGGTAGACGAAGAAAGAAAAAGATACCACAATAATATCAAACTTAAGCAGTATCTATACCAATCACACACTACACAAGGCACTAGAATTAAAAATTCAGTCTAAAGAGGTTACCTATACCCAAGAAACCAAGGAATAAATAATCCTAGACCTGCAAATCAAGAGGAAGAAAAACCTCATACTGTAATGCAAAATAACAGAAATCAATAAACATTGTTCCATGAGCACTTTCAATAGTAATGATCTCAATTCCCATCCCCAAAAGACACAAACTATTGGATTGGATTAGAAAGCAGGATCCATCCTTGTGATGTATCTAAGAAATACACCTTACATCAAGGATAGACATCACCTCAGGCTAAAAGAATGGGAAAAGGGATCCCAACAAAATAGACCTAAAAAAGAAAGCCAGTGTAGCCACTTTAATACCTGACAAAACAGAATTCATACCAAATATAAACAGAAGAGATAAGGAAGGACACATAAGAAAAAAAAGAAAAAAGAAAAAAAAAGCTTGGGGCCAGAGGGTTTTAGGGCAGAATTTTTCCAGACATTCAAGAAGAGCAATACTCCTCAAATTATGCTGCAAAATAGAAACAGAAGGAATATTGCCAAACATTATATGAAGTCACAGTTACCCTGATACCTAAAGCACAGAAAGAAAGAAATTTTCAGCCAATATTTTCTTATGAACATTGAGACAAAAATACTCCATTCCCAGCTCTTCTGCAGCATCCAGAGGCACCTGGATGTCTGAGAGCTGGGCCTTACAAAACAAATTCAAGAACAAATCAAAAACATCATCATCCACCATGACTTCATCCCAGGGATGCAGCATTCTTTCAACATGCAGAAATACATTAATGTAATGTACTATATAAACAAGTTGAAAGAAAAAAAAAACATATGGTTACATCATTAGATGGCAAAATTCAAGATCCCTTCATGATAAAAATCTCAGAGAGATCAGGAAACAAGGCATGTCTAAGTACAATTAAGATAATATACCGCAAACTGATAGCCAACCTCAAATTAAATGGAGAGAAACTTAAAGCAATTCCACAAAATCACTGACAACACAAGGCTGCCTACTCTCTCCTTATCTCTGTAATATAGTATTTGAAGTTCTAGCTCAAGTAATATCACAACTAAAGGAGATCAAGGGCATACAAATTGGAAAGAATAATTCAAAGTATATCTATTTATAGATGATATGGTAGTATGCATAAATGGACCGAAATATTCTATCACAGAACTCCTACGCTCATAAACCCCTTCAGTAAATATGACTAGATACATAATTAACTAAAAAAATGAAAACTTTCTTTATACAAATAATAAATGGGCTAAGAAAGATTTAAGAGAACAACATCCTTCACAATAGCCCAATAGTCACAAATAATATAAAATATATTGGTATAACTGTAGTGAGGCAAGTGAAAGACTTCGAGTTTTTGAGGAAAGAAATTGAAAAAGATACAGAAGATGGAAATCTCCCATGCTCAGGGATTGGAAGGATTAACATAGTAAAAGTGGCCATTCTAACAAAAGCAATTTACAGATTCAATGTAATTCCCATAAAAATTTCAACACAACTCCTTACAGAACTTGAAAGAACAATATTCAAATTCATATGGAAAAACAAAAAACCCTCCAGGATTGCTAAAGGAATCCTGTACAATAAGAATTTCCGGAGGTATCAGCAACCTGATTTCAGGCTGTACTACAGAGCAATATCATTGGTATTGGCATAAAAGCAGAGAGGTTGATAAATGGGATAGAATTAGGTTCAGAAATAAATGCACATATCATAGACACTTGATGTTTGACAAAGGTGCCAAAAGTATACAATGGTAAAAAGAAAGTATCTTCAACAAATGGTGGTAGTTTAACTGTATATCTACATGTAGAAGAATGCAAACAGATCCATATTTATCACCCTGCACAAAATTCAAGTCCAAGTGGATCAAATACTGCAACATAAAACTGGACAAAATAAATCAGATAAAAAATATAATGGGGGCTATCTTTGAATTCATTGGCACAGAAGACAACTTCCTGAACAGAACATCAACAACCCAGGCACTAAGATCAAGACTTAATAACTGGGGCTTCATGAAACTGAAAAGCTTCTAGAAGGCAAAAGACACCATCAATTGGACAAATAAGCAGCCTATAGATTGGGAAAAGATCTTCACTGACCCTATATTTGACAGAGGGTTGATATTTAAAATATAAAAAGAACTCAAGAAACTAGACATCAGCAAACTGAATAACCCAAAGGAACAATGGAGACAGAATTAAACAGAGAATTCTCAACAAAAGTATCTCTAATGACTGAGAAACACCTAAAGAAATGTTCAACACTCTTACTCATCAGAGGAGTGCAAATCAAAATGACTCTGAGATTCCATCCTTCAACTGTCAGAATGGCTAAGGTCAAAAACTCAAGGGAAAGCTCATGCTGGTCAGGATGTATAGCAAGGGGAACACTCCTCCACTGCTGGTTGGAGCTCAAACTTGTACAACTGAGGGACTGTGAAAGGTAGCCTGGTTCCCGGCTGAGCTCAGGCTTGAAACCTGTAGGTGCTTCACCTGTTCCTGGGCACCAGGCCCCTGTCACTAGCCTCACTAGCCACAGCCCTCCATAGATTTGTGGCCATCAGTCATGTAAGGGCAACACTCCAACATGATCACACGTCACAGGCTCAAGACAGATCTCCATTTTAATGAGGTGCCTAAAGGCCTGGAGGCTTAGCCAATAAGCTTTCCTTCTCATACACTCCTCCCTGAGAATTGGGGTATGGTTTTACTCATCCACTTTCTGCCATGATAATAAATGACCTAATTCTTAGGCAAATGGATGGAACTAGAAAATATCCTGAGTGAGGTAGCTCAGTCACTTATCCATATGATAAGTGGATATTAGCCCAAAATTTCGGAATACCCAAGATACAATCCAAAGACCACATGAAGCTCAAGACCAACAGTGGATGGTTCAGTACTTCTTAGAAGGGAGAACAAAATATTCACAGGAGGAAATATAGACACAAAGTATGGAGCAGAAACTGAGGGAAAGGTCATCTATAGACAGCCCCACCTGGGGATCCATCCCATATGCAGTCACCAAACCCAGACAATATTGCAGAGGCAAAGAAGTGCTTGCTGACAGGAGCCTGATATAGCTGTCTCCTGAGAGGCTCTGCCAGAGCCTGAGAAAAACAGATAGATGCTCTCAACCAACCACAGCACTGAAAACAGCCCCTTCCCCCACCCAAAGGAAGAGTTAGCAAAAGGACTGAAGGAGCTGAAGGGGTGTGCAACCCCATAGGAAGAACAACAATATCGACAAACTAGACCTCCCCTCCACCGGAGCTCCAAGACTAAATCACCAACCAAGAAGTATACATGAAGGGACCCCCATGGCTCCAACCACATGTGTAGCAGAGGATGACCTTATTAGGCATCAGTGAGAGGAGAGACCCTTGGCCCTCTGAAGGCTCAATGCCACAGTGTAAGGGAAAGCCAGGCTGTGGAGATGGGAGGGAGGGAGGGAGTGGTTGGGTGAGTGGGGGAACACTCTCATAGAGGCAAGGGGAGGGGAGAAGGGATATAGGGATTCCAGAGGGGAAATCAGGAAATAGGGAAATGGGGATAACATTTGAAATGTAAGTAAAGAAAATATCCAATAATAATAATAATAATAATAATAATAATAATAATAATAATAATAATACCAAAAAGCATTAAAACAACAACAAAAAAAATGGACTGCCTTTTTTCATCTGGATCTGCCATGGGGAGCTTTCGCTTATAGAGCCACTGTCTAATCTCCCATAGAAGGCCTCTCTGTGCCCTCCGCCACGGCTGCAGCCAAGTCAAACCAAGTTCAAGCTGCCAAGCCAAGGACTCTCCCTTCAGGACCAACCGGAGCAACCCTCTTTTCCATCCCGGCCCTGGGATAGATGCAGCCTGCACGCCCGCACTCCATTCTCAGCTTTTCCACAGCATTCAGTGGTACCTGGGTGTCTGAGAACCTGAGAACCAGATGGGCCCAGCCTCCTTGCAGGCCCTAGTACCCCCAAGCCAGCTCCAGCTGTCCCGTGTATTTTCCCACCCCAGAGCAGTGTCCCAGGGCTTCCCTACAGCCCAACACCCTATTGGCGACACTGTGGGGTAAGCAAGGTCAACTTTCCACATCCCATTTCTGAGTGGCCATGCCCTATGGGGGAGCAGACATGCAACCCTATAAATAACCACTTTTGAAATCAATTTGGCAGTTTCTCAGAAACTCCTGGGTATATATCCAAAAGATGCTCTACCATACAACAAGGGCACTTGGTGACCTATGTTCATAGCAGCTTTATTCATAATAACCAGGTACTGGAAACAACCTAGATGTCCCTCAGCTGAAGAATGAATGAAGAAAGTGTACATTTACACAATGGAGTATTAATTAGCTATTAAAAGCAAGGGTATCAAGAAATTTGCAGGCAAATAAATGTAAGTAGAAAATATCATGCTGAGTGAGGTCATGTAGACACAGACATATATGGTATGTATTTAATTATAATTTGTTTTTAGTCATAAAGTACAGGATAACCGTGCTACAATCCAAAGAAGCTGCCTAACAGGCGGACCTGAGGAAGGATGCATGAATCTCACTCAGGAGGGGAAATAAAATAGACATCGGGGGTGGATAGAATGAGAAAACTGGATGGGAGTTGGGGTGGGAGGGGAAATAGGTGGGGTAGAATGCAGATTGGTGGTGTGGGGCATCGTAGGGATAAACTAGAACCCTAGATAATGGAAACTTTGAGGAACCTATAAGAGTGACGCTCTCTAAGACTCCCAACAATAGAAGACATAGAACCTGAAATGGCCACGTCCAGTAACTAGGCAAGACTGCCAATGGAGGGATGAGGACAGCAACCCATCCAGAAAGCCTTTGACCCACAATTTGTTCTGCTTACAAGAAGTTCAAGGATAAAGATGAAACAGAACTTGAGGGCATAGCCAACTCATGACTGAACCAACTCAAGCCGCATGACATGAGAGAGAGCCTACCCGTCACACTCAATAATATTCTATGTCTGCAGATATGAAACTAGCATAACTGTCCTCTGAGATGCTTCAATCAGCAGCTGACGGAAACAGATGCAGAGACCCACAAGTAAACATTAGGCAGAGCCCAGGGAATTTTATGGAAGATCGGGAAAGGGATTGGAGGAGCCAGTGCGGTTAAGGACACCACAAGAACACCTTCAAAATTAATTAACCTGGCTCCATACGGGCTTACAGAGCCTGAACCACCAACAGAAGAGCATTCATGGAATGGACGAAGTTCCTCCACACAAGTGGAACAAATGTGGAGTGTGGTCTTCACATGGGACCCCTCACAACTGGAACAGAGGCTGTCTATGACTGTGTTGTCTGGCTTTGGATTCCGTTTCCCTAACTGGGCTGCCTTATGTAGGCTCAGTAGGAAAAGCACCTATTTCTATTGGAACTTGATATGCCAAGGAGGGTTGATAGCCATAAGAGGTGGAACTGGGAGGAAAGGATGGAGGGGAAATTGTGATTAGGATTTAAGGTAAATAGCCAAGTTAATTTTTTAAAAGGATAAAAGGAAGGAAGGAAGGAAGGAAGGAAGGAAGGAAGGAAGGAAGGAAGGAAACATGCACAGTTGGATAGATAGCTCATAAACGACAGACCTGAACCCTGCTATCAGTCCTTATAAACCTCGCTGTGATTCAGAAGAATTTATTTTTTTTCTTTGGAGCTTCATTTTCCTTTTTCAAATGCATAAAGTAATACCAACCTTAATACCTTCCGAGTTGCATCATAATTAACAAAATCACGAAGCAGCAATTCTTTGTAAGTGGAGAATGCTATATAATTTTGAGGGTTATTTTTATTTTCTCCTATTTATTACATGCAAAAAGATTTAGAAATAATTTTCTGAGAACACTAAACAGGGCTCATAAGGGTTCACAGAGACTGAAGCAGCAATCCTGGAGCCTGCATGGGTCTGCATTAGGTTTTCTGCAAATACATGGTGGTTGTTTAGCTTGTTTACCAGCTTAGGTTATTGAGGGACTCCTGACAGTGGCGGAGTCTATGACTCTTTAGCCTGTTCTTGGGACTCTTTACCTCCCACTGTTTTTCCTTACCCACTCCCGGTATGAGAGATTGTGCATCGTCTCACTGCATCTTCTTATGCTGTGCTCACTTGATATCTCTGGGAGGACTGCTCTTTTCTGAAGGGCAACTAAGAAGCAGTGGACAAGGGGAAGAGGTGTGGTAGGAGCTGGGAGGAGTGGAGGGACGGGAGGTAGCCATCTAGATGTACTGTATGAGAGAAGAAATAATAAAAAGAATAAAAGCAGCAATTTACTGAAAATGTGCCCTCCAGGTAAATAAAACAACATGTTTAAAAAAAGGACTCTTACATGATAGTTGAATTCAGCCTAAAGTGCTTCTTGGCTGAGGATATACTAGAAGAAGGGCATTTGCTCTTTAAAAAGAAGCCTGCCTCCTGTTGCTTCGGCTCAGACAGATAAGGCAGAATCAAATTCGACCACCACATCTATATAAGATATATTCAGACATGTTCTTAGATTTGACAATAAAGGTTTGTCTAAGAACAAGTATAGAAATGTCACTTTTCAACACAAAGTAAAATTACAGTTGTATCTTGGTGGTAAAATACTTACCTGGTACTCATGGGTGTACCTGGGTTCAACCCTTAGCATTTGGAAAGAAGAAAAAGAGCTTCACAATCCCAAACAACAGCTCTAAGACAAAGAGGCAAGACAAATACTGTGCTGGAGGGCACAGTGGGTAGGGTGATTGCTGTCAAACCTGATTACTAGAGTTTGTTTCCCTAGATCCACAGAAATCTAAATAGGGAAAGGTGAGAAAAGGAGAGAACTTATATTTTTTTAACTACTATATGCCATGCTATGACAGGTAGGAACATCTGTCTGTGTGCATACGTGTGTGCATGCAGACACACACACACACACACACACACACACACACACAAACACATACACATGCACATGCACACACATCCCAAATAGATATAATAGAATGTTTAAAAAGTATAAATGAATAATGACATAAAATGAACTGTTTTTTTTAAGGCTACAAAAAAGAAGGCTATACCATTTTTCTCTAATCACACAAATGGATTGTGAATTTTAGTTCTTTTCTGTATAGAAGTTAGAATATATAGATGAAGCTTATTTTAGTTGTTGTTCTGGTCCTTCATACTCCTGACCCAAGGGAATGACAATTGTCAATTTGATGTATATATCCTCAGTTTATTTTTGAAAGTTATTTTTGTGCTTCATCTTTTTTAGAGAAAGGAAGAAAAATATGAAGTTTGGTGGACGGTACAATAGGAGTTAGGGGAAGGGACAGAATGTGATTAAAATATGTTCTATGAGTAGCTTAAATACAAATATTCAAATTGTGTTCTATATCTTCAGTTTAATATTCACATAGAGTGGAATGCAGTACCACATGTACTTGAATCTCATTTTTTCTCTGACTGGTTTACATTTTATTTCTAGCATGCAAAAAAAGTTAAGTATTTAGTTAATTTCTTTTAATTAGACAATCAATCACCTATTCAAATTTATTTTAGAGCCGAGTTTGCACCCGTATCCCTAACAGGCTCGTCACTGTAAAGAAGAGAATGCAGGAAGCATAGTACCCAGACTCTGCCTCCCAGTTCCAGCAAGACCTGTGGAACCCAAGGACAGGGAGAGTAAAGACACAGTGATCCTTAGTCAGTGTGAAAACAGCTCCAACAGTGGCTTGCTTCTGGCATAACATTTCCTCTCTCTGACGCCAAATGGACAAAGTTTGACCTGCAATATCTTTCCCCCAAGTGATGCTATTTTCTCCTTTAAACAAGAGGGTTTTAATTGATGTTGGAGAAGTTATAGGTCAGGCTTGGGTTGACAATGATGATTTCCATACCTTAAAGGCTATTTCCATTCCTCAGAATGCAAAGAGACTTCAGCCTTTGATTTGGTGGTATTGGATATTGACCCATTACTCACACAGAGTTCTGGGCCTGCTTTCCTGCCTACAGGGAGCTGGGCCCTGGCTTTGCCTGGAGCATCTGTACCCCTCCCTTCAGGTTCTGTTGACTCTCAGCTTGTAAATGTCAATTTCACTTTGTAAAGGCCAGACAATTGACAGTTCTTCCAGGGGATGCTGGGAGAAACAGCTTAGGACAATGCCTTTAGCGACACCAACATTCCACAGCATGTCAACGTGGTGCTCTGACTGCAGCCTTTCCGTGCTTCTTTATCCCAGGCTTCTCAAACTGCCGTCATCAGCAAGTCAGTCAGCTCCGTATGGGATCGGCACTGGAAACAAACCCAGTTTCAAACTACTCAAATGTCTGGCAGATCTACTTGTAATCTTTGTTGTCCTTGTAATAAGCCTGCCCCAAGAGTAGTGATTTTGCTAATCTTATGTTGAGGGAAAAAAAAAAGAACTCTTACTCAACGTTAAATTTTAGTTTAATGATTGATCCAGTTATTTCTCTTTAATTCTGACTGTGTGGTAAAATCCTAACCAGAGACGAGGTTCCTGAAGATTGTCTACCCATCATCAGGTCTATAGATGTATCAAGGTCAATTTACTTGAATAGGCTAGCAGTCTCTTGGAGAAAAGAAGCCTAAAGTCTAGACGAGCTAAGCACAATGACTTTAAGCTTGTGACAAAATCTCATGGTTGGGATGATATCCAAAGACAGGAAAGCTGTTTCCACTCAAGCCTCTGAATACAGAAGGCATGAGAATGCTATGTTTGAAACTTTGTGATTAGACCCAGAAAAAGAATGAAATAGAAACCAGAGCCTTGCTTCTGTCTCAGACTCTTCTGTTGATCACCCCCAAGTATTTTGACACTCTTATCTCCTGAGACAATGAGAGTGCCTGATGAGGTGCAGGAAGGACAGCCATAGGCACTGTGACACTCATCAATCAAGATGCTGGATAGATAGATAGTGTTCAGACACAGCCCCAGTGCTCAATCAAGAGGAAGGTTGACAAATATGTGATGGAGTACAGCTGAAGCATCTTTAGTGCCTCATGAGACCATGGTACCCAGGAGAGCAGCAATGTCTTCTGGGAGTTGGATAGGGTTGTATAGCCTAGGTAACAGGGCTGGCCCATTCAGGCAGATAATAGAGAGAAGTGTTCAGCATCAGCGACTAACTTTTACCTGCAGCCAGCAGCCCAGCCTGAGGGTATTTACAGGCTGTGGAGGACTCTGTAGTATGCATACCCCAAGGGACCTCCAATAGTCAAGTAAGGAGGGCAGTGCCGGAATTTATACAATTATCTGCCAGCAATACCTTCAGTCTCCCCAATGCAGAATGTCTCCCTCTTCCTCAGATTTTATCCATAGTGCCCTACTTGTTTCTTACTGGTATTTAATCCGTTGAGGCCACAGGAGCTAAGCTGTCATGTGGAATCTGCAGATGGATCTTGGGTGGATTTATTCTCTCCGGGTGTCTGAGTCTTGGGTCTGCATTCTCTGTAGCTATCAGCAATATGTCTTCAGGAGGTAGGAAGGTAAAGATAGAGTTGTAAGGAAGAGGGTCCACCCATAGCTGAAACTTGGACTCTGTCTTCCAGTACATTTCTTAAATCATGTAATATAGAATGAGACAGACTGATCTGACTGTTGGTATTTGCAGCCAGAAAGAGTTGCGAATTCTGCTAAATTTGCAGTCAGGTGGGGAACTGTGAAAAGTCACCCAAGAAAGGATCAAAACTCTTACATATAACAAGGAATGGCTCTAGAACCAAGAATAGGAATAAACATCAAGACTGGGAGCAAAATCTTAAGTAGGAGCCTGAGAATTTATACCCAAGGAAGGAAGCTAGGATTGGGCAAGCAATTGGACATGCTTGACTATTACTACTCCTCATCCCAGATGACCTTGGCAACTGGAGTTTACAGAGTATCTGTTAGGGGAAGGTGGAGAGGATCAAGAGGCCAGCAGTAAAAAAGACTCAGGACATGGCTCTGAAATCCCAAATCTGAAAACTCAGGGTACTCTCAGAAGTTAACTGAGCAACTGAAACCAGAGACACATGATGTGCACGAGGCTTTGACTAATGGCAACACGATTACAGGTACGTAGGTACCTGTCCATTTTGTGAGTAGCTCAGGGTATGAAGACCTCTTTTTTTTTTTTTTTTTTTTTGTCTCAGCTGTGGGAGCAAACCTACTCAAGAAACAGTATAGTATCATCAGCCTTTCCAGAACTCGAGTACCAAGCATTATGACTGGTGTCTGCATGTGATTAAAAGGTACAATTATATTTTCAGATAGGCTTGGTTAAAGCAGATGATATTTCAGAAGTCACAGTTTCTAGAATTCAAAGTTACTAGGAGTAAGCATGAGACAAGCATAACAACACTTAATTTCTTGGCAACACTTTTTGCTTTCTTTGCATTGCAAAATTCTCATCTTAATGAACATCTCATTTAATCCTTGCAATAATCCTTCAGGGAAGGGAGGATGGAGTGTTTTGTTTTCCTTATTTGTAGATGGACTTACAGAAACTTTGAATGACTTGGCAGAAGTTGCTCAGAAAGTTCCTGCTAGTTTCTCCAGTTGCAGTTTTCTCCCGGGCAAAGTGGAAGTGCATCTAACTTGTGTCCTCTGTGGACCACATGCTGACCTGTGGCTTCATGTGATCTCACAGTGATGCTTCAAGGTGAACTTGTTCCCTCTTAAAGGTCAGTAAAACTGGCTGAGTAAGGTCGCTCAGTCTGTGCAACGTTGGGTTGCAAGAACAATGACCTCGGATTCCTTTCTAGAACCCAGATAAAACTGCTTAGCCTGGCGGTGCATTCTTGGAATCCCAGTGCTGAGGGATTAGAGGAATCTACATGCCTGGGACTCGCAGGCCAGACAGCCTATACTACTTGACTAACTCCAGGTCAGTAAGAGATTCTCTCTCAATAAATAAGGTGAGATTTGGCCTCTACAAACACATGCTTTCCATGTGTATACACATGCGTGAACATGCACATAAACATTACTAATTACCATACATATGAGTGGTCACACATAGGGTGACTAAACTGAACATCAATGAGTGATAATTTATTACTTCTCATCTATTTAGGGCACCCGTGGAAGAACCTGGATCGATCAATTCCCGGAAAATTATCCCTCCCGCCATGGTCTTAGGCTTCTTTTTTCTCTCAGCTTTGTGGCTACATTTTAGAAGAGTACGAGATAATGTGGAAGCAGGACCCTGATTTGGTGGAGGAGTGCCAGATGTAAGAAACATGAGCGGCTTCAAGTTTTCAGGGGAAAGGAGCAAGGAAGGGGGAACAGGTATGTTTTGTGAGCAAATTCAAGTGCTGAGAAGAGGTAGGGGCACCGCGACCCTCAGCCCATGCCAACATGCAGCCAGAAGGGTAGGGAGCCAGTGTGCATGCCTAGCTGTACAAGTCAAATACACAGATGACCTCCTTCCCACCCGCTGTCTGTGAAGGATGGGCTTCGGCTCAGAATCGTGAACTGTGAATATCCTTTGCTTAGCATCCATTAAATAAATGCTATTCTTTTCCTTGGCAGAAAATACAAATGTCCCTGCTCAGAGCTGTTGGGTAACAGAAGGAACAGTTTGCGCCATGCATCTTTATGAGAATGGTGGTCATCTTCCTAGGAAGCGAGCATGGAGGCAAGCCGCACCTTGGGTGCTCAGTGACAGTTTGGTCCGGTTGCTTTTGCAGTGGAGGCTCTGGCAGGGAGAAAAGACTCCCTAGAAGGCAGAGGAGGGCTTGGAAACTTCCGGAGAGTGGACAAGGTGCTTTGAAATCTGTGTTTCTGTGTTATGCAAACCTCAGAAAGAGCCCCACGGGGTCACACCTGACCTTTAGCTGTCTTGCACCACAGGCATACTTCTTGGGTTTTTTAGCCAATTATGATCCTAAACACACTGAAAAGTACTCTGGTCACGGACAGTTTGTGAGGAAGCCGAAATGCCTCTGGAATAATACCATGCTCAGGACAGAGGGAGAGGGTAAACAAAACCCTACTTTGTGTTGCAAATCCACAGCTTTGTTAAGTGCAGTAGAAATCCCCTTGGTGGCCACCTTACCCAGCACTGATGAAAATGCATTTGTGGTACTCTTAAGTGTCAAGAAATCACATCCTGTCAGGCCAAGGAGGTCAAGAGCATCTCCCCAACTGAAGAATAAAACTCATTAAAATGGTCTTTCCGGCAAGAGAAGACTATTTCCTACCCTTCCACCCACTCTGTCTTTTTATTATCTTAGATTAATGTTTTGTAGACTAGAGACACAAGTGAAAGAGCGCAATGCACATTTGTATAAAAAAAATAAAAATGTGGTTACGACAGGAGGAAAATGGGTGGTAAACAGCATCAGAAACACAGCAGAGGTGGAGGTCGACTGAACGGAACATTCTTGACCGGCAGGTAAGGCATTAAAATGCTATTTCAGCTTATAGAATTGATAGCAGACTTGCTGAAGGAAAATGTGATCCAAGAAGGATGACGCCAATCCCCAAATCCTGTTTCCTGCCACACATTGGAGTGGAACCCAGGGGGAAAGTCTTATTACAGCAAATAGGTGTGAGTCCAGAGGAAAAATTAAGTTGACAATTGACAAATTCCCTTTCCAGCATAAAAGGAGATAGCAAACCAGGTTGTTTATTTTGTTAAAATCCCAAGCCTGGTGCTTGGCACCTTCTATTATGACTATTTGAGAATAGGGGTGTAAAGGAAGGCTCATTACTCATTGGAGCCATCTCTCAGAAATAAAGTCAAAGCAAGTAACTTTAGTCAGACAAGCAATTTTGCAAAACTCTGATATTGAGAAGAGACATATTTAGTATTGGTGCACTAGGTCCCCACATGTGACCATATTGGGTTTGGTTATGGGACTGCTGATATCAAGCAAGGAATTTGGGTAGCCCAAAGTCTCTCTTTGACTAACTACAGGACCTGTCAAGAACAGGAGATCCCTCAGGAGCCTTTGTATTTGGTTTGTGAAGGTCAAAGGCATCCTCATATTGTTTTGTTATTTATATGAGCTTTGGTTGACCCTTTGAGCAGCTGAATGAACTTTGCTTGTACAGACCATGACATATAATGGGAACAAAATGTGCTAAAGACAACAGAAACAAGTTATCATTAGCAAATAGTTTCTAGATCATCCCAATGTGAATCTTTCAACTTAGAACTTTTCAAGTTACAGTGGTGCAAGTTCAATAGAAACTGGGGTCCAAGCTTTGAGCACTGATTTTCTTCCATGCTTGACTAATAGTCTGACCCTGGTGGTGGTGTTAGTGTAGTTCCTGTTAGCCAATGAAGCATGAGGGTAAGTTGGCTATGATATATAGTGTACCATGTTGCCAGTGATTTTGAGTTAAGGATTTCAATCAACAACTTAAGTTTTCAACTTTTCTCCCTTCCCTTCCCTTCCCTTCCCTTCCCTTCCCTTCCCTTCCCTTCCCTTCCCTTCCCTTCCCTTCCCTTCCCTTCCCTTCCCTCCCCTCCCCTCCCCTCCCCTCCCCTCCCCTCCCCTTCCCTTCCCTTCCCTTCCCTTCCCTTCCCTTTCCTTTCCCTGATCTCTCCTCCCCTCTGCTCCCCTCCCCTCCCCTCCCCTCCCCTCCCCTCCTCTCCTCTCCTTTCTTCTCCTGTCCCTCCCCTCTCTTCCCCTCTCCTCTTCTTTCCTTTCCTTTTCATTCTCTTCCTTTCATCTAGCTCTATCTCTTAACTATCTATTATATATATATATCTCATATATATGCTTGGGTTTTTCATTACTTTCTGGGAGGGATCCTAACGCAGGCTTTCATGGTGAGCACCCTTACCCACCCAGAGATCTTTCCTATATCCTCAACGCTTTATTATGCAACAGGCTTTACATTAGAAAACTTAGACCAATGGTTGGGTACCTAAGTGTTTTGAGTACAGTTAAGACAGGCTGGAATAACTATGATACTACACATGTTAGATAAGTTAATTGCATATCCAACTTATATTATTTTCAACTCTTGTCTGAGTTCATCAAGACATAACCCATTTTAAGTCCAGATGCATCAGTTTACTTAACTTGAATGTTGTTGCTGAGAAGCAGAGTTGATCACAGACCAAAAGTGAATTGAATTTGAATCATACACATGTGTGTACTTAAGAGATGAAACACGAATCTCGAGTTTGAGATTTTCATTCTGTGATGTTTCTAGTCTCTATTTTCTCATATTAACTTTCTTGCTAATACAGACAAGTCACTTTATGTAAGAGTAAACATGCATTGCTTTGATTCTTAGCGAGTTCTGTCTCATGTATACTATAGCAATTAAGAATTCCCCCTGTGAAAGGGAGAGTTGAAATTTCTTTAGGATGTTGTCTTTAATGGGTTACCCAATGGATATCTATCTCAACATTAATGTGCATACAGTCAACACTAAGTGGAATTAGTGAATGTGTGTGTGTGTGTGTGTGTGTGTGTGTGTGTGTTTGTGTGTATAATATGATGATGGCATGGGCGAGTTTAGCAGAGAGGGAGGAAGGCAGTAGAATGAATATGAATGAGATTCATTGTATACACGTATGAAATTATCAAAGAACAAATTTAAAAGAATTAAGAACAGAATCCACATTTTGGATTGTCATGGGGAGGAAGGGAAACAGTGTGGATAGAACCAGGAGGGACAAGAAAGGGCAGTGGGGAAGGGGGTCAAATCTGAGCAGAAGGGTATGTGTGAAATATGCCAAAACAGAAGCTATTTGTTCCAGTTACCTGTCTGTTCCTGTGATTAAACATCCTGACCAAGAGCAGTGAATGTTTGGTTGGTTTGTCAAGTGCAGCAGTGAACAGCATCCCCTTTAACTTTACACAGATCCTTGGTGTTTGCAACACTAGCTGTCTGGTGCATTATAACTGATCTGAACTGTCAACTTGACGAAACAGCAGTCGGAAGGGATTAGTAAGTCACACCTCTCTGGTGAGTCTGTGAGGCCATTTCCAGAGATGATTGACTTATGGGTGGTGGAATCCCCCTGAATGGAAGCAACAGCTTTGCTTGTGAGACTAGGTGTGATCGAAGAGAGGAAAGGGGAAAAAGCTCACCATGGTGGTTGTTCTCTTTTGCGTTCTGTCTCTCACAGGGTGAAGCTCCTCTGTTGCATGCCTCCAGTATCTGGGTGCTCTGAAATGCACAGGACTAAGCAACCGTGGGATAAACCCTCAGAAAACATTAACTGAATGGTCCTCTCTGATTAAGTTGTTGTATCAGGTGTTTTGTTTTAATGCATAGTGGATACCTGTAACTAGCCTTCTCCAATCTTACTGCTAGTTAGTGGCTCTATACCAATTAGTTCCATACGGTCCCATTTGTAGCTTTCTATTGCAACCCAGGTGTTTATGTGAAGGTTAAATTTTCTCACCATACTACCTGCAGAACTCATTCCCTCTCCAGTTCTTTTCTAGAAAAGTACTCATATAGGATGAGACTGTTGTTTCCTCTCTGGTCTTGGTCTGTCTCGGATGATCACTTAGTTCTGTTTATCTCCCTCCTGTGAGTACACATGAGTTAATTTTTTTTTTTACCTTCCCCTCCCTGTGAATGAGGTTTCAGATGCCTGGCAGAGATGGCAGGCGATGTTTTCATGGGCGACCAAGGACATAGATGCACTGGCTGTCAGCCTCGGGCAGGGACACAGACTTGTCTCCTACCAGCGGAGCAATGATGCATTTCCCCCAAATGTTCCAAGAATGGATTGGAATGAGACAAGACAAGGTCCATGAGGCCCCATGAATGCTTTCACATGGCACCAGCCAGAAAACAAACACAACAGTCATTCTTGGATTAGTGAGAAAATACTTCCAAGGGGGTCTCAAAGATAGTCTTCCGTCTCTTTTGTAAAAGGGAAGAGATGAGGTGTGACAATTGGCCCGTTGCTTGGTATTTTTTGCCAGGCGGAGGTCATCTATGAAGGGCACTAGACACCAACAGAGAAGAAACAGACTCTAACACAATGGAAAAATACTCTTTCAGGAGAGGCAAGGTTGCTTCTAAAGAAGACAGTTCAAGCTAAAATAGAAAGGCAGTAATTCATATTTAAAAATATGCTTTTCTTTTCTCTTTTTTCTTTAATGCAATAGGATATATAGGACATTTGTAATGAGTTGACTATGTATTTCAATCTTAGCCAAGATACTCTGACTTCTGGAATTCACTTTTGAATTCCATAAGATTTTGTTGATAAAGCCTTGTTTACCTAGGTGCGAGAATGATGAAATGAGATCAGAACCCGGTGGTCTGCTGGATGAGGTGATGAGAACATGCATAGGCCTATGGAGTCGTGTCTCAGGATGAAAAGATAGGGTGTATATCATTTTCATTGATTTGTCTCACAGTTTGCTATTCTTTCAGGATATGTAGACTGAAGCAGAGCTTACCAAATTAAATCATAATAAAATCCATAATACATTAAATAGATATACAAGAAAATTAGTGGTTTGAAGAAGAGGGTACAGCCTTTTTAGAGACTCTTCTTTTCTCCTGACCTTCTTGTCATCTCTTCTTTCTTCAAAGGCAGTGTCTGAGAGAGTATGTCTGCTATCATATTTGAAGCTTAGATAGCATCCATAACTGGTTCCTTTCTTTCCCTTCCTCCAACCCGCAGAAAATAAAGGGGATTAGGGGAGCTCATTTCCCTGAACTCCTCACTAAATCTTCTAAAATATCCACTGAATGGGGAAAGTTCCTGACCTTAGATGGGAGCTGGGGATGAGTAGTTTGTGTAAATAAATCCCTGAAGTCAGAACTCAGTGTCTCTGCCTGGTTTGCTGGTGCTTCCAAGACAGTTCAATAATACTGTATCGTCCATCCATCAAACACCAATTTCATTATGGTCTAGGACGTGTATTGATGTATACCATCATTCACTGGAAGGGAAGAGTGTGACTTTTTTTAGCTACAAAGATGTTTTGGACTTCAGATGACCAAAGTGGATGTCTCATCAACTAATACCAACAAAAATTAAGAGCAACACTAAAAAAATATGTCATTTTCTTATCCTCTCTCTTCCAGTAGCCTTTTGGTATTTCACATTTGTGTAAGTTTTCACTAATCTTGAAATTATGAAAACATTGGCATATTGAGTTCTCTGGCCACAAAGGGTCTTTAATTATGAACATCATAATAAAACTGTAAAGAGAATATTATATATCTGTAACCATAGCAAGAAAAATGACTGAAGGGAGAACTATTCTGTGCTTGTGATAAAGCAAGCATGTCTTAATTCTGTCGTGTGTTCTATCAACCACTTTCTGTGCAATTTTCTTTAGTCACCTTGAGAATGTGCCTTAGATTTCTCCACTGTGAAGTGATAAAAATGCTTTCGACAATCAATGTTGTGTTTTAAAGACTAAAAGTATTAACCAAATGTGACATTTATGACTTTTAAAGATGATCATTATTATATGTAAAAGTATAAGATAGATTACTTTTTTTTAACATGTAGAATAGTATAAACTCAAAACTGGTTCAAAAGATGAATTCTTACGTCTTCAGAAGACATGTTTCATTGCAGCTTAGAGGGCTTACCCAGAGCTGTAATGCAAAGAATAATTAATTTTAAAAAGCTTTTAAAAATCATATTTTGGTTTATTTATCTCATGTGAGAAAGGGGACAGTATAGACACATGCTATGACATGCATGCATGTGGATATGAGGGGACAGGTTTGGGGGCTGGGTCTTTCCTGCTACTGTGTGGGTTCCTGGACTGAATGTACGTCATCAGGCTTGGGAACAAGCACTTTTAGCTGGTGACAGGTTCCATAATACTTTCTTTGTTTCTGGAATTATGTAAAAGTGTATATAACTAAGATGGAGACCTGTTCTACAGTTGTTACTTTGTGACCTCTAATAGGACATCTTATATCTTTAGGTTTGGGCTCTTCCAAATTCTTAAGAAAAATGGTAGAATAAAATCCTCTCCAAACAGCACAAACCAGTGGGGGGGGGTTGGGATTCCTGGCTGCAATCATGCTGTATGTTATCCAACCTTCCCAGATATCTTATTCCTGTTCATGAGGAAGAAAGGAGTCTGACAAATTAATTGATCTTGAAGAGCTCACAACTGAGTGAGTTCCAGCACTGTTTGGATCTAAAAGAGCTCATGGAGCAGATGCTAAAGCCAAATCCACTTAAACAACACGGCTGAGATGAAGAGACATGGTGATAAGGGATTTGTCATGCTACCGGGGAAAGAATAGATTCTTGAAGTGGGGAGGGAGAAGATGGATACTGGGCATCCTCAAAAGATAACAGAAAATAAATGCTCCTTTTGACCTGAGTACAAGACTTCCAAGACTTCCTGGTTGTTACTGGCAACCAGGAGTCCATAGGAGTAGAGCTTTTGCTGCTGCTCCTGAGAAGTAATATGACTTCTATCAGTGGAACATTGGATTGAGTCAGCGACCAGCAGCCCTACCTTTCACAGGTTGATGAGAAGCTGAGTGACCTTGGGTAATTTTTGGCTTTATTAAGTTCTACAACTAAATGATCTGATATTTACATACAGTGGAAAACAGTATACACGATCATATTAAGTAACAAATTCACAAACTCACTTAGGTACAATATGCACATAGATGTTTGTGTATGTGTATTCATGTGTCTGTGTATCTAGGCTCGGTGTTGGTATGTATGTTTACATCTGTATATATGTTTGTATGAATGCCTGTGCACATATATGTGTCTGTGTATGTACACATGAGAGTATGCTCTTGTCTATGTATATTTAGCAAATGCGCAGAAACTATCTCATAATGTGTGTCAAGTATTATAGTCAATTCTCACCATACTATGAGTTAGAACTTCAGAACTGATTCATGCAGCTTTTCGTAAAGGCATCTCAAGGTGCCTTCTGATTCTAAATACCGTAATGACTTTATTTTCTATTTGTACCTATTGTGTACAGCTTAATTGCGATGTGGAAGTTCCTACTCAAAATCACGGGAAAATAGAAAACATTACAATGAAGGTGGCCATGGCATCTGACCTTTGTCCGAGTGAGTCTTTTCATTTGAAGCACGGGAAGGCAGTCAGGCTGTGTCTGTATGAACTGAATGTACGGATACTGAACACTGAATTCTTGGCCATTATGAGTGATGCTTAGATGGGTACAGCAGAGGTGAATGTGGTGACTGAGGTATGCTAGGACTGCACATTCTCTTAATTACTGTGAAATAAAAGCCAAACTCATCAACTCGTGGGACCCCATTTTGAGAGAATAAAAATAGGGGGAGGGAGTGATGACTGTCCTTTATAAATGGCTTTCTACTTCAGTTTCCCTAGAGGTAGGAGGAGGGACTAGATAACCTCTGCAAGTTCCACCTTAGCTCCTCTATTCTCCCGAACACTGGCCCTGAAGGAAGGTGTCACACATGGTCAGTGTGTCCTGTCACACACTGAATGATGTTGGCCCTCTGCCCCAGTGAACCATCTTAATGATAAAGGCTGTCTTCGGGGAAGGATTGTGACTTGTCTTTTAGAGGAAGATGAAATCTATTAAGACAGTGAGGACAGAAAACAAAGCTGTGTCCCTGGAAAGACTTCTAAAGCAGAGTGCCGTTAGCCGGCCCCCTCCTTTGTTGGGAGAGAGTACCCTTCAGCCGCTCTGCCTCCTGACTGCATTACTATGCTTGTTGGTGTATAAAATTGCTGCTTGGTGTGTATAATTTATAAGCTCTAAAAAATGATAAATCGTCTCAAGTAAGAAGAGTGATTTGTGTTTGAGTCCTCAGGGTACTTTTGTAGAGGAATTAATTTCTTCAGGGAAATTGTCTATAAGTTCCTGTGGAATATTAGTTAACTAGTTCATAGCTGGGGTGTATTTAATGTGGTTGTGTTTAAATGTCTACTTACTGGTTTGAATAAGGTTCATCTGGGTGAATGATATTATGTAGCAAAGTTTGATGACTTGAGAAGCTTAGAGGAAAGAGAAAACCTAGTTCATTTATTTTTCTTAATTTTTTGTTCTTTCAAAGCAATTGTTGCAGCTCTCTCTAGAGCTCTTCCTTCCTTCTCAGGAAGGAATGACTTTGTCAGACAGGGGTATGTGGCTATATCTCAGATACATTTGGCTGTTTTCACTGAAATCGAGTGTGTAGAAGTCATTGATATGGATATAAATTCTCTAAAGGCACAGAAAAATCTGACACAAGAAACAATTTCCAGCCTTAAAATGTTCACAGCATTGAAGCTGATAAACTCTTATGTGACCTGTGGGCTCCAGGGACCATAATTCAAAATCATTTTCTAAGGACTTTTTATAAAGTCCTACCCATTTTTCTCAGATTGTATTCTAATGCCAAAGAGGAGGAGGAAGAAGAGGAGGAAGAGGAGGAGGAGGAGGAGGAGGAGGAGGAGGAGGAGGAGGAGGAGGAGGAGGAGGAGGAGGAGAAGCAGCTAGAATTAGATTAATAAAGATAGTACAAGCTGATTTACTTATTAGATGAACAGTTACATATAACCCTAAATCTTTACTTTTTTTTTTTTTTTTTCGGAGCTGGGGACCGAACCCAGGGCCTTGCGCTTCCTAGGTAAGCGCTCTACCACTGAGCTAAATCCCCAGCCCCAACCCTAAATCTTTAGACATGTAGATTTAGAAGACAGGAAACTAGCAATGTGTCAGTGAGGGTGGGGACTTCAAGGAAAGTGGGCTACAACACAGATCGAGAAAGGGGATGGGGAATGTAGCTCCAGCACAGGAAACAATGAATGAATTGGAGGGAGACAGGAAGATAGAGAAGGAAGTATGGGGGTGGATAACTAATGCTGAAGACCTTTGAAAATGATATCTGGAATGCTGCTACTGTAGACACTTTCCCTCTCAGCTTTATTTACTTTCTCCTTAATTGTTTTATTCAATAATGATAATAAAACATTAGTATGCAATTATCCGAAATAGAAATAATGATAGCCTCATACTTCTGAAGCTAAAACCTCCCACTACACCTTGATCTCAACTGAGGTCTTAGATTCGGTCTGGATTTACTTTGAATGTTCTGTATGAGTGTCTGTGTATGGGTATGCATATGTGGCAACAGGTACCAGGGGATGCCAGAAGACGGCATCAGAGCTTGTCAAGCTGTATTTACAGATGGTCATGAAGTGCCTGATTTGTAATGGGAACCACATGTGGATCCACTGCAAGGGCAGTTTGCTTTCTTTCTTTCTTTTTTTTTTTTATTTTCCTTTTCTTTTTTGTGGAGCTGGGGACCGAACCCAGGGCCTTGCGCTTGCTAGGCAAGCGCTCTACCACTGAGCTAAATCCCAACCCCGGCAGTTTGCTTTCTTAATGTCTCTCCAGCCCTTACTTCTTTTTTTTTTTTTTTTTTTCTGCTTTAGATTCTGGAAAGAGAGATATTTATTTTCTTATTTCAGTTTTTCTTTCTCTTTGCAGCAGACAGAGTTTGGCACAGCAAAATCTCACTAAAAACACAGCCCTTACTTCTGATTAACTCTCCTATTGGAGAGTGCTCCATGCTTGACCAAGTCCACTTGTACACACAATGCTAGCCTCAAACGAACTTTTATCCTGTCAACTCCTGATTCTGCTGACCAGGAATATTTCAACTATCCTTCAAGAGTAAGAAAAATTCTACTTCCTTTCTGAATGAATCAGACAAAAATATTACTTCCCTCCATCTCCCTCCCTCTCTCCTTCTCCCTGCTTTACTCCTCCCACCCCTGCTTTTTCTCCCCTTTCATTATTTCTCCTTCAGTCTTCCTTTTTGTCCCTTCTTTCCAAAAGTAATTAAAAACATTTATCAACTTGGGGTGGTTAGTACAGACTTTTGAGATTTTTTTTTTATATTTAATATTTATAAAGGGAACATAAGAAAGGGTTTAGAGATTCCAAGGTCCAGATATCAAAATGACAAAACTTGTTTTTTAATCTAGGACATTCCAGTTACACCAGTTAGCCTCTATCACATTAAAAAAAAAATCCACTCAGTTGGTAGAATACCTACCTACTGAATTTCTCTTGAAAGATAGTATAGGATCAAATGGATAATAAACACACACACACACACACACACACACACACACACACACGCACACACACACGCAAGCTCACACAAACCTGAAAAATATAAAGAAATGTCACATATCATTTAAATCAATTTAAAAATTTCAGTGAATTTTGAAATGTTAATGCCTTTTGTATCCGGTGAAGCTCTTACCCACAGTCAGTGTAAGTAAACCAAAGCCCACATTGCTGCATTAACTCCCCACTTAGAAAACTGGCTAGAACAACAGTTGGAAGGAAGAGGTGGGGACTGGAGAGATGGCTCAGTGGTTAAGAGCACTGACTGCTCTTCCAGAGGTCCTGAGTTCAATTCCCAGCACCCACATGGTGGCTCACAACCATCTGTAACAAGACCTGATGCCCTCTTCTGGTGTGTCTGAAGAAAGTGACAGTGTGCTCATATACATAAAATAAATAAATAAATCCTTTTTAAAAAATAAAGAAATAAGAGGTGGGACAATGTTACTACCCGAGTTGTTAGTTAAGCTATTAGAAGTGGAATGTAATTTTTAATATCCCTATTCCCATGATAGAAATGACTAAAACTTTGTGTGCTTTATCATTTGTGACTCAAAATAGAGAACCCTAAAGGCATGAGAAGTCCTGACTGATTTGTATGGAACAGGAGATAACACATTTCACTGTTTTGGCAATTGGAGATGGTGGCACCTGATTTGCTAGGGCCCTTCTTACTTATTTGTTCTTTAAAGTTGTATGTATTTATATAGGTATGCACTTGTGTACACAGGTGGTACAGGTGTGCAGGGAGAAGCCAGGAGTTCATGTCAGATGTCTTCCTCAGTTCTCACTGTCTTGGCTTTCTTGAGACAATCACAGAACCTCATGCTCACCAAGTTCGCTAGATCAACTAAGTGGCAAGTTCCTGTATCCATCTGTCCTGCACAGTGGCTCTCTGCGTGCCACAGCTCACTGGCTTTTACTGCGGTTCTAGGGATATGAACTTGGGTCCTTGTGGTTACACAGCAAGCACTTTACTAATTGAACCATATTTTTAGCCCTATTAAAGCTTTTCTTCACTAGAGGTTAATAAGTTTGAAATTATGTTTGTGGTTGATAAACTTGCTTAATATCTAAACTGCTCTAATTGGTGGGAGAACAGTAATCTTGGGATTTGTCCGAGGGTATAGAGTGGACTCAGCTGATTTTCTATGGCTCGGCATGGGACTACTGGGATCTTCAAGTTCACAATTATGAGAGGCAGGGATGCTAATCAAGAAGAGTCCATTGACATTGGTTAATGGATGGGTGGTAGCCGGTTGTTTCGAGGTATGATGGGGCTGATAGATAAAATCTGTGATGGTTTGGGAAGACAGTCAGGAAACCACCTGTACTTCATTCTACCCTAGTGGTTGGAGGGAAGGCTTCTGGTGTGAACCAGTGATTCACCTATTGCCTTAGAAATAATGCATTTAGTATTTGCTATGTAAACATAGTCTCAAGGGGGATGGAGAAAAGAACACAGTGTTTCTTGTGTTAGGTTTCACAGTCACTTGCTGTTTGCTGTGGTAGATTTCCCAGTCACTCTGATATTCTGCATCTTAACTATGCAACAGATAGGGGTGATAATCCCTATGTCTCCTTGCTGTAAGGCTCATTGAGATAATAAGAGTACAATGCACAGGAGGGGGGCAAAGAGTCTTCAATGATTGCTACCTTTTCCTCCTGGAGGGTCAGAAAATTTAAGGGAGCAAATGCTCTTATACATCTCCTTTCTCTGTTTCCCCATCTATGTTTAGATGTTCCAGAAAATTCTTAGAACTGAAATGTTGGGAGGTATTTTGAGGATAGTTATTCAAAATCCCCTCGGCAGGACAGTGGCATAGCCAGTGGGATCACCAGGGCCTTGTTCTAAATGCCACAGCTCAGACCTGCTCACTCAGAGTTACTGCATCTGTACCCTCAAAAGTGCCAGGACTTCTGAGCATATTAAAAAGCTTGAGGCATCATTAACAGAATAATGATAAAATTAGAGGCTTATGACAGAAAGGAGAAAAAGAAAAAGGGAAAGGAGGGGAACATGAAAAGAAAAAAGAGAAAGGAGGAAAGGAGGAAACTAAGGAAGGGATGAAAAAGAGAGAGGGGAGGAGGAGGAAGAGAAAGAGAGAGAGAGAGAGAGAGAGAGAGAGAGAGAATAAAAGAGAACAAGAGAGATCCACACCACTGGGGAGTTACCTATTGTGGTCATACTATATTGAACCAAACACAAAAAGTAAACTTCCAGGGTAACAATGAGCTGCCACTTCTGTGCAGTCTGAGTACAGATGTTGGTTTCTGGTGAGCTCTGCTCAAGTGCTTTGAGCTGTAAAGGCCACATGAAGTGGAAGGGAATTTTTAGAAGCAGTGCTTGTTAGCCATGTTCTTTCCTCCAAAGGCAAATAATAATAAGAATTAGAGATGACTATACAGGACAATAGGGGATGTGGCCTGATGTACTCAATTCTATATGTGCTTAGTACTGACCACAGATCTTCCAGAAGATGGTCCAGGGGTGGATTGAACACCAAAGAAGCAAGGGTGGTAGATGGCCTATCCTTGGCTGGAGAGAGTTTCATTGTGAGGACTTTACAGTAAATAAAAACATGGAAGGAAGGGTGCTTGAGTTTAACCGTTCTGTTGCATGATACATAGGTTCGCTCTCCAGGAGCCAGCACTTACGATCATAGTAAATTCCCATCAATGGCTGGGTTACTACAGAATTCTGAGTAGGCTCAGCTACTGACCACTTCTGGAGAAGACTCCCTCTCCAGAGGTCTCACTGTTGACTCACTCATGGGATCATTACATCGTTCCTGTCAATGTTCTGGAATGGCCGCCTGGTAAGTGATGGGGGTGAGTGGAGGCGATGCTGGTACAAAACAGGATCTGCCACATGGTAATGATCACTCAAGCAACATGATGGCTGCTGGGGGTTGGCTCTAGAAGGTTCTCTATGTACAGTGGAAGTTTCTCAGGGGCTAATTATTTATTTTTTAAAGACACTTGTTTGCATTCCCAGTGTTAATTCACTTGGAGCTCTAATCACCTGCAAAGCTTTGAGTTTCCATGACTTGCTTCTCTCCCAAACTCACTTGTTTCTACATGAAAATCTATTTCTTGCTCCCTGCTCCCTCCTTCTGACACATTTTAATACTGGCTGCATTTTAATATCTGATCTTAATCCCCTGTGCCTCCACCTTGGTTTCTTTTTATAATGAAAAGTTTTATTGCCTTGATTCCCAGTGTTCCATTGCTCTTAGTATCAGAAGTGAGACCCTGGACAGCTGGCAACTCTATTCTCTCGCTTCAGATAAGAATCCAGTAGCATTGCAAGGGCACACTGTGTCTCCAATACAGGGAAGTCACAGGAGGGACACTACCATTGATAATGTGGAACAATATATATCCGAATAATTGCTTGACAGAGTGGAAAGGTCAATGACAGCTAGCGCTCTCCTGGTGATACTCCAATGTAATTTTATCTCCCCCAGTACTGGGATGCAGAGGTACACGCTTACTAATCCACTCTGGGCTTTGAATGTCTTTACAAAGCCTCCAAGACCAGGACACAGCTTTCAAATTATTTACTATTGTTGTGATATGTGTACATATTTCATTTGAGTTAATGAGAGCAGGGTGAGGCTGGAGCATGGAATTCTACTTTGTCTGACCCACTACCACCTCAATTCTGCCTGCTCTGATTTTTTTCTTCTTGAGCGAGTTTTGGGCCTTTGTTACATGGTTGACATTGTATTCTATAGCTCTATACGTCCATGCCAGATCCAGTTTCTTCTCTTCCTAAGCTGTAGCCTATCCTGAACTCCTGTTCCCTGTCTGAGGTAAGTGCATCTCTGGTTTTGTTGTCAAAGTCAGAGTGAGGCTCCGTTTCTCACCTCCTGAATTCTAGATCCCTTTCGTAATATGCCTTTTCCTGATTATTTCTGATATGTCCACTGTCCAAGAATGACTTGCAGCTAATCCCTCGGATATGATTTTTGAAATCTATGCTGAAAGTCTGCGTGCTAACAAAACAAGAACTTATCCTCAGGTATTGGCCCCGTTTCTCACAAAGCCTCCGTATTTACCTTCACTGGAGCACTCACTCTCTATGCTCTCCCTCCTGCTCTGTTCTTTATCCCCATTTTAACAACCCTGCCCCTCCTTTCTTATGCACAGACTTCAGTGCTCTGCTGTTCCTGACATCTATCCTATTCTTGGTATTTCTTTGTACAGCCAGACACTGCATGGCTTCTTACACCACTTCCAGAGCAAGTAGGGATTTTTTTCCACCTACTCATTAATATATATCCAATTCTCCCATTTCAATCTGCAGGTAAGTTCCCTTAACAATTGGGTCAGAGTCTCTCTTTTCTGTCTTCACAATAGCATAGGCTGTAAATAAATATAATATAGGATTTGACTCACTCATACTTTTTGGCTGAACGAAGAATGCATATAAACATGAACTGGGGAAAGGAAATGGACAAAATAAACATGATCCCATCACCTCTCCTGTTCCTCAGTTGTGCCTAGAAATATGGCACTCTTGGAGCTGTTTAAGAGTGTCTGTGGTGGTTGAATGACAGCTGATAGCCAGGGAACTAATTATTTCTCCTCCCTGCCTCAATATTCTTCTTACTTCCTATTTTCCCTTGTCGGATTCTTTCCCTTTTCCCATTGAATCATTTTATCTTTCTTCTCTTCTATTGATTCTTACTGTTTTGACTAATTGACCTCACATCTCAGCAAGTATATCCTTCTCTGGGAGGCAAGTTAGATTCCAGAACCTGATATTTTTGGTTGGCAACATCCCCAAATTGGGAACTAGTATATGACAAGGATCCAAGCACAATAAGAGAAAGATAGAAAATAGAACCCTGAGACACTATCTGGGAAGCTGGACCAAGCGCATCATAGGCGTGGATGGGTGCATTTGTGCATGCATAAGTGTGTATGTGTGTGTGTGTGTGAGAGAGAGAGAGAGAGAGAGAGAGAGACAGAGACAGAGACAGAGACAGAGACAGAGACAGAGAGAGAGAGAAGGAAAGAGAGGGGAGGAT
Source organism: Rattus norvegicus (assembly GCF_021556685.1). Lineage (NCBI taxonomy): Eukaryota > Metazoa > Chordata > Mammalia > Rodentia > Muridae > Rattus > Rattus norvegicus. The sequence goes on along the minus strand of NC_141551.1, from coordinate 21,849,572 downwards.
GGGTGGGGGAGAAATAGAAAGCCTTTATTCATCTCAGCACCCTCCTATACCAACCAGATTCTCCATGTAAAGCTTCTGCTTTAAAGAACAATGGCACCATAGCTAAGATACAAAATGCGCCATTTATTTCATACCGAGAGATGACACGCATTTTTTTTCTCTCTCTCTTTCTTTCTCTCTTAGGAGCACCAAAAGAACTGGGGCTTTTGTTCCCATGAAATGGTCTCCTCAAAGCTTCCTTTGTTTGTGACCTGTGTTTTCAGGCTGTGTGTGTACTCAAGGTTTAAATCAATGGGCAGTCCTTTGTGTGGAAGGCTTGTGTGTCCTCCACTGTGCAGTTTTGTTTGTTGTGATATTGCAGGCGGCTTCTATATGGTTGGAATTAAGCTATTTTGGACTTTATTGTCCACAGAGGAAAATATTGGGGTCGCCATAAATTGTTTTACAGGTCAGCCAAACAAAAGCACTCAAATGTTCCTGTATTGATGCCGGATTACAAAATACAGCCACGGGAGAGAAATGTTATTCTTTTAATGAAAACAAAATGCATGGTTCATTTAAGGAGGCAAAATGTCATTTGTTTATTTCAAACGGGGACCATTTTAACTCAATATTTGCTCTGCTCTGCTTGTTTCCTATTGAAAAGTTTAGATATTCCAAATTTCTAACCGAATTTAGAACTATAGGTACAGATAAAGAAAGAAAAAGTTTTAAAAAGTAACTAAAAAGTTAAGAAGCATATCTCGACTTATATCAAGAGGTGAGTTTGTTCTTTCACGTCGTCAAGCTAGTCAACGCTCCACCACAGGAAAGCAAGTCATAAAATGGGAACGAGGTGAAGAAAAGGAAGATGGACAAAGGAATCCTAGGCCAAGAACGACATCAGTAGAGTTTGAAGGCATTGACCTTTGTGCTCCCTCATGGTTAATGCCTTATCAGGAAGCTTTGTACATAAAACACGAACACACACACACACACACACACACACACACACACACACGCGCATGCATACACATGCACAGATACACATGTAGTTTCTTGACTGCATATATATGTATGTGTATGTGACCATGTGTATGTGTATATGTCCATGAGTATGTGTATGTATATGTGACCATGTGTATGTGTATGTGACCATGTGTATGTGAATATGACCATGTGTATGTGTATGTGACCATGTGTATGTATATGTGACCATGTGTATGTGTATGTGACCATGTGTATGTGTATATGACCATGTGTATATGTATATAGATGGTCAAGAAGCTCTGGTAAATTAATTTCATTCTCTTCCCATTTTCCATAGAACTTAAAAATGAGCTATGTCATGGCTTTGCTCAAAACTAAACTGCTTGGGAACATTTTATGTGATGGGTACTGAACTCATTCACTTATTTTGTGATTATTTTTACTTATTTCTGCGGCATAGAGATAGATCTGAATGGCGGTTTGATACTGATTGCTATAGACTGGGAGCTGTTGGCAAGAAAGTGGATTCATATTGAGCTGAGTCTGTTTGGGCAGGTTCTTACGTGAAGGCTGAAGAAATATCCAGAGACAGTTAAACTTCTTGCTCTGTTCAGAGAAGTCCTCTGTTCAGTCTAAGCACTTATGATAAACTGCGAAACGAGAGGAAACAGCCATAAAACGAACCTTTCCAATTTCTTCAGAGACAACCAAATTAACACTCTGTCAGAGACCCATTTATTTTAATTGTTTTCTCCTAGGTATTATCAAAAAGTCAACATGGGTAGAGGAAACAGAAAGAAAAAAAAAAAAACAATTCGCTCCTCATTAAATGTTAGAGACGTCCAAGAGAAACCTACTTAAAATTGATCTGATAAGGCAAGAAAGTGGAGACTTGTGTTTTCCTCGATAACGGTCACGGGCGAGTATTTATATCTTTGCTTTAAGGAATCACTGATCTCTGCATTGAGAAAGTCCACAAATATTATTGCTAGGGCATTTAACCTTCCTGTGTTTGTTGTCTCTCGAGTGTGGGTGACTCTGTGACGATGTATGCTAAGCGGAATCTCATTTTCTTGAGTCTCAGTTGCTAAAATAATTGCACCGAAGTTCACTTAAAATTAGTCTTTCTCTCTCCACAGCACAGTGCTAAGGTCGTAGCGCCCTGCAAAGTTAAATTCATTTCACCTCCCTTTACTCACCTTCTTATTCATTCCAATTTCCCCTTCCTTCCAATGTGTTCCTTGCTATTTTTCTCCACTATAAACTGACACCTGAAATGGCCACAGAGGAAACAGCTAAGCGGTACAAACATCTTTCTAATGATCTCCAAGATCCACTTCCAGCTTAATAATATTAATGTCATTCAATCAGTCCTCACTGGCTTTTGTCCTTGGGAAGTTCCTATAAGGTTTTCTAAATATGCAGCTAAGTCTTCGCTCTCAGCCCAATGTAATTACATTAGACCCTCTTCATCTCTTGCCTTTTCTTCTCTGTCCCTCTTGTCTTTCTTTGCATCCCTCTTAACCTTCTGTTCTGTCCTGACAAGTAAGGGTTGGGTAAAAATGACCGGATGTCCAGAACAAAGCCTGCTATTGCCAGTAATTGTTGAAATATCAAGGGTATTGCGTCCTCCGTTACTTAAGGGCTCATTTGTGGTTTTCCTGGTTTTGAGGGATGTTTATGACTGACAGTCTTTTCTTTACGGCTCTATCCTTCAAGCTCTGGCTGATACCTCAGGGAATGACCGCTTGAGTGACTGATAAAATGTCAAGATGCTATTATTTCCAAGAGAGTGTTTGGGAGCAATAAGATCTGTTTCAATTTATCTCATTCACCTGAATTTAAGCCTTCAGGTTTAACTTTGTTAGCAGCTACAATCCAATTGTCTCCAGTTTGGAGAGAACGGTCAATGTGGAATGCAGAGCGTGTGGTGTGATAAACACACCATGGCCTTTGTCTTACATTTCACTCTGCACATTGGTGCAATATTTTGGACTTAATTAATACTTTCCAGGAACCCTAGTACATGCATGGCAATAACCCTATTTTAGATCGTGTGAAATACTGCAAAAAGAATTGGACTCATAAGGCAGATGGCAAAGCCTGTTGTTTGAAGACCAACAGAACAGGAAGATTTACAATGAGCTCAGAACACTTTCCATTGGAATTCTGCCACTATGAATGTTCTGCTATTTCACTGGAGGGCAACAATCTGGGAGGGTCATTAGTGTCCTCGTAAAAACCGAGATTAAAAAGGAGTCAAAAGAAATGAATAGGCAAAGATTTCTCTGCTCGGCGCAAGTACAGAAAGGGGAAAACAAAAATATGTTTCCAATGTGCGTGTGTGCGTGTGCGTGTGAGTGTGTGTGTGCATGTGTGTGTGTGTGGTGTGTGTGTTTCTTTTGATAAAGTATTCTGTAGTGCTTGAACTTATAATGTAACGTTTTTAGTTCAGCAAAGGAGGTTTTGTCAAATATTTAAATATGCAGCATATGAAGAAGCTAGATACCCCAGAGTTAAGCATTAGAAGAGAATTCAATGTGAAAGCCATTGGCAAGGGAGGTTTGTAACATACTGTAACACCAGTACGTTATCGTTGCTTTAGATCCCCAGTCTTGGCTCTACTCCAGTGCTATGTAAAATTAACTATTGTTCACATAGGCAGTATCATGACATGGAACGAAGTATAAAAAGTTTTCAGATTGTTGTCATGCTTTCGGAGACACTCTACTCTGCATAACTGTTTAAGAGAATGAGAGTTAAATATAACTAAAAAGTATAATAGGAAACTTGAGATGGCAAAGGATACTAATTATTTCTAGATAGACTCCGTGAGTCCTGTGTAAGTGTACATGGTCTATAGATTTAGCTGCATGTTTTTGAAATAACATTCTTCACTTAAAAATTCTGGGTGGTAACTTTCATTAAAAAGAGTTGAATGAAGGTACTGTCTTAGTCTTATTCATTAATCAAAGAGTTGAAAATTCTTGAGCTCTGTTATTTGTATCAGTATCACTACAAACTACCAACAATAATTACCATGGAAATGCTAGCATTCAAGTAGAGAGAGTCTGAGGCAATGTATTTGGCTTGTGGTCACATGGACTGCTGTCAGTTCAAGGAAACATCCGCCTCAGCTCATCTTCTATATTTAAATTTGCCAGTCTCCAAAACCAAGTGTTTTACAGAAATGTGAAACATGAAGGCATTATGCATGTCGTATAAGACCAGCAGAAATCTCCTAGGCAACTACTGTTTTCATCCACAAATCTTTGCTTGCTCAGAACTATTCTACTTCTTCCTAACTCATGCCTTTAATGATAAAAGCATTTCAATAATGGTGCTTTTGGAAGGGTAGAAATTCAAACTTTATTTCTCTTTCCTTTGTAAATCTTCTCTTATACAGATGTAGATCAAATCTGCTCCTTAGTAAACTATTGACGTGTTACAATAATATCAGTTGGTGTGTATGCCATGATCTTGGCTTGATGGTCAAACAGGGTTGAGGGGAGGAACATGGTTCCCATAGTTTAAAGCATCCTTTTCAAATATCCTACTGTGTATCATAAAAATGTATTAATTTTTATGTTGCCACGACATCACTATTGGGAGTTGTGGCTTCATTCTGTGAAGCAAGAGGGTTGGGAGTATGCTTCCTGAAATATATACCAGCTTACAGTTGGAACATAAGACATTGTTACTTCAGCCACATTTTCCTCAGCCAAAGAAGCTCACAAAAATAGAATTAAAAAAACCTGGAAAGTGTAATAGAGCATATTTCATGTATTGGAAACTACTGTCTGATTTTTAGTAGACTTTGGACACAAGACCATGTTTCCTGGTAGAGGAGATTCTAAGAAACTAGGACATGATACATTAATGTAAAATACTACCATAGTAACAGACCTGTGATCTACTCTGTTCTCAGCTTTCTCTTTCTGGTTTGCTGTCTTTAGCTATCAACAGTGATTACATGAGCTGGGCTCTTAGAATCTATGCCCAGAAGATCTATGTATGGAGTGGAACATAGATATTACCTAATTTCCTTATTCACTACGATGTTTGGTAAGGAAAAAGACACATATATGACTGATGCTAACATGTTCAATAATAATATTCTCCAAGGCATAAAATGTAATTATTTGCTAAAATAATAAAAAAGTCTTCTAAATTAAGAGTAGTACTGGAGGAAATACTTTTATTTTCATTTTGAGTTACTTGCTTTGTAGAAGCTCTTGTCATATTTGCAACTGTCTTTCATCTTCAAGGTCCTATTTATTCTTTTAGACTAGATGCTACTCTTTGTAGAGGTCATAGACAAAATAAAATGGTAAAAACTATATGAACTTTCGGTTTGATATGCAATTACCTCTGGAGTCTTTCTCTGCTGACTGGAAAGAAGTTGTAACTCATTCCTCTGTGTAGAGCACCAGCCACTTGCTCCATGCTCCCTTGGGTTTCTTTTCTAAGTTAAATAAGATATTGTATATGAAAGGGCTTTGTACATCATATACTTCCGTGGGTGAGTTATAGTCACATAGAACTTACATTATTACATAAATCACACGTACTTTTTATTAAGAATCTGCTTTTGTATTTAATTGTTTTTTAATTGGATATTTTATTTATTTACATTTCAAATGTTTTCCACTTTCCCAGTTGCCCCTCTGGAAACCCCCATCACATCTCTCCTCCCCCTGCTTCTATGAGGGTGCTCCTTTCCACCCACCCACTCCCACAGTCCCACCCTGGAGTTCCCCTACACTGGGTCATCAAGCCTTCACAGGCCCATGGCCCTCTCCTCTCACTGATGCCCGACAATGCCATCCTCTGCTACAATATGTGTCTGGAGCCATGTCTGGAGCTCCATGTGTACTCTTTGGTTGGTGGTTTAGTCCCTGTGAGCTCTGGGGGCGGAGGTCTGGTTGGTTATTATTGCTGTTCTTCCTATGGGGTTGCAAACCCCTTCAGTACCTTTAGTCTTTTCTCTAATTTCTCTATTGGGAGCCCCATGTTCAGTCCAATGGTTGCCTGCGAGCGTCTGCCTCTGTATTTGTCAGGCTCTGGCAGAGACTCTCAGGAGAGAGTTGTATCAGGCTCCTATCAGCAAGCACTTCTTGGCATTCTTGTCTGGGTTTGGTATCTGTATATGGGAATGATACCCAGGTGTGGCAGTCTCTGGATGGCCTTTTCTTCAGTCTCTGCTCCACACTTTGTCTCCATATTTCCTCCCATGAGTATTTTGTTCCCCCTTCTAAGAAGGACTGAAACATCCACACTTTGGTCTTTCTTCTTGAGCTTCATGTGGTCTGTGAACTCTATCTTGGGTGTTCCAAGATTTTGAGCTAATATTCACTTATCAGTGTGTGCATACCATGTGTGTTCTTTTGTGACTGGGTTACCTCACACAGGATATTTTCTAGTTCCATCCATTTGCCTATGAATTTCATGAAGTCATTGTTTTTGATAGCTGAGTAGTACTCCATTGTGTGAATGTACCACATTTTCTGTATCTACTCTTCTGTTGAAGGACATCTGTGTTCTTTCAGTTTCTGGCTATTATAAATAAGGCTGCTACGAACATAGTAGAGCATGTGTTATTGTTATATGTTGGATAATCTTTTAGGTATATGCCCAGGAGTGGTTTAGCTGGGTCCTCAGGTAGTAGTATGTCCAATTTTCTGAAGAATTACCAGACTGATTTCCATAGTGGTTGTACCAGCTTGCAATCCTACCAGCAATGGAGGAGTCAATGGAAGAGTGTGCATCTTTTTTCCATATCCTCACCAGCATCTGCTATCACCTGAGTTTTTGATCTTAGCCATTCTGATTGGTGTGAGGCAGAATCTCAGGATTGTTTTGATTTGCATTTCTCTGATGATTAAAGATGTGTTGAATATTTCTTTAGGTGATTCTCAGCCATTCAATATTCCTCAGCTGAGAATTCTTTGTTTAGCTCTGTACCCAATTTTTTAATAGGGTTATTTGGTTCTCTGGAGTATAACTTCTTGAGTTCTTTGAACATATTGGATATTAGCCCTCTACTGGATGTAGGATTGGTAGAGGTCTTTCTGAATCTGTTGGTTGTTGTTTTGTCCTAATGACAGTGTCCTTTGCCTTACGGAAGCTTTGCAATTTTATGAGGTCCCATTTGCCGATTGTTGATCTTAGAATAAAAGCCATTGGTGTTCTTTTCAGGAAATTTTCCCCAGTGCCCATGTGTTCAAGACTCTTTGTGTCTGGTTTGATGTCCAGTCCTTGATCCACTTGGACTGGAACTTTGTACAAGGAGATGAGAGTGGATTAATTTGCATTCTTCTACATGCTGACCTACAGTTGAACATTTGTTCACCATTTGTTGAAAATGCTGTCTTTTTTCCACTGGATGGTTTTAGCTCCTTTGTCAAAGATCAAGTGACCATAGGAATCACACATAATTTAAATATAAAATAAATACAGCAAAAATTAATTTGCTCCATATTTTATGATTGCCTAATTTTTACCATGTCTTTTCTTTAAATATTACATTGTATTTAATTCATATTTCCTTGTACGAAAATATATAGAAAGGCAGATAAACTGTACATTCTTCCATAAGCTATTTGGCCAAGTATGTTTTACTATGTTTTGTGTCTATGGAGGTGCAAAGGACATCAAGAGTCCTTTGTGTACCTTATCCTACTTATCCAGAAAAATTACAGTTTTATGGAGGAAATAAGGCCAACATATAAAAAAATTTCACAGAAAAGCATGAGAAAAAATTCAGAAAATTTTAAATTACTTCTAGGTACTTAGTATCAAACATACTTGATGTTGGGTGGTGCTGAACTGGGCTCTGCCTGAGAAAGAGGATTCGCATGTACAGATTGAAGAAGTGTATGAGTTTCTTTTATTCATATCACGACAGAATGACATACTTTAAACCAAACAGGATTTGCACAGCAAATGATGGATAGAGGGAAAGAGAATTTACAGAATAGAAGAAAATATTTGCAAGTAGAATTCTGAAAAAAAAATAGGCATTATTTAAAACATACAATGCATGCGCTGCAACAGAAAGGAAAACAGCACAATTAATGGTGTGCACAGTTTCCCAAGTGGACATTCCTTAGAAGATCCAGAAAAGGCTAGTGGAAGTCAGAGATTTTCAAATCACTGACAACATGGGAAAGCAAATAAAACCACAGGGAGAGCAGTGCTTCACACACATTAGAGTAACTGCTGTGGAAATGAAAAATGAAAAATGTTGGTAAGGAGCTGTGTGTGTTGGCTCCGCAAGGACTGTCAATTAGGACAGCCATTATGGAAACTATTTTTAAAGATTAAAAAAAATTATTAATTTTTTTCTAAAAATTATCTTTTTTAAGTCCTTTAAAAGAATTTTTCATTAAAACTCAGGAATATGACTACTATATGATCTCTCCATCCTAGTACTGAGTTTGATTCCACTGAAATGAATCCAATGTGTCAAAGAGATGTGTTTGTTGCAGAATTGTTCACATAACCGAAGTTGCAATTAACCTAAATGTTTAAAGACAAATGAGTGGATAAAGAAAACGTGATTACTCACAATAATCCAACCCAACTGTTAAAAAGTAAGAACTTCTGCTATTTACAACACAGGTGTCTAAATGAAATAAGGCAAATTGAGAAGTGAGTACATATTTACTCTTTTTTTTAAAAGATTTATTCATTTATTATATGTAAGTACACTGTAGCTGTCTTCAGACACACCAGAAGAGGGCATCAGATCTCTTTACAGATGGTTGTGAGCCACCATGTGGTTGCTGGGAATTGAACTCAGGACCTCTGGGAGACCAGTCAGTGCTCTTAACCACTGAGCCATCTCTCCAGCCCCACATATTTACTCTTTTATTGAGTCTAACAGTTGAATTAGCAAACACAGATGAGTACTGTTTACAATTAGGAGAGACAGTGGGGTGATACGAGAAGATACAAATTTCTGATTAGAAGGAATGTGTCCAAGACTTCCATTGTATAGAATAATGGTAGTGTATTGTATTTTAACAAATCACCAAGAATCCGTCTGTTTTAATTCCTCACTGCTGTCATCCTCATTTTGCAGACAAGGAAAGTGAGGCCCACAGAGTTGAGCAAATTCATTCCACCATATTTCCAGAGGTGGGCAGGCAAGCACTTCATTCTCCTCAGCACAGATGGCAGAACTGAAAACTAAACAAAGAATTTAAACATTTATTTTATCTTATGTGTACTAGTGTTTTGTCTGCATGGATGTATGTGTACCATATGTGTGCCTGCTGCCCATACTGCACAGAAGATTGAGTGTGTGTGTGTGTGCTCGCGCACGTGCGCAAATGCTCTGTATATGTCACTGAGAATTTCATGTGGGTTCTGTGGTGGCAGCCATGATCAAATCGTTTGACATTTCTCTTGACATCATAGCTGCATGAAGCAATACCAATACTGGGTATCAAGAACTTCTAAGTGGACCGGAAGTCCCACACCTGCGGATCCCGGCCCGCAGCAGCTCTCTGCTCCCAAACCCCGTGGGAGAGAGACCTCACCGCCTGATCAGGTGGGCACTCCTGAGGCTGCAGAGCGGAGGAGACCATCAACACTACCCACCCCTGCCCACATCCCTGGCCCAAGAGGCAACTGTATAAGGCCTCTGGGTTCCCGTAGGGGAGGGCCCAGGAGCGGCAGGACCCCTGCGCCCGAGACATCGCCGGAACTTGAAGGAAACAGACCGGATAAACAGTTCTCTGCACCCAAATCCCGTGGGAGGGAGAGCTAAACCTTCAGGGAGGCGGACACGCCTGGGAAACCAGAAGAGACTGCACTCTGTGCACATCCAGACGCCAGAGGAAAACACCAAACGCCATCTGGAACCCTGGTGCACGGAGGCTCCCGGAAAGAGCGGCGCAGATCTTCCCGGTTGCTGCCGCCGCGGAGAGGACTTAGGCAGTACCCCCGAGCAAACTTGAGCCTTGGAACCACAGGTAGGACCAACTTTTCCCCTGCAAGAAACCTGCCTGGTGAACTCAAGACACAGGCCCACAGGAACAGCTGAAGACCTGTAGAGAGGAAAAACTACACGCCCGAAAGCAGAACACTCTGTCCCCATAACTGGCTGAAAGAAAACAGGAAAACAGGTCTACAGCACTCCTGACACACAGGCTTATAGGACACTCTAGCTACGGTCAGAAATAGCAGAACAAAGTAACACTAGAGATAATCTGATGGTGAGAGGCAAGCGCAGGAACCCAAGCAACAGAAACCAAGACTACATGGCATCATCGGAGCCCAATTCTCCCACCAAAGCAAACACGGAATATCCAAACACACCAGAAAAGCAAGATCTAGTTTCAAAATCATATTTGATCATGATGCTGGAGGACTTCAAGAAAGACATAAAGAACTCCCTTAGAGAACAAGTAGAAGCCTACAGAGAGGAATCGCAAAAATCCCTGAAAGAATTCCAGGAAAACACAATCAAACAGTTGAAGGAATTAAAAATGGAAATAGAAGCAATCAAGAAAGAACACATGGAAACAACCCTGGACATAGAAAATCAAAAGAAAAGACAAGGAGCTGTAGATACAAGCTTCACCAACAGAATACAAGAGATGGAAGAGAGAATCTCGGGAGCAGAAGATTCCATAGAAATTATTGACTCAACTATCAAAGATAATGTAAAGCGGAAAAAGCTACTGGTCCAAAACATACAGGAAATCCAGGACTCAATGAGAAGATCAAACCTAAGGATAATAGGTATAGAAGAGAGTGAAGACTCCCAGCTCAAAGGACCAGTAAATATCTTCAACAAAATCATAGAAGAAAACTTCCCTAACCTAAAAAAAGAGATACCCATAGGCATACAAGAAGCCTACAGAACTCCAAATAGATTGGACCAGAAAAGAAACACCTCCCGTCACATAATTGTCAAAACACCAAACGCACAAAATAAAGAAAGAATATTAAAAGCAGTAAGGGAAAAAGGTTAAGTAACATATAAAGGCAGACCTATCAGAATCACACCAGACTTTTTGCCAGAAACTATGAAGGCCAGAAGATCCAGGACAGATGTCATACAGACCCTAAGAGAACACAAATGCAAGCCCAGGTTACTGTATCCTGCAAAACTCTCAATTAACATAGATGGAGAAACCAAGATATTCCATGACAAAACCAAATTTACACAATATCTTTCTACAAATCCAGCACTACAAAGGATAATAAAGGGTAAAGCCCAACATAAGGAGGCAAGCTATACCCTAGAAGAAGCAAGAAACTAATCATCTTGGCAACAAAACAAAGAGAATGAAAGCACACAAACATAACCTCACATCCAAATATGAATATAACAGGAAGCAATAATCACTATTCCTTAATATCTCTCAACATCAATGGCCTCAACTCCCCAATAAAAAGACATAGATTAACAAACTGGATACGCAATGAGGACCCTGCATTCTGCTGCCTACAGGAAACACACCTCAGAGACAAAGACAGACACTACCTCAGAGTGAAAGGCTGGAAAACAACTTTCCAAGCAAATGGTCAGAAGAAGCAAGCTGGAGTAGCCATTCTAATATCAAATAAAATCAATTTTCAATTAAAAGTCATCAAAAAAGATAAGGAAGGACAACTTCATATTCATCAAAGGAAAAATCCACCAAGATGAACTCTCAATCATCATCTTCGATTGGTTTATATACAAGTGTGCAATTTCTAGGCTTGAAAGTAAAATGATGCTATCTGGTGCTGGATAGAGGAGCCTTATTTTTTATTATGGCAGCTTGCTATTTTTGTAACATGGTGATTTGGTTGAACACAATAAAGTACAGTAGTAACTGATCTCCCCCTCTTCCTGAATGAGTGAGGAGATGATTAAATGTTGATGTCAGCATCCATGAGCATATTCAGATGAGCTTCTGCTTCTGTTGAAAAGGATGCTGTGTTTGATTGTGGTCCGAAGCTTTGAAGCACTACTTGGCATCTCCTTCCTTGGAGGTCTCACTGTTTAAACATAACAGATTTGATAGCTTGTTGGTAAGGTGAGGTCCAGCTTGTCTCCACTAGGTCATCTTCATGTGAATCCGGTGGTTATACGGTTTTGTTCTAGGGATATTTCATTTTTTTAATAACGGTTTTAGCTGACATTCATGGAGAGAATGAATCCTTAGAACTGTGCCACTAGTGAAAGGAAATCCTGTCTAGAGTATGTTTCTTTACAAAGCTGTGTCACACCATCCTTTGGGCCCTCTGCTGGAAAAGTAGAATCAAGTCTCAAATAATGCCTTTTAAATTGTATCCTCTAGTATTATAGATGTAGGACAGTACTGTATCATACCTCTGTGGATGTAAAATAGCTTGTACCTGCTTTATGATACGTAGTAGTGACCGTGCTTTATCAGAGCTGTTTTTAATGATGTTGCTCAGAATGTTTTCTTTCCAGATGATGATTGAGAAGCTAATTTAAAAAAAAAATGGTGCCAGGTACCACAAGAGTAACAGAACTTTGCTGTTTTCTCGGGTTTTGTTTTTTTTACTTTTTTTTTTAATGGAGTGTGCTGGATGTCTCTACAGTTTTGTTCAGATGACTGCAGAACCTGGAAAAGCTGTTGCTGCTGTTGATGCATAACACACTGCTATTATTGGTCTTTTTATATAAATATAAATATATATATACAGATATATAATTTGAATTTTTTGAAACTTTACCTGTGCTGTCAACTTTGGAAAAAAGTATCCCCGTTTACTGTGTTGAGTTGGCACTGTACAGAAATTAACAGCCATATTGGTCTAGAAATGTTGAACTTAAGTTTTTTCCATTTGTACAGGGGTAACACACTGTATTAAATATGTAAGGTCTTATCTATGTGGGTTTGATTACAAAAACTAATAAAGTATTCTCTAAATTAAAAAAAATGGGGTTCAGAGCTAAACAAAGAATTCACAGCTGAGGAATGCCGAATGGCTGAGAAGCACCTAAAGAAATGTTCAACATCTTTAGTCATAAGGGAAATCCAAATCAAAACAACCCTGAGATTCCACCTCACACCAGTGAGAATGGCTAAGATCAAAAACTCAGGTGACAGGAAATGTTGGCGAGGATGTGGAGAAAAAAGAACACTCCTCCATTGTTGGTGGGAGTGCAGACTGGTACAACCATTCTGGAAAACAGTCTGGAGGTTCCTCAGAAAATTGCACATTGAACTACCTGAGGACCCAGTTATACCTCTCTTGGGCATATACCCAAAAGATGCTCCCACAAATAACAAAGACACATGCTCCACTATGTTCATAGCAGCCTTATTTATAATAGCCAGAAGCTGCAAAGAACCCAGATGCCCTTCAACAGAGGAATGGATACAAAAAATGTGGTACATCTACACAATGGAATATTACTCAGCTATCAAAAACAACGACTTTATGAAATTTGTAGGCAAATGGTTGGAACTGGAAAATATCATTCTGAGTGAGCTAACCCAATCACAGAAAAACACACATGGTATGCACTCATTGATAATTGGCTATTGGCCCAAATGCTCGAATTACCCTAGATACACAGAACACACGAAACTCAAGAAGGATGACCAAAATGCGAATGCTTCACTCTTTCTTTAAAAGGGGAACAAGAATACCCTTGAGAGGGAATAGGGAGGCAAAGTTTAGAACAGAGGCTGAAGGAACACCCATTCAGAGCCTGCCCCACATGTGGCCCATACATATACAGCCACCAAACTAGATAAGATGGATGAAGCAAAGAAGTGCAGGCTGACAAGAACTGGATGTAGATCTCTCCTGAGAGACACAGCCAGAATACAGAAAATACAGAGGCGAATGCCAGCAGCAAACCACTGAACTGAGAACCGGACCCCCCGTTGAAGGATTCAGAGAAAGGACTGAAAGAGCTTGAAGGGGCTCGAGACCCCATATGAACAACAATGCCAAGCAACCAGAGCTTCCAGGGACTAAGCCACTACCCAAAGACTATACATGGACTGACCCTGGGCTCCAACCTCATAGGTAGCAATGAATAGCCTAGTAAGAGCACCAGTGGAAGGGGAAGCCCTTGGTCCTGCCAAGACTGAACCCCCAGTGAACATGATTGTTTGGGGGAGGGCGGTAATTGGAGGAGGATGGGTAGGGGAACACCCATAGAGAAGGGGATGGGGAGGGGTTGGGGGATGTTTGCCTGGAAACCGGGAAAGGTAGTAACAAGTGAAACGTAAAACCCAATTTAATAAAGATGGAGGAAAAAAAAGACAATCATGCAAAAAAAAAAAAAAGAACTTCTAAGTGAGTAGATTTAATCACACCCTTAAAAACACTAATTTGGATGCTACAGTAGTTGTAAATAAGAAACTGAGAGTCAGTCTGTCACCAATGCTCTTTAATATAACCTCAGTATTTCTTTTAAGAAAAATATTTTTACAATTTATGTATATGGTGTTTTGTTTGTATGTATGTATTTGCATAATATTTGTACCCTCAAAGGGTACCAGAAGTCTCTGAAACTGCACTTAAGGACAGTTATGAACCTTTATGTGGTTGTGGGGATCTCTGCAAGATCTGCAAGTGGTTTTAACAGTTGAGCTCTTTTTCAACACCACAGACTAATTTGTATGTGCATGGCTCTGTAAATGGCCACATTTATGTATCTAATGCTGAAAATTAAACTCAAGGCTTTGTGTGTTCCACACAAGCATCTACCAAAGAGGTACATTTCCAAACTTATTTTTTTCTTTTGGAGAAAGTGTTTACAAATTTTCTTATTTAAGATTTTAATATAATTACATTATTTCTCCCTTCCTTTTCTTCCTTCTAAAGTCTTCTACACGCCTTTCTACTGTCTTTCAAATTCATAACCTTGTTTTTCATTGAATGTATATATATGTATATGTATATGTATATGTATATGTATATGTATATGTGTATGTGTATGTGTATGTGTATGTGTATGTGTATGTGTATGTGTATGTGTATGTGTATGTGTATGTGTATGGGTATGTGTATGTGTATGTGTATGTGTATGTGTATGTGTATGTATATGTATATGTATATGTATATGTATATGTATATGTATATGTATATGTATATGTATATGTATATGTATATGTATATGTATACACAGGTATTACTAAATACAGCCTGGTCAATCTAGAATGTTACATATATGTATACTTTCTAGGACTGATCTTTTTTTATCGGGTGACCAACTGGTGTCCTCTCTCCTGAAAAGAACTATTTTTCCCATCTCAGCATTCCTTAGTTACCTATAGTTCTTTGTGTAGGACTGAGGCCTCCTAGGTTTTCCCCCATCCACTTGGCTCTGTCTATTGGTGTCATCCTTATTAATCTCATGTGTGGGTAGTCATATTGGAGAGACTTTATGGGACGAGCTTTTAACATTTCTAGGAGACAGTCTCACAGATTCTTGTAATCTTTCCACCCCCTTTGCCTTGTTCCGAGTCTTAGATGCTGGAGTTGTTTTTAGATGTATATCCATTGGAATCCAGCTCCTCAACTCTGAATTTTGATTGGTTTCAGCTTCTGGTAATGGTCTCCTTCTATTGCAAAGAGAAGTGTTCTTGGTTCATGATTTCAGTTTTCCTTAAATCTGAATGGTGATCCTTAGTCTCCATGCATTCATTTTATTATCTGTCTGTCCCTCCTAAGAAACTTAAGTCGTTTCCATTTCCTAGCCACTGGGGATAGAGCAGCAATGAACAAGGCTGAACTAGTATCTGGGAAAAAACATATTGAGTCCTGTGGTCATATGCTAAGGAGGGGTATGGCTAGTTTCTATAGTGACTGCACCAGTTTACAACCATCCCAGCAGTGAAGGATTCCCTTTTCCCAGCATCCCCTCCAGCATTTGTTGTTGCTGGGTTTGTTGGGGTTTGGCATTTTGACTGGGGTAAAAAGAAATTCTAAAAATTTTTAATTTGCATTTCTATAATTCCTAAGGATAATAATTATTTTGAGATATTTCTTAGACATTTTATTTCTTCTTTTGAGAGTACACGATTTAGGTCCCAGGACCACTTTTTGAATGGTTTATTTATTTTGTTGACATTTTGGTTTTCCAGTTTTTTATGTATTTGAATATTAATCTTCTTTCAGAGGTATATCTGGTAAAGATTCATTCTGTGGGCTTCCTCTTCACCTCGTTCACTGTTTGTTTAGCTATGCAGAAGCCTTTTATTTTATGAAGTCTGCTTTTCAATTATTGGCCTTAACTCTTGGGCATACTGTGTCCTACCCAGGAAGCCCTTTCCTACACCTGTGTCTTGGCGGGTGCTGCTACACTCTTTGCAGCATTCCATGCTTATGTGAGTTATACATTTGGAGTTAGTTTCTGTGCAATGCTATAGATTATGTGTATAACTCTTCTTCTCATGTGATTATCCAATTTTCCCAGCGTCACTTATTAAAGGTCTTTCTTTTTTCCAGCTTATATTTTTGCCATATTTGTCAAATATTAAATAACCGAGGCAATGTGTAGCTTTGCTTAGGTCTTCAGTTCTTCACCATTGGTTTATGTCACATGTCCTTCTCTGTGCTAACACTATGTTGTTTTATTGCCATGAATATACATATATATACATATATATACATATATACACACATATATATATATATATCATCTGAAAATTTCTGTTGGTTTGGTTCTTAAGTTGGGTATTGTATTTTTAAATGAAAACAATTTATACATCTAAATATTTTCTCCTTTTATTGAAAATAAAATATTTTCTTATACAGTATATCCTGATTACAGTTTCCCCTCCCTCTACTGCTCCCAGTTCTTCCCTATCTCTCCTCCTATCTAGATCTTCAAACTCTGTTTTTGTCTTTCATTGGAAAAGAACAGCCTTTTAGGAGATAACAAGAAAACATGGCAAGTAAAATTTAATAAGATATTAGAAAAACTGTCACATCAATGTCCACAGGGCAAACCAACAGAAGGAAAGAGCCTAAGATGAGACATAAGAATCAGAGATCCACTCACTCACACACTCAGGACTTCTATAGAAACACTGATCTGGAAGCTACAATATATACACAGAGGACCTGATGCTAACTCTCACAGGCTCTGTTCTTCCTGTTCTAGTCTCTGAGTCCTTACAAGTTTTGCTCAGTTAATTGAGAGGGCCTTGTTCTCTTGGTGTCTTCCATCCCCTCTGGCTTTTACAATCTTTCCACCTCCTCTTCCTTGGGTTTCCCTGAGAGTTGAAGGGAGATATTTAATAAAGACATCCCATTTAGAGTTGAGCATTCCAAGGTCTCTGTCTGTCTGTCTCTTACCTCGCTCTTTCTCTCTGTCTCTTTCTTCCACACCACTCCCCTGTTTGTTTCTCTGCATAGTGTCTGGATGTATTTGTTCCCATCTGCTACAAGAGGAAGCTTCCCTGACGAAGGTTGAATAAAGCACTGATCTATGAGTATACCAGAATGTCATTAAGATGATTCTGTAAGATATCTTAAGATCAGAGACGGTAATTGCTCCCCATTATTCTTTTTGTTCTGGATTGTTTTGGTGATCTGGGGTGTTTTAAGGTTTAGTTTCAAATGAATTTTAGGATATTTTTTAAAAATCTTTATGATTAAGGAGACCAGGAATTTTGATTTGGATTATATTGCATGTGTAAATAGCTTTTGGTAAAATAGTCATTTTCACAATACTAATTATACCTCTCCATGAGCATTGGGTGTCTTCCAATTCTTTACTATCTCTCTATCTCTTTCCCCAAAGGTTGAAAGTTCTCATTGTAGAGGTCCTTCACTTCATTAGTTAGGTTTATTTGTAGTTATTTTATTTTCTTTCAGGATATTGTGGATAGCGGTGTGTTCATAACCATCTTGTATATATGGTGGTTGTTGGATCCAGAGCTTCAGGACCAGAAAGTATCTGAAGTATATACTCCTGCGGAACACCCTATAAGAAACTCAAATTCAACATACCGAAACTGAGCCTTTATCCACGGATATCCGGTTCTCAGGTTTTTTTGTTTTTGTTTTTGTTTTTTGTTTTTTTTTCCTTCTTCTTCTTCCACAAGTGGTAAAAGCATCTACCTAGCTACCTGAAGGTAGAAACCTTGAAAAGTGTCCTGATTCTCCACTCATCCTTCATCCTTCTCCTACTCAAGCACAGACCAAGCCCTCTGTGATGGCTACTCTTGGTTGTGAACCTGACTGGATTTAACTAAAATTCAAAAATGGAGTACATGCCAGTGAAAGAATTTTTGCTTAATTTGAAGTAGGATAATCCACTTCTAATCCAAATTTTGAGGTAGAAAGACACCTTTAATCTGGGTCTAACTAACGAATCCAGATAAGGGATTTATATAAATGTTTGACACGGGACAAACGTGTTTTTCCTACAATTATTTCATTTGTTCCATTTCTTCTTCCTCTACTTTCTCAAAACTCATACTTACCCCTGAATTGCCATTCCTACAATACCAGAAAAATGTACTCTGGCATGTGCTCTTTCCTTTCAGGATAACCTCAATTTTTTTATCCTAAATATAGGTGACCACATTTTCCTTATAGAAATAAGGGAGAGAGTTTCAGGCATGGGAAAGAACATAAATAAGTTTAGGTGAGGGATATAGTTTAGTGGTAGAGATTTTTGACTATGCTTAACATGTGTGAGTTCCTGGGTACACCATCTCCAGGAAAGACAGTGAAGTGGAGAGTAGGGGAAAAATGTAGGAGGAGGAGGGGTTAAGAGAGGAGAGAAGAAGAAAAGAGAGGAGAGAAAAAGAAGGGAGAGAAGGGGGTTGGGGATTTAGCTCACTGGTAGAGCGCTTGCCTGGCAAACGCAAGGCCCTGGGTTCGGTCCCCAGCTCCGAAAAAAAAGAAAAAGAAAAAAAAAGAAGGGAGAGAAGGAGAGGGAAAGTGAGGAGAGGAGACCAGAGGGAAGGAGAGGGGAAAAAGAGTCCAAAAGGTAAGAACAGTGCATTTATGGTTCTCTTTTCCTCTTAGGAGGGATTTTCTTCCCTTTGAAGGTCAGGGATCACTTTCATATCCTGGCATGAAGCATAATTTCTAGATAATAAGAAAATATGAAAGTCAAATTGTAGCTCTATCTTATCATATAGAGCCTAGGGTTCCCACCATTGACAGGACTTCCTAAAGTGCCCTATAGAAACTTTCTCTAGAGAGACCATAATCTCCATAGTCCTTCCAGACTAGTTCCTCCTCCTCCTCCTCCTCCTTCTCCTCCTGCTCCTCCTCCTCCTCTGCCTCCTCTCTCCTCCTCCATTCCTCCTTCAATCCCCCTCCTCCTCTCCTCTTCCAATCCTCTTCCAATCCTCCTCCTCCCCTCCTCCTCCCCTCCTCCTCCCCTCCTCCTCCTCTTTTTCCACCAAAGAAGCTTATGTGATATTACTACCATAATGCAGTACATCTCATTAAATTTAATTTTATGCTTCTCCTACAAATGCTAGTTATGAGCTTGTGAGTTCTGAGAAAGGTAGTATCTCATTAGTCTTTAGATTCCCAGAACCCAGCTAGGGGACTCTCATAGAGAAGAGTTCAATAACTATGTGTTGAATTAGTAAGCATATGTTCTAACCAGATCAAAGCACTAGAGAGTTGAAACATGTAAAATTGCAGAGGGGTGTTTTACATGATGCTAAAATAAACAACCAAACAAAATCTAGGTTAGGTGATTTTGATGACAGAACATTTTTAGTTACAACTGAAAACACGGCCAACTAAATGTGGCTTCGTTTTAAGTGCCTTGTGCAGATTGCTTTACAAGAAGTTCATAGCTCATGGACCAAAGGAGATACGCCAAGGATCACCTTGAAACTAAAAGATAATCTTTCTTCTGTGTGCAGGTTACTGTTGATTGAATCCCAGGCATTCCACAAGTGATATCGCTTAGCAAAATGTTTTACCACGAGGTACATGCCCAGCAAAGGCCTGTTTTTCTCATCTGTGTCTTCTAGTCTAAACTGACTCATAGACTTTCATTCTCCTTCTGAACTGTTGAGGCTTCCTCCTCACACTGCTTGCCTGTCTGTGATTTTTCTTGTCTCCTTGTCAAAGTCAGTGCTTCCTCAGCACCTTCAGTCATCTCTATCTGCCACCATGAATTCAATATAACCAGGTTGGCACCAACTGCTTGGTCATCATGTAAATCATAAGTGATTCAAATTTTACACTCATCCTAACTGCTTGAGAATTCCTGGAAAACAGTAAATGTGTCCTTTGATGGAATGCAGGTATGGGGGGCTAAGAACTATACCCACGTGGTCACCCAGCAAGCTAATTCAACCTTCTTTACTTCTTTGCTTCTGTCTGGAGTTATAGCAAGTGTCTAGTAAGAATACATTTGTAGTATGTTCCTCAGAGGCCTACCAGACTGGTATCAGTATTTCTATAGGTTTATGTGGATTGTGCTCCTGTCCTATTGATTTAATCCAGAAATGTCTCATTCAGAGTGTGTTCTCTTTAATCTATCTTTTTGTCTCACTTAAGTCAGTTAGTGGTATAAAACTTGACTATATGTGCCATCAAAAATCCCCCCTTTTTCTCTTGGCACATATTTAGTAGAGGACAACTCTCTCAAACCCACATCTTGAATTCTGAGAGCCTAAATAGGGAATATATGCAAGCCTTCCCATTAAAAAAAATGTGAGGTTAGTGTAGGCATTCTGTCAATGAGCAGAAAAGTGATTCATAGATCCTGCCAGGATTTAGCTTTCTTTAATATTTACCAACTGAAATCAATAGAGACATGAAGTTTCCACATGAAGAAAGGGCCCTAACCACATTACCACAGGAATTTCACACAATTAGCTATTTTCTAGCTCACCGTGATAACCACAAATAATTGATAGTGAAGATGCATGAAGCCTGTGTGGTTTACATACTCTTAAATATTAATGAACTTAAGCTAGGTGTGGTGGTGTACACTTTTAATCTCAGCACTTGGGAGGTAAAGACTGGGGGATCTTGAGCTCAAGGCCAGTCTGGGCTACCAAGGAGACTGACTTAGAATAAACACATTAGTGAAGTTGCATGAACTAAGGAAAAAGGTTGTATGTCATAACTTGCCAGTGCTAATATGGGCTGACCTCCATATATAGAGTCAGGCAACGTAACACGAAATGGATGGTGGAACAACCAACCTGAGATTAAATCCCAAGCAATGAATTTTATTTTGTAACTGATTATATGTGGGCAGATTTAGAGTAGAATTAAAGTGTACACTAAAGTAAAATACAATCCATTTTCTATAAATGATACCACAACTCATCTTTAAGCTTCTGAAATCATTGCAACACAAGAGAAGCCAACACTGAGTGCCTGCTTGTAGTATGAGCAATGACTGCCTGTAAGGTAACTCCCAGGCCCAACACATTGAAGAATCAGGATTCTGCTGCTATCAACAGCAGAGCTTTCCTAGATAAACAGTCTTAGGTAGTCAAAAATATTAAAACACTTATCAACAGCATAGACTTAATGACTTTCAGATGGTAATGTTTTTAGAATGTCTCTCAATGTATCCATTACCATATCACCAAACAAGCAATGGCATCTTTTTGTGGAGCTCATGTCACTTGGGTAGACAGGAGATCAGGAAAAGACCACCTGGTATTCGTCTTTCATTTATCAGGGTAGTTTCCTGCACCATTTCCAGACAAGAGATGGACATAGAAAAAAAGGAAGGTGTCTTTTAAAAATATACTATAAATTAAGACACAGATGGGGTGCTACTTAGTCTTCTGGCATTTTCCAAAATTTCCTGAGATTTCTTGGACTTGGAGTCAGCTCCTATCTAAGTATTCTGAAGTAGATATAATTATTCACAAATGTTGGCATGGGGAGAAAAGAACTGTTCACTAAAATGGCAATTGCCTCTAAATTTAAATAGTCTGGCTATACCATCACCCAAATCACTACAGAAGTTCATAAATTTCTAGCCCCTTTGCCAGTTCATTAGTGTCTCCTAGAGCATTAATTACTTCAAGTGATTTTTTGAAAAGCTTTCAAATACAGCATTCTCTGCACTTCAAGAAATTGGTGCCATCACCCTATGCAGCCTGTTACTCTCTAACCCTCCATTCTGCTGAAAACTGGCAAATATGGCAGGAGATATGTCTACTTGGGAATTTTGCCCCACTCCCATTTTGTCTCAAAACACCAACTTCTCTTTTCTGTCTAGGCTTATAATAATGTCTTCATATCGCTTTTGTGTGTGAGTTTTCATTGCCATAAAATAAAACAGAACACAGACTCTTTATTCGTATGTTCATGCCTTCCAAAATGTCTGTTGAGTGTTTACTAAGTATTATAGGAGTAGAAAACAGTAGATGCTCAGGGACTCAGCTGGGCATGAGCAGCAGGCAAACAAAAGATTGAAGTCTGGTGAGTAGAGTGCACAGAGATTGAGGGGAGTGACAAGAAAATGGGGAACCAGGAAAGGATCAAGAGATGCAGCCATGGATTGCTAAAAGCCACTCTATGTCCAAGAGAATTTCTCAGAGGTTTGAAGGTAGCAACTGGGAAGACCCCTACACCATGTTGATGGGTGAGAACTTTCCCAACAGGCTGTCAGGGTTGTGATGAGATGAGAGCCCCCCATGGTCAGATTTGTACTATCCTTTGATTGCTGGTACATGGATATGAAAGGAAGGCACAAAAAAAAAGCAACTGTGAGGAACAAGAGTGGTATGAGAGGCAACATTAAGCCCAGAATGAGAAGAGGATTGCTCTATATTCTGACAAAAAGTCAAGAAAATTTTGAAATAAAATTAAAGTGGACCAATTCCTCAATTTCTCCAAGTTACTAAAATTCTACTTCTAATCTGCCAGTCTTTGCTCTTTAATAAAATGAGTGCTATCAATCTTAAGAGTCTTTATAATACATGGTATATATTCACATGAAAAGGAATGCTAGCAAGTATTTCTGTCTAATTATTACTTTTTAATTTTTGCAGTAATGGAAATCAAACCCAGGGCCTTGCATATGCTAGACATATTCTCTACCACTGTGGTACATTCTAAGCTGAGGAAAACTCCCTGACTTTAATTGATGTTTTATTGACATTGTAGTGACAACTACTGAATCATATATACTGTTAACTATGGTTCATAATCATATGATGACCATATGATTCCAATAAATGTTTATTGTTTGTAGAAGCCCAATGATCATGATTTTTCTGTAAAGAGTAGAAGTCTCAAGGGCCTGAAGGAATGTTTCTGCACTTAGAAGCACAACTACTATTCCAGAGGACCCAGATTCTGTCCCAGTCACCTACATGGTCACTTAGAGTCATCTGTAACTACAGTTCCAGAGAATCTAATGATCTTTTATGACCTTTGAGGCCACCAAGCAAATATAAGGCACACATACATACAAACATTCACATAGGCAAACAATCATACATATTCTTAAAAATATTTTTGAGAAATTTTGGTGACAAAAAATGTGTCCTAGTTAATTTTAACTAATTAATTTTAATTTAAAATAACATAGATAGATTTCTCGTTTTAAAGATGTTTTGAAATATATATACATTCTAATCATCTGGTTAAGATTTATACCATATGTATGTTATTCCACAGATTTAACTTATTTATGGTAAGAATGATTAAAATTGACCCTTTCCTTCCATATTTGGAGTCTATACCAGTGAGATTCCCTGACCTTCTCCATCTATGATTTCACCACCAATTAGTCATATTTAACCTGGGTCCCACATACAATGTTCTGCCTAGTCTAGCCATCCCATTCCCTGTCTGCCCTACAATTTACCTCTAGGCATACTTTAGGACCTACTCTATCTGCTGCTGGACTACAGGTCCCTTCTGTAGTACATTCAACCTCTCTACCAAGCCAGATATTCCATATCCTTCTCCACAGTCTATTTCAGACCCACCCTAGTGGTTACCACCTGTTATGGTTTGTTTATGCTCAACACAGGGAGCGGCACTATTAGGTATGGCCATGTTCAAATAGGTGTGGCCTTTTTGGAGTAGGTGTGGCACTGTGAGTATGGGCTTTAAGAACCTCATCCTAGCTGCCTGGAAGTGAATATTCTGCTAGCAGCCTTCAGATGAAGATGTAGAACTCTTAGCTTTGCCTGCATCATGGCTGCCTGTATGCTGCCATGCTCCTGCCTTGATGATGATGGACTGAACCTCTGAACCTGTAAGCCAGCCCCAATTAAATGTTGTACTTTTTTTTAAGACTTGCATTGGTCATGGTATCTGTTCACAACAGTAAAACCCTAACTAAGACACCACTAAGACCCTTTTTTATGTCATCCAACCACTGATTTTTACTACTATTGGTTTTCTTGTGATGAGATGTGGGCATGTGGACTTCTTTTGTTGACTCTGAGTTTGTTATAGATCGAACAGGTTGGGAAAGAAAAGATAGTGTGGACTGGGTTGGGTCTAGAGGTTGGGAATGACTTTGCAAGAATGAATGAGGTCTACATAGCAGACTGTGTCAGTATATAGGATGTAGTATATGTTCAGTATGTCTGGATAGAAATGTTGAATATGATGTGGGCAACCTCTGTGGTTTCATATAGGTATAAAGGATCCCAGCCCAAGCCTAGAGCTCCTCTGAGTAGAGTAGGTCCACTAGTTGTGGGATGCATGCTAAACCTGGAGAGTTAAAAAGGCATGGGCAAGAAGTCAGGCGTACTCACCATTCTAGACCCTGGAAGAGGATGTGTGAAGTCTAGTGGTATGGTGGAAGAACTGGCCCAGAAGTATTCGTAGGGTAGTTGAAGATAGAGTGGGTCCTGGCAGAATCCTAAATCTTGGATGAGAGAAGACAGGTCTGGCCAAAGGAATATGGGCTTAGTCTACGGAAGCCTAGAGGTAGGCTGCTAAGAAGATATGGTTGGCCAGACTAGGCTGAAACACTGGCTGTTGCAGGAAAATGATGATGAGTGGTCAAAATACTAACCAGGCTGGGCCAAGGAAGAGGATGTATGGAATCTAGGTGTGGAATGGGGTGGTGGAGGCAATGCAGATGTAGCCATGGCTGATAGGTACTCATCTTTCAACCTTGTTGACTCAGACTCAGAGATTTCTGCATAGATTTTATTTATTGTAGTGACTATTATCAGGTTAACGATAATGATGCTGTCTGCTTACTCTGAAAATTTCAGAGGGCCTTCATGTTTATTGGCAGACTTTCACAAAGAAAAATAATACCTGGTGTATTTAATAAATTAAAAAAAGAGCAATTGATTATCATACTCCACACACAGATTTCCTATGTTCTTTCCCAGGGTCTAGTCAGGTGAGTGTTGTAAATTAGGCGCTGCTAGTCTGCCTTTCAATGACTCAGGTTCTATTTAGATCATCCGCCCCTGCTGCCAGATGCTGTATGTTTCCACTATGCGACACACACATCTTTTAAAAGGTCTTGACCACCTCAACTCTCTTTCTCTCTCTCTCTCTCTCTCCCCCTTCCTCCTTTCCCCCCATCCCCCAACCTCACAGACTCTCTCTGTTATACCCCCACGAGAAGATGGTCTTTCACTCTTTCTGAAATAAACCTGTGTCACATCTTTTGCATGGCACAATCTCTTAGGGGCCTACTTTGACCCCAGATGAGCCAAAGGTATCTTTTGTTGCCTTTATTCTAACAGTGAGTACCCCACCCCACCACACCATATTCATGAGTACAGCTAATCCCCTTCACAACTTGTCAGATCTAGCCTAAGTCCCACAGCCAATAGCCCAACACAGTCTAAGCGTCCACTCCTATTCAGCAGCAGACCTTTAGGCTTTTGTCAAGAAAGACCCTACTTTAACCATAGACTTTTAGCTTGTGAATTATCAGCATCTTTTAACATTACCATTTTATAGATTAGAAGACTGAAACTCAGTGGAGATCAATTGTAGTCTGTTAATTGCAGCGTACAACCTCAATATCCCCAAATTCTAGGTAGTTATTCTTTTCATTTAGTGAGATAATAACAATAATAATGGTGATAATAATTGTACCAAAGGATGACCACATACTACAATGTTTTTGTTCATCTAGAATTAGGAAGGTGCCACCATCACTACCAGACTCCTGTGATTTAAAATGTAGGTGGGGCTAAAAGAGAATTTGTTTTTCAGAATTTATTCCAGGTTCTTTATAATTGTTATGTTTTATAAAAAAGAAAGAGAAGCCAGGGATACGTTTGGTGGAGGTGAGGTATGGTGCAGGGAAGGGGGAGCCTCTGCAAGCCCATACTGAAGCATCGTTTCCCTCTGAGGTACCAGCCACAGGACAGTATTGTGTAGAATAGTTTATTTAGGGCATGAGGAGGGGAGTTGAGGGAAGAGAGAGAGAGAGAGAGAGAGAGAGAGAGAGAGAGAGAGAGAGAGGGAGGGAGGGAGGGAGGGAGAGGGGAGGGGAGGGGAGGGGAGAAGAGAAGAGAAGAGAAGAGAAGAGAAGAGAAGAGAAGAGAAGAGAAGAGAAGAGAAGAGAAGAGAAGAGAAGAGAAGGAGAGTAGAGGCCGGCCCCATGAGTAGCATGTGGAGAGAGAGGGAAAGAGGGGAATGGGAAGAGAAGCAGGGACATGGGGAAAGAGCAAGGGAAGATAGAAGAGAGTGAGGAGGGCAAGCAACCCCTTTTATAGTGAGTCAAGCTCATCTAGCCGTTGCCAGGTAACTGTGGGTCAGAGTCTAGAAGAAATGGCAACAATAACCCTAGTCAGAATTTTAGGATCGGAAAAGTCACTGAAAGAAGAGCCCAGACTCAGATAGTACGGAAGGACAGCTAACATGCAGGGGTCAACCTTCCAAGCCAAATAGCAATCACGAGGAAAGCTCGAAACCTCCTTTTAAAGCCAGTTAGGGGTTTTCCAGTTGCCGTTTGGTCAACTTTGTCAGGATTGGTTGAGCATACGACATGGGATATTTGTAAACTTCTGATTGATTCCTATCTTGAAGAAGAGAGGATTACCTTAAATGGCCTTGAAAGAATACAAAATGCAGCTAAGAAGTCAGAAGTTTAAAAAAGCCCCAAATACCTCAAATTCCAGACCCTGCCCTCTACCTGTACTAGCTGACCATAAAGTTAGATTAAAATCTTAGAGAATAATCTTGAGAAACAGGAAGCTCCTCCCAGGAACTGGTGGACCATAAAGTTTAACAATCTTGAGAAACAGGAAGCTCCTCCTTGTGATATTTCCCTAGTATTCTCGACACTTTCCAATGACACCATCCCTGCCCCCTCAGGTTGTGGTTTCTCCCTTTAAATACCCTTTCTCCCAGCCTTTTGGGGTCGAACTCCACTGCCCCTGTGTGGGATATGAGTCTCGACCCCAGTGCACTAGTTCCTATCAATAAACCTCATGTTTATTACAGCACGGTCGGTCTCACGTGAGTTCTTGGGGGGTCGCATCATCCCGAGACTTGAGTGAGGGTCTCCCCACTCCAGGGGTCTTTCAGCCTTTTTCCATGTTTGTTGTAAACCCCTGGCCAGCTGTCTGGGTAGTTGTTAACTGCCTATCCTTTCTCTGCGGTTTTTCTGAGAAACCTGGGCTGCCCTGGGAAATTGAAGCTTAAGGCCTGACATAGCTGCCTATTCTAAAATGGGGTGAGTTAGGTCCTCTCAAGATTACCCGCAATGCTCAGATCCATCTGAGTCCCTGAGTTGAGGTGCATGGGACCTACCAGAGGACAGCCCAGGTACATTGGACTAATTGTCAAACAAACACTGTTACCATGAAGTAGAACGCGCGCCTCTGTAAACAGAAAGAAGCAGGGCCATGTTCCTGTCCTTGAGGTTCCCTGTATGGATTCATGAGAAATTGTCCAGTCTCTCAATAGTGCGACCTAAGAGCTGAGGATGAAGTTCAGTGGTAGAGCGCTTGCCTAACAAGCACAAGACCCTGGATTCACTCTTCAGCTTATGATGGAAAAAAAATGAGACATATAGTGAAGAAGGCCTATGAGAAGTTCACAAAATACATTTATAGGGGGCTGGGAAATTAGGTAGTAAGCCACCCCTCACCCTCCTCCAACAAGGGACCAGAATGGAATAAGCTGGAACTGAGACAAAGGACCAGGTACTCCAGGTGGTGCTTGGTATTAGCATCACTAAGGCAGAAAATGGGACCACAGAGATAGCTCATTTTGTTCCTTACAGTAGTTTTAATCCCTGTGAATAACTGGGTGAGTCACTTAGCCATTCTTGTCCTCTCTTTCTTTAGCAGCAAGAAGGGACTCACAAAGCAAGGCTGTGCTGGGGAGACTGGGAGGCATCATGAATCAGAGACATTGTAAAGAGTTTTATTCACATAAAGGCAAAGGAGACTGTGCTCCACAAAATTCTACAGCCAGGATTTCAAAGCATCATTGTTGCCTAACGACAGTGCCGGATTTGCCCTCAGTGGATATGTAGTTGGAGTTTTGAAACTGAAAAATATCTTTGTTATGTTTTGCTTGGATCAAAGCACACATAAAGCCCGATCGAATGGAAAAAAGAGGAAGGACTCAGGCAAGGGCCTCAGCATGACAAAGAGCAGCCCTCAGGTTTTCACTAATTCTCTCCCTGGTTAAAATGTCCTCAAACCTTTGTGAGCCGGGACTGAAACTCCAACATATATATATATCCCAGAGTGGGGGATCACACTATATTGGAGATCGAATTGCTAGAAAGACTAAGCACTGAGTTCCTCTCCACAGGGTAACCATGCCCTCAGAAGACATATTTGTTAGAAGAGAAGTAAAGTTGCACAAAGTTGGGGAAGTGTGAGGGACATGAAGACACTAGGTAGATTTAAACAAGAACTCATATTTCTTACATGAAGTCAGGGTGTGGTTTCTAGTAATTCAGGGACAGTCTCCTTTTCTCTTCACGGCAGTTCTTGTTGATATCTACACATAGTAGCCATTTCTCACATATCAGGGAAAGCAAGAATCATAGTGATGTCAGCCCCAGGCTCATGTGAGAGTTCTTGACTCGTGTGTATGTGTGTGTGTGTGTGTGTGTGTGTGTGTGTGTGTGTGTGCACACGTGCATGTGCATTTATGTGTGTATGCATGTGCACTTGTATGTTCGTGTATATAAATGTGTTGGTTTTTATGCATCTGCACATTGGTGTGCATGCATGTGGAGGTCAGATGTGTGTTGTTCCTTAAGTGCTGCTCCTGCCACCCTCCTTTGAGCAGCATCTGGCTATACTGGTTGGTCAACAAGCCCCAGGAGTCTGTCTCCAATCCACCCCAAATCCCCAGTGTTGGAAAACATACCCCATAAGGTCAGCTCTTTAGATGGGTACCTGGGATGGGATTCAGCTTTTCACACTTCTGTGGCAAGATTTTACTTACAAAGCTAATCTCCTAGCCCCTGGTTGTTTTTTTGTTTGTTTGTTTGTTTGTTTTTTGTTGTTGTTTTTTTTTTTTAAAAACTAATAAGTATCTAGTTTTCTTGCTCAGTGGGTGATCCTCTGGGGCCTCTGTCTCTTGGCTACATGTGAGTTATGTGTAATAAGACAAATAGAAAACTAGAAACTTCACTTTCAAAAAGACATATGAGTTCTTTTGAGCTCCAAAATTAAAAATAAACAGGCAAAAATCACTTAGTCCTGTTGGCTTTATTTTTCTCAGTAGAATCATTACATTGTAAAACTCAACTGTTCCATTAAGTTAAAATCAAGAAAATTTTTGCTAGAAGACTTGGCCTTTCATTGTTGAGAATCTAATAAATTAATAAAGGTTACTTCCCTTCAGGTAACATCTCTCTGGCTGGCCACTCATTGTAACATGAAAGGCAAGCATTTAGAGCTAAATGTTTCTCTCTCATGTGGATGGAGGGAGGAAATGAAAACCACTTACCTGGTCAACATTATTTCATAGGGTTCCGAGGAATAAATCAGGCCTGGCACGACCTTCATTGAAATTTCAGATTTATTTACAGGGGTTTGTTCTGATCGCTTTATCTACTGGAGGCTCCATTTCCCTGTGGTGACTCCTGAGTAATGTGGTCCACACAAGCAAGTGTAAATAGAGCTAATATTTCAAGGGAGGTCATGCTATATACTCTTCCCCTGAGAATAGATGATGGCTAGCTGCTGGGCTGATATGAAATTTATCTTTGTGAGGGCAAAGAGGAATTGCGTGGCCCATAGGTCAATATTCAGGGTTCGTGAATCTTAAGAGGGACCACAGCACCAGAAAACCTAAGTGAGATTGTGCCACATGCTTCCACTTCTGGACACAGATTAACTAATGAAAACAAAACAAAATAATTCACTCTAGTCAAGTTTTTAATAGTTTACAAAGTCAACATTGATTTTTCTTAAGTTATTTGTGTATTTTTTTCCCCGTTGAACTAATAGAACACAGAAGGTGTCAAGGAAGACTTTGTATTCCACAGTGAACAGGGCTTTAAGTCACTTGACTACCTCAGTTCTCTCCTCAAGTCCCTACATGTGCTGTCTTGTATAGCCCTCCGTCACATGTCTTGGAATAGACTTATTTTGGAGGGTTTCTTATACATACATCGCTTCTCTTCCTTAAGTTCACTTTGACTCTGTGACCAGCAATGCTCCTTATTCATTGCTTAGAGATTTCTTCAGTGTTAGGAGAAGACGAAGATATCCACCCATTCACACATTCAGCAGGGAATAAAACAAGCTTCCATTTGTAAATTTGATATTATCCTGTAACTAAGGATTTCTGGATTTCATTAGAATCTATACATAGACATCTGGGAAGAATCCAGGTATACAGCATAACTTTAATAAAAATGTAGAGAGGAAGCCTATCCTATGTATTCAATGTTTCTGCTTCTGCCTAGGAGAGTGACCTTGTCCTGAAGAAGTAAGTCTGGAAAAAAGGACTGAAATTCTCCAGTCTCCATATAATTAGCTAGGCGGTTTGAAGTGCAATTGCCTTTGAGATACATACATGGTCATACTGTGCCCATCAAAGTTTACAGAAGGACCAAGTCTAGGCTCCTTTCCAGACTTCCCATAGCTTTTTGTGGCCTTAGGTCCTCTGGGCATGTCACTTTCAGGGATCAGAAATTACATCCCAGGTTACTTGAATATGCGTTAACTCCTGTTAATTTATTCTTGCAAAAGAAGGCCAACTGTTAACAATAATGCCAAATGATAAGCTGTGTGAAACAGAGTGAGTGTGTGCAGGTCTTTCTATGAGCTGAGCATACTACAAGTCATTATTATACTATCATCTTCTTTCCCTTCACCTACTTATCTCCTCTCTAGCCCCTGTACCCAATGAAAACCATATTGTTTTTCATGGAAAATCTTCTCTTACCTAAGTGTGCTAGCATATTTTTCCAACGGTGATAGCTTTCCCTTTACTTACCATACACCACACTTCCAAATGCCTGCTGACTGTCCATCCTCCCTGCCTAATTATGAATGGCATATAAGGTGTGGCACACACACACAAATGTGTATTTGCTGGTTGAGATCATAGCTAAGTTTCTAGGCCAGGGCATTTCAGACTTCTTAATGGAGATGTATCATATAAGTTAGTTTGTGACCTAGCTAAAAATTTTAAACTGATGAACACTTAATGGCTCTGGGTTAATGTCCAATTTCACACAGTCCCACACAGGCATAGGCACAAACATACACAGAGGCCCACATATACATGCACACACATACACAAATCAGTAAGACATAATGTAGATATTATATGCTTATGTATGTAGAGTGTGTGTGTATGTATGTGTGTGCTGAAGGAGAACACTGAGTCAGAGATTTTCTAGAAGTAAAACTTTGAGGCAAGGAGTAAAGAAGCCAGAACATTGTACTGCTTCTACCCTAGCATTCCGTGAATATTAAAGATCTCTGCTTCTGTTTTTGTCTCTGTCTCTCTCTGTCTCTGTCTCTCTGTCTCTGTCTCTGTCTCTCTCTCTCTCTCTTTCTTGAATTATATAATAGGGTAAAGAACCATTATTGAGAAGGCCCATTTTTGTTATTTAAAATAACCAATGACACCAAGCTACAACAGTAATACTAAATCCTAAAAGGCATTGAATTCCTGGAGGAAAAGGTTTCAAAACAGAGGACTCATTAAACATTTGTTCAGTATATTTTACACTGAAAAGTCATATGGGCAGCAATTATTACTGTGTCATGAATGGCCCCTCTCAGGGTACTCGGAAACATGTTAAGTAGACACCTGAGACCTTCAGAGAGTCTTTGGAAGGCTTTGGTGTTTTCAACACCCAGAAGCTTCTTCTGCTTCTACTGGTCAGTCATGGTGGACATTATTCCAGCAACCGGCTGAGATGAGGAATATTGTGTCCTTTTGTTGCTCAGATCAAGTCTACCACTGTGTGTGGAGGGTAATTTTGATACGGAATCTTTTAGCATCCAACTTTGGCAATTGAAACAAAAGTACTCCGGCTCAGTTTTCTAAGTCAACTGATTTTTGGCTTGTCATTGTTAATTATTATTTTAAAATGTAGAGACTATTTCAGGCTCCCTGGAGGATGAAACTAACATAGAGAAGGTACGGAGTAGTTGACAGTGATGAAGAGTTCTAAGGTACCAGATCTCCAGTGGTCACCATATATCAACCCGAGACAGTGTCTTTGAGGTTGATATTGAGTATCAGTGAAAATTAAAGACACAGACTCTTGTAGAAGTATGCCCAGTGAAAGCAAGCTTTATTAAGAAGAATGGCAGAAAAGCAAGGAATTAAGGAAAACTGAGAGAAACTCTTAAGAGTGGGAGGGGCCTCTATGAAAACATTCCTACACTCTTTTGTCTACAACCTTTTATAGGGCCTTGTCAGAAACGGGACAAAGACTGAGGTAATTGAAATGGAATTCGTTAGACCTTTAGGTTCCCATAGATCAAGCCATTCACGCTCCATGCATGTTCCCCTAAACCCAACAGGGAGAAAATCATGTGTCCTGTGTGTGCTTTCCAGCCTGTTAGAAGTAGTTGAAGCCCCTCTATGTTCATCTTTGGCTCTGACTGTAGTTTTCTTAGTTATTAATCTAGACCGGCAATCTCAAATTGTGGGTCATGACCCATCTGGGGGGAGTAGGTCAAGTGACTCTTTCATGGGGGTCTCTTATCAGATATTCTGCATATCAGATACTTACATTATAGTTCATAACAGTAGCAAAATTATAAGCGTGAAATAGCAACAAAAATAATTTTATACAGGGAGGGGGTTCACCACAATACACAGAAATGTATTAAAGGGCTGCAGAATTAGTAAGATTAAGTACCATTGTTCTAGACTTTCTGCTTAGGAGTTAGTCATTTGGTGGTCAATTCTACCATCTAACTCTGCAGGTATTTCAAGTGATGTTAAGTATTCTCAACTCTCTTTTCTCTCCCATTTACATGAATAGCTTGTAGCTTTCCCATGACAGGGAGTTAATGTCACAACTACCAAGATATGAATACAATCCATGTTGGTTATTTCATAGTTATCTCTCAGTCTGTGACATCTGGGGTAGTTAGCTTGCTGGAAGTTTCTTTCTTTCTTTTTTTTTTTATTAACTTGAGTATTTCTTATATACATTTCAAGTGTTATTCCCTTTCCCGGTATCCGGGCAAACATCCCCCTCCCCCCTCCCCTTCCTTATGGGTGTTCCCCTCCCAACCCTCCCCCCATTGCCGCCCTCCCCCCAACAGTCTAGTTCACTGGGGGTTCAGTCTTAGCAGGACCCAGGGCTTCCCCTTCCACTGGTGCTCTTACTAGGATATGCATTGCTACCTATGAGGTCAGAGTCCAGGGTCAGTCCATGTATAGTCTTTGGGTAGGGGCTTAGTCCCTGGAAGCTCTGGTTTCTTGGCATTGTTGTACATATGGAGTCTCGAGCCCCTTCAAGCTCTTCCAGTTCTTTCTCTGATTCCTTCAACGGGGGTCCTATTCTCAGTTCAGTGGTTTGCTGCTGGCATTCGCCTCTGTATTTGCTGTATTCTGGCTGTGTCTCTTAGGAGTGATCTACATCCGGCTCCTGTTGGTCTGCACTTCTTTGCTTCATCCATCTTGTCTAATTGGGTGGCTATATATGTATGGGCCACATGTGGGGCAGACTCTGAATGGGTGTTCCTTCAGTCTCTGTTTTAAACTTTGCCTCTCTCTTCCCTGCCAAGGGTATTCTTGTTCCCCTTTTAAAGAAGGAGTGAAGCATTCACATTTTGATCATCCGTCTTGAGTTTCATTTGCTCTAGGCATCTAGGGTAATTCAAGCATTTGGGCTAATAGCCACTTATCAATGAGTGCATACCATGTATGTCTTTCTGTGATTCAGTTAGCTCACTCAGGATGATGTTTTCCAGTTCCAACCATTTGCCTACGAATTTCATAAACTCGTTGTTTTTGATAGCTGAGTAATATTCCATTGTGTAGATGTACCACATTTTCTGTATCCATTCCTCTGTTGAAGGGCATCTGGGTTCTTTCCTTGCTGGAAGTTTCTTAATAGAAACCACTCCTACTTACAATTTAATTTGTAACATTTAACAGCATTGGAAAGAATACTGATTTACATATATCCTTCAAAGGGGAAGATAGCTAGACTGTTCATCAATGGCCCAGAGTCCTATTCTTCTTCTTCTGCATCTAAAATGGTTAATTCATATCCAACTATAAGTACTCTTATCAATCTTCTTCAGTGCTTTGAAGTCTGATATTTTAACCCTTAACCTTCCCTTTTACCTCAGCCTCTGTCCACACTGCAGCATGTGTGAGAAATATTTAGTTTTCAGCCTGGGCCGTTCCCTCTCACTCCCTACAGCGAGCCAGCTCCTACATCCAATCTTTGTTCTTTCTTAATCTCTTGTCTACATGCTCACTTCCATAAATGAGCTAATGATTGCAGGAGAGTAAGAGCAAGAAAGCAAGACAGAGCAAGAGAGCGAGAGCAAGAGAGAGAGAGAGAGAGAGAGAGAGAGAGAGAGAGAGAGAGAGAGAGAGCCAGAAAGAGACAAAGAGAGAGGAAAAAGAAAAAGGAAGAAGCAAGAACAATGACTATGGCTAGTGATCATTCACTGTTGAAAATTCTAGCAATTACGATTCTCAGTGAAGATGCTTCTAGAAGCAAACCGGTCAAGAGAAAGGCAGGAAATAAAGCCAGAACACATCAGCAAGTAGTTATAGTCAACAACCCAGGAAGGAAAGTAGATTGCAAAGAAATAAGCAAATCAGAAAAAGAAAATTATCTAACTCCAGTGTCATTCTAACCTTGAGAGCTCATCTTCTAACTACTGTTCTTTGTGGAAAGAGATGTGAGGCAGAAACAGATACCAAGAGCAGCACAGTGTGAGCATCCCCCTGCTTCCTTGTTAGCAGCATCCTGATAATGAGGTGACAGGCATATTCTGAGCTTCCAGTTATCAAAACAGTAGCAGGGTTCCTGGAAGTTTGTGAGTCTGGCAGTTGGTGTAAAAAAAAAAAGGAAATATTCAAAACTAGCAACTTTTATCTTCTTCTTCTTCTAGTTCTTGGAGCTCTGGCTTCCTCCTCCCCCAAAGCAAATTCACTTATCTCCAGAAAGTCTTAAAGATAGTCTAAAAAAGAAGGAATCCCTGAGATGCGTTCTGTTGTTTTTAAATTAGCATGCTGACTTCCTGTTAAAAGTCCCATTTTGATCTTTTTTTAATTGCCAGTGAAAAAGTAATGAAGAGCAATTCTAATTTAGCCTTGAAAGAGAAAATCCCACAAGTAGTGATTTAAGGGGGGGGGGCAGTCAGGTGCATTGCTGATGGTCATTTATTCTGTTTCAATGTAACATTTATTCTGTCTCTATGTAACAGAGTGTAACAACTGTCCATCAGTAGAGGGAGCCATCCTTTGAACAGCTCTCGGTATCTGTCTTCTGAAGAGCTCAAAGCTTTTACAGACAATCTGTAATCAGGTGTCTCAATACTCCTTAAAGTAAAAACATGAGAACTACACAGATTCTGCCAAGCCTACTTTACAGTTGAATAAGGAATAACAGAGGCCTGGAGCCAAGGGTGGAGGTGCATGCAGCCTTCTCTGTTTCCCCGGGAGCTGGCTTTCTGATCTCACTCTCAGGGCCTCTCAACTCCACACACTTCCCACCATACTCTGTTGTCACCTTGCCCCATGCCAGATCCACCAATCTCAGAGCCATTTTTTGATCGATTTTCTATTCCTAACCAGGTCTGTCTTCCATGTGCTCACAAAATCAGCATGTGTGTTGCTCTGAAAAATAAATATTATCTCTAACCAGTTAGAATAGGGCTTCTAACCCTTTGCATAGAACAATTGATGAATATAATTTGAGCATAGTGAACTGAGCACAGTGACAACAGAGAACAGAAAATATGGGTCCTTCCTGGAAGAATCCATGAACGGGTGAAGGGACAGCTATGAATACAAGGTTCAGATAATCCTGTTAGGCCCTGGTCAATGCTTTTTCTCCCCGCAACCTCTCCTTCCCCGTGTGTGTGTGTGTGTGTGTGTGTGTGTGTGTGTGTGTGTGTGTGTGTGTGTATTTCCAAGTTTTAGAAATATAGAACTCAACCCAAAGGGCTAGATGTCAAGTTGAACTGTTAAATAAGATTGGGTTAATATGATATTGGAGCTTCAATACGTACATAGTGTAGTGACTTTCCTATAAATCCAAAGGAAAGGAGTTGGGGGTTGTCTGTCTTGCTAAGGGACAGTAAAGTGAATACTTTGGAGTCTTTGCTTGGAGCATGCTTCATTAGCTTTTGCATCTGTCATCTACTCAAGGAGTGCGATGTCTGCTTAAATGTGGAGTGGAGCTCAGAACAGCCATGTACAATAACTGGAAACACAATTTGGTAATATGTGAAAAGAATATTCTCTATCTAAGAACTAAGTTAAGGGTAACAATATCTAATGAAATTATTTTGCCTCAATTCATTTTAACTTCATTCTTATGTGAGCAGTTTTGAAGCTTCTTGTTTCATGCTGTTGAGGCAGAGACTGTCTGTGGCCTATAGACAGCATATAGACAGAGCCAAGAAGAAAGCTCAGCTGGTGTTCGCTTTGCAAGCTTTATGACAGGAGTTTGAGCCCCAGAACCAACTTTAAACAGCTAAGTGTGATGGTAACTACATATAAGCCTAATGCTGAGGACGCAGAGACATCTGGATCTCACTGGCCAGCCAGACTAGCTGTTTTGTGAGAAGATTATGAGGAATAACAACATTCAAGGTTGGCCTCTGGCCTTTATACATGTGTGCGTATACACACATACATACATACATACACACACACACACACACACACACACACACACACTCACCAGTCTAGTAGAGGGGAAGAGATTATATTAACAGTATTAACAGTCAGAGATAGTGCCTGGTGGATGTCTGGGAAGAGTGGGAATATGGATTTGGTTCTCTGTTGCAAGACATGGCTGTTGAGAGTCATGGATTTAGGATACACCATGTGGCAACAAGAAGGCTCTGTTAATAGAAAAGTTAACAGGATTGCGTTTATTTCATTGAGAACAGGAAGGGGACAAGAGGTGAGCAAAGTGGGTATATCTTCAGAGATGCCGAGACTCGATTAGGTCAGCCGACGGCAATCAAACTGTGGGAAGAGAGGAGAGACTTTTAAAAGTAGTGTCTCAGTTCACCTTGGCAGCATTTTGTAGTCTGCAGAAAGCTTTCCTTGCCTGTATCATTTCAATGGATCTTTAGATCATCCTTGAGTTTTACTAGTCAATTTTCACTGATGAGAAACCTGAGCAGTGGTGGACTTACAGTTCTGCCAATAGTACAGCCATTTAATAGACTTTCTTCAGTCAAGATCTAGACAGATCTCCGAAGGCCATGCTAACATTAAGCTGGGTCAAGCAGAAGAATGGCTTGGCCAGTGCTAAAGCTGGTGTTTTCCTTCATGATCTTAAGAACGAAAAAGCAGTCAAGAGCTTAGCAGGCACAGCCTGTCCTGGCTCTGCTGTCCAGAATCTCTGGTTGAGTTAGTACTTTAACTATGTTTCCTTGTTAGACAGGAAACTTAGTGCAGGGCCATGCACACAGTAGGTGTTCCATAAATATTTGTTGATGTGTGGATGCATCACAACTGGCTCCCAGCAGGTGACTATACCCATGGCAATGGAAAGTGCTGGGAAGAGATTGAAAATAAAAAATTTCATCAATAATGGAATCCGTTGTTTTCCTTTCTCTGCCCAGGGAGACCTCGGCTCCTCTGTTGCATTTTCAAGTATTTTAAGTTGGGAATAATTTTCACAGTGGCAGGTACAGCTGGTGAGGAGCAGTTTTAATACGAAGGAAAATGCTAAAATAGAATTTAAGAATATTAAGAAGGGATTTGGCTTCTGACAGAAATATTATCCGTAAAGGCCGGTATGAAGATTTTAAAGAAATTTAATTAAAATTTAATCTTCTTTCTAATTAAAGTTTCCTTTAATTAAACTTAAAATTAAATTTGCTTTAATTGGAGGAGTTTAAAGAGTATTACCTTTTGAGTGTCAATCATTTTTAAAGGGAAAAAAAACCCCACTTTGGTTCAAGTTGTAGAATGGTGTCAAATTTCTAGAAATGTAATAAAAAATATTGCATTTCATCTAAGTTAGACATCCAAGGTGATTGGTTCCCCATTTAGAGGTTTCAGAGACAATTAGCTCTTGTACATGGTCTATCTGTTGGATGGACCTATGGTGAAGGTCAGGCTTAACTTGTGGAGCGTCTTAATGGAGAGTCTTTTGTGCCTTGTCCATTATTATGGTATTATGGTCCTATGGGAGTTGCATTCTTTTCTGCTTGCTGGGTCACTCTGCTTTCCTTCTGCCTGTCCTGGAGAATGTGGCTGAATATGAAGATTGGACACAGTTGCCTCCATCCCATTTCATAGGGGAAGTTTTGATGCTGAGGTCCTGTTCCCCAATTGGTTCTTGATCTGTTTGTAAAAAAGCCATGGGACAATTGCCGGGCAAAGGAATAGGCAGAACTTCTGGGTCCATGGAAGCAAGCAGGAAGATACAAGGGAAGAGAGATAGAGTTTGTGATGCATCTGATGAAGGAAAGTTGGTCAGCCATGTGTGAGAGCTCATAATGGAGTGGCCACACAGGCCGCTCCTATAGTCAGGTGGTCATGGGCATTTATCTGGAGCTATCTGTACTCCACTGCTCAGCCAACATTTAGGGCAGGTGGGAGAGGCAGAGATAAGAAATTGGTAAGGGCATGCTTTTCCAGACATGAGATTGTAGTGTCCAGCAATTGTGCCAAGAAGGCAAGTTGAAAATGAACGACTCTGTGTGTGTGTGTGTGTGTGTGTGTGTGTGTGTGTGTATGCACTTTATCCATGGATTTAAGGGAAGCAGGGAAGGGGCTATAGCATGGTCACTTTGCAGAGCAAAGGTGGGTAGAGCAGCTATGCCCTACACCATTTCTCTTTCAAAGCTCTCTCCACATGAAATGTAACAATCTTTTCAAGTACCCAAACTAGCCAGCTCAGAGGCAGAAACTGGTTAATATGGTCTTACTGTGTGTCTCCCTCCTCTGTCTGCATCTCCTATGAGCATCTACTTTTTTACATCACTCAGACTCAAGGGAGAGGATTTCATTCCTCCTTTATGTCCTACCTAGTGATCAGGCCCTCCCAATCAGGTGCAGCCCTCCTTGCACCCCAACCCAAAGGAAATGGCAGCTCCATTAGGCATGCTCCTAAGCCCTCCCTGGTCTAACTGCTATGCCACTGCCAAATTACAGACTCTCTGTCAACTGAGTAAACTCTGTAGGTCTAACCTTGACATGGTAAGTTTTGCTGTATGGTTTCCATTCACTTTTTCTGCACTCATTACTCATTCCTTCACTAACATACTCAGCTTGCCGTGGGCTCACTGGCTGGCTCACATCCCCTTGAACGCACTTCAAGTCTTTGGCTTTTCTGATTTTTTTTCTACATCATTTCCCGTGCCTGAGGATTTGTTTCTTTCCCTCTTTCCTGTAAGAGTCCTTTGAATTTCAAATTTTTCACAAAGGGTGTTCCATCATTCTGCCTTTCTGGAACTTTTCTTGGTGCACATCAACACATTTGTCTGAGTCAGATGGATTATAAAGGCAGGAATGTGTGAATTCTGATTTCCAAAGCCAATTGCGATGTGTGCCACGAAACTGTTATCATCCATACCTCTTATCTGACCATTTTGGGATCCCACAGGGTTTGGTGACAATCTCCTGGCCAGGTTGTGACAGAGTGAGAATTAGAACCCTATTTCTCTCCTGGCTAATTTCATGAAGTCCTCTTGCCTTTCTACATGTAAGGATTTCTATAAAATTGATGTTTTGAATAGCACTGTTCAAGCAGCTTAACTGCTTCAGAAGAGAGGGGCATGGCCCTTTAAAGAGCAAAGATTTAAAAGCTCTTAGGACTTACTGAGCTAGTTAAAAAGATAATCTTTTGCTATTTTATTCAAAGTAAGTTTGACATAAATGAAAATCTTCAAAGGAAGATAAATGACCAGCTGTCTACTGTCTCATCAGTGTTAATGGAGAGGCACATGCCTAAGTGTATCTTCCTCCCTACTTTACTTCCTTCCATCCCTCCCTCCACTGCTTCCTCCCTCTCTCACTTACTAGCTCCCTTCTTCCCATCCCGCCCTCTCTCCCTCCCTCTCTCCATCCCTCTCCTCCTTTCCCTTCTTCTCTTCCTTCCTGTCTTATTTCTATTTTCTTAATTTTCCCCCTCATTCTTTTGGGAACCAAACCAGAGGTGTCTACAGCAAGACCCAGATGGCTCTGTGAAAGAACAGTGCTTTGTAACTATAAATAAAACAGAAAGCTTTTAGGAGACAAAACAGTTTGGGGGATTGTCTCCTCCTGTGGATGCTTTTAGCCAATGGGTGGTGGAACATCTATAAGTCTAGAGTAGGGCATCTAAGAGGCAACTTTCCATTAGGCCCAGATGGGTACATCACCCCAAATAGATCCATTATGCATGGAAAGGGGAGTCTTCCCACCTAGAAAGGGACATAAAGCGCTGATGGGTTTTTGTGTTTGATGTTTGAATTTCCCTTCAAATGAAAGTGCCCTTATATAGACTTTTTAGTCTCCGAGGACACTGTTCTCGTTTGACAATAGCAGAGTCTGCTTTCCTGACATGGTCCTGACCATGGACAGGAAACATACTGGGGGCTGTCCTCAGCCACATGCCACAGTACGGAATGAAGTATGCTGCATATTAGGTGGTAGCAACTTGGTCCGACCAAGTGGTTTCTCTTGGTTGCTCTATGGTGAATCCTAGAGTTGACAAGTAACTTTCCTTGAGACTTAAAAGTCCAGTGACTCTGGATGTTGCTCTTCTCTTTGAGCAGTTACCTTACCACACTGCTCCATTTTATGATACTGTTATGAATGCTCATCACAGAAAGCTACAGGGGAAGATATTCCTTTGTAATCAAGAGGGTTTGGTGCAGTATTTCTTGATTCTAATTAGGACTATGGGCTAGTAAACCCATGGAAGCTTGACAACTTCATAGGTAAAACACGCATTTACTGGGCCTCACCCCCTGAACACCATCGATTAAAGAGCATTGTGCTGAGGAGTTTCTGCTATTCTGTGTTATGGTTAAGCTAGGTTAGAGTTATGGCTCCAATCCTTACCTAGCATCTAGAGGTTAGCATTCTGAATGGTTTTGCCTTAGAGAAAAGACAAAAAAACCCATGTATTCAAAATATAGTTTTATCTACAGGGATTTGCTCCACAACACTGTAGAGTCAGAACCTTCTAGGTGAAACTATTGCATTTAGGGACCACTGGTATTCTTGTGATATCTTTGCCAGAAAGTCTCCCATAATTCTCCAGCTCTTTTTCATTATGAATTGTCAAGTCGACTATTGTTGAGTGCATGTTCCTCTTTTACAATAGTTAAGCTCTGATCTTTATTTCAGGAATCAGTGGACTGGGCAGTACTCCTGGCTTTGCTGGCCTAAAGCTTAAGTCACAGCTACTGAACTTCCTATAAGTAGCTATGCCCAGCACACAGTGAATAAATATAGCTGCATTTTGATAACTCTATTAAGGGATCCTGAAATTCCACACAATTTTCATTTTGGTTCTTATCACTTAAAAAATGTAAACACCATCCTTTAGTCACAGGCTGCCCCCCAAATGGTGGTGAGCCAGAGTTAGTTCATACCACATCTTTTATTAGCACTGTCTCTTTAGAGGCATTCTGCTCTTGCTTTCCTGTGCTAACTATATATCCTGGAGAAACTTCTTTAATACTTCTGTGTTATTTGGAATATTTTGCACAATGCTGGTCAGGTACAGCTTCAAAGGGAAACCAAACAGAAGCTTAAGAAAGCAAGATTTATTATACTCCCAGGCCTTAGAGATAAGTAATTTGAAAAAGATCCAAGAATGCCAGGGAATGAAAACAGGAATGGTTGTAAGGGCTCTTTACCCATGATCATCTCTGAGATTCCTAAGAGAAGGGCAAGGCCCAGCAGAACTATATTCTTGAATAAAAAGAATAAGATTTAAGCCACAGGGTTTGTCTCTAGCTGTTTATTACTTGGTCTGAGACAATTAAAACACAGAAACATTATCTTCTGGGGCTAAAGGTCCACAAGGGGAAACAATACATATGTAGACATTGTCTTGTATATATATATATCTATTACTTGCCATCTTCTTCCCATGTAATATCTATAAATGTCTGTTTTCTATCTAGTTATCTATTTATCATCTATCAATCTATAGCTATCATCTATCAACTTATCACTACTTATATCACTATCATCTGTTATCTTCTATCGACAAATCGACGAAATCTGAAGTAGTATTTGAAAAGTGAAAATGGGATTAATAGAAAGAAGTAGAGAAGAAAATAGGGCAACAGGGCACAAGCAAATAGATTACTCATGTATGAATCAATTAAAACCTGTTATTTTTTTCACAGGAGCAAAAACACCCTATAAAGATAGAAGTATAGTTTTTGAATCTCTTTGCCTCACAAAGGCTTCTTACCAGTTTCCTCTTTTCACTTGCTCTAAGAGATAGAGAACTAAAGGGGTGGGGTGGGGTGAAGCTACTCTATGCTAAAAAGTTTACCAAATCAAAATTTATCAGTAAATGGGGAATGTATATGTATATTCTGCACAACTGTGTCTGTACTGGTCTTTCAAACTGAGACAATCATCTCCTTAATCCGGGTTTATCCAGATTCTGCCCACCGTTGAGAATCCAGATCAAGCACAGAATTAAGATAACGTTCCAGATTGCGGTTCTCAAACCTCAGCAGGAGGAGAAAGCTGTTAGGAGTTTGACATCAAAGTACCTTGGGCTGAATCCTGACTTCATGGCTCCCTAACTGTCATCTTGGGTAACTTAATGTTACTAATCCCCATCTGTAAAGGGGAGATAATAAGAGTTCTCAAATTCACCATGCTCAAAGCTCTTGTGAGGACAGTGGACTCTAAGCAGGTAAAAAGCTTAGCTCAGCCCAGCCCAGGGTGAAGTCGTCTGCTTGCCTTGCAGATATTGCTTTTCCTCCTAATGTTTGGTTAGGCTATGAGCTGTTCTTCTCAGGACAGAGAAGACACGCTGCATGGAGGGTCAGCATGCTGCAGTAGTCTTTGTTCTAGCAATTGTCTACACTCTGACATGGACGTCCTAATTTCTTCCACATGGGTTAGCAATAACTTAAAGAAACAAATGTACTTTCTCCTCCTATATATACTCACTCTCATGAATCAAATGTAATTTTTTTCTTTTCTATTTTCTCAAAATCCTTTTTGGCTCATACTATGTAGTGATAGCATTACTGCAGTTTCTCCCCATACCCCAAGTTCAAGTTCATACTCAGGGTCTCATCCAGCCATCACATCTCGGTTTGTGTACTACAGTTGTCAAGTTATATCAATCCTGCTTCAGTAATAATGTTGGTTTATTAATTCATTCTGTAGAAAGAATTTATTTCCTTTTGTTCCCTTTTTGATACAACACAAATAAAATAAGTAATAGGAGCAGGAGGCTAAGGGTTTATTTGTTTTGTTCAATTCAAACTCATTTAAAAATGTGCCAGGTACAAGTGTTTAAACTTTCTAAATTCAGGCATGTTTTTTTCCTACTGAGAAATTCTTTCATTAATTTATCTGACATTTCATTCATTATGGGCATTTGATTTCATCGAATGGGGGGAGTTATAATAGTGTACAGGAGCACTATTATACCAAGTAACTGAAGATATGATTCACTTGGTATAGGGTTTGCCTAACATACATGTCTCCACCACTACATTCATCAAGAATGGTAGATCATGCCTGTAGTCATGGTTCTTGAATGATATGGGCAGTGTTGTTAAATGTAAGTTCACCCTTCTACACATCTGTGCTATGGTAAAGAAGAATTGACACAGAAGTCTGTGGATGACAGTTTTTACTTATGCCATCACTAGTGCTTTGGGCTTGAAGACACCATCCAGGTTTTAGGGAGTATCAGGTTTGCTGTCACTCACGGGGCTGTGTTTTCCCTACTGTGTTATCATTGATGTTCCCTAGGTGAGGTAATGCTGTGGCTCAATAAAATGATCAGAACCAGTGGACATTGGGCATCAGAATGTTTTAAACCATGGATGTAGTTCATCACTGCAATCACTAAATCCAGTATTTTACTCACTCCCTCTTTCTCTTCAGGTCTTCAAGTATAACCTTGTTTTCATCTCCTTCCCCACTCTGCTACACATTCACATTGCAGAGGACTTTTCACAAGAA
Organism: Rattus norvegicus; assembly: GCF_021556685.1. Classification (NCBI taxonomy): domain Eukaryota; kingdom Metazoa; phylum Chordata; class Mammalia; order Rodentia; family Muridae; genus Rattus; species Rattus norvegicus. The sequence goes on along the minus strand of NC_141551.1, from coordinate 21,804,938 downwards.
ATTCACTCACTCAAGGCCAAAGACTTGTGATGCCATTTTGGAATTAGAAAAATACAGGAACAATTTAAAATTATCCTGACAAAGTTAATTAAATTACACTTGGAGGACTAAGAAGAAGATAACTGATGAAACCTTGGGGGAAACTCTCTCTAATCAGTTACTGAATCAGAACTAATGCTGGGCGACCATGCAATGGGCTGAACACCTGAAAATCTGTTGTTTTTTGTACTGCAGTGGTGGTTCACGGGAGTGCTGAAGATTGTGGGTTTTTGAATGGGCAACTGTGGGGAAATCACAGTTCTATCCCTTCTTAAGCAGAAAGGCTCATATTTTCATGTATGTACACCCATCTATTTATCAACGCATCTCTTCATATGACAATAACGTAGCAGCACGCAGTAGCTAATATGAGAAACTTGTAGTTCAACACCTAGTAAATCACATTCCCCAAAGTTAGCTATTATCATGTGCTATGAAACAATAGCACTTGTAGTCTCTGACCTTCAAATGGCGACAATGACAGCCCACAGATTTGGCTTCTGGATCAATTACTTACTAATGAGGTGATTCAGACATTATTTTTTCTTTTTTTTCCCTAAGCTTTGACCTTTCCCCCTATAGAATGAGAATAATAATACTTATAACATTAGTCTGAGGATACAACATTAAAACATTGGAGTGTCTGATACTGAGTTCATTAATAATGTGTACTTATATTGACTTTTAAATTGCCTTTGATAATTGTGATTTGGCATATATTTATAGTGGATGGCCATGTAGAAATCCTCAAGCTAAAAAGTTTAATAATGTGGTATCTTCTGTCTTCAGCAATCTTAGTTACTTGCTAAAGCAGTAAGAAATAAAAATATCTAACAGTCTATAACGACCAAAAGGCAGCATAGGATGGGAGGCACTGCCAAGCAAGGATGGTGAATGATGTTATCCATTGCCAGATGTTCTCCCAGATCCAGATAGAGCACAGAGCCAGATGAATCCAGAGATTGTATGGTAAATGAAGATGTTATAAAAATGTGTGTCTGGAGGTCAGAGTTAACAACATTTCCCTGATCACAGTTTAAGGAATTTACTTTAAATCCCTGGAAAATGAAGAGCAGTTTTCCAGTTGGTCAAAGCCAGATTGACAGGGACCCAGACTGGGAAATCTGCCATCACCGTGTGCTGACAAAGCACGTCGGGCATTTGCTGAGTGTGTTCCCAATTCTCCACCATTGCAACTTGTTTCTGTTTGAGTGTGTTACTGTATGAAATAATGGGCTTCACTGAAACACTTCAGTATGTGCATGTAACTTGGTCATAGTCACACCCTCTTCCAGCTACTACAACTCTGTTTCCTCAGGGAAGATATTTTACCGTCTAGGTGAGCCTTGGTTAGGAGCTGTTTCTTAGCAGCAGAACATCCATTTGCATCCTTTAGGTTTCATATCATTGTTCTGACTGGTTCGCCTCCTCTGGGTGATACAGGAAAGCCCTCTCCTCATTCTTTGGCTTCTATCATCTTTCACTATGTGCCCATTACTCACTTTTCAACAGTGCCACCTCATCTATACATCTTAGCTCAAGTGTTAATCTAAGGGCTTCCATTTAAGTGGTCCAGCATTAGAAATTTGGATTTCTTTTGTTTTTGCTTTGCAAACCGTGTGCTGGAAGAGTCGAGGAAGAAACAGGAAATGGCTGTGAATTTTGAAGAGCATATTGCAAACTAGTAGACTTAGCAGGCTTGCGTGTGTGTCGGTGACCCACCTGCCATGTTGCTTGTCTGCCAGGAGGACGATGTGGCAGGAGTCAACAAGAGACCAATTAAAGTCCGACCTTGCAGGCAAGGGCCTTGGATATGGATATCTGGGCCAGGTAGGTGGCCTTCAACTCTCAACCTATGCAACTGGTATAGAAGCTTCTATTCTGAAGTCACACAGTGTCAAGGGTAGAGGGCATGCTGAGAAGAAACTGTAGCCCAAGACTGGCTTCCAATAACAGGTCCCCAGGAAGTAGACAGTGAAGATGAATAAAGTCTTTGGGGAGAACAGAGAGCAGAAGGCATAGAAATTAAACCATGCAATGTAGCAGATTGGGACTTGTCAATTTGTTTTAGAACATTGGAAGAATCTTTGACAGAAGCAAAAATGTGGAGAGCATTAGTGCACACAGTGCAGATACCACATAACACACACAGAGGTGAGAAAGTGTCTGGTGAGGCCCACTGACTGCGTCCCTGATGCTGCAGCAGGACTGAAAGGCTCTTGTCTCCAGCTCTTTTTGTCCTTCGTCTCTGTCACTTTCCTGCAATGATATTGTTAATGATCAAAGACTTTCTCTTAATTTACCTTTCCTGGACAAACTGTAATCACTCTAATTAAGCGCACAAGGTGTTCTCTATCCCTTCAAATCCCCATTACACAACGTTGTGCCCCTGCCTCAAGTTCTCTTGTGAGTTTTCTTTTTAAGCTCCCTTTTTTCCTGGGCAAAGTGTTCTTTAGGATATAGGATTCTTGAGTTGTGCTGTTGTTGTCTTGTTTTGTTTCTTTCTGGCTTTTCGTTTCTGAAAAATGTCTACTAATTTAATATCTTAGATTCCATAGCCCTATTTTTTTCAAGCTATGGCATCAGGTAAGGAAGGCAACGTTTGTGTAGGTCACTACCAATTTTTCTGAAGTCATGTATCTTGATCGTAAGATGGAGTGCCGTCAGAAATTAGCCCTTCATTTTGATGCCTTGAAGTGGGCAGGTTATTGTATGAATTAACCCATGACTGATATTACAAGTCATTTCACTATTCAATCTGTTCCCAAGCATTCTTAAGTGTTGCCCGTGGGAAATTCATACTTCCTGTGACATCCAAACATCCTGTTGCCTGAGCACTGCTCTTCAGATTTCTCTGCTTCAGTCAGGTCTAGCCACTCTCAAGGCCAAGTCCCTCCTTTCCAGGAGGTCACCTGTGACTCTGTCCACACTTATTCTAGATGGGCTTTCATCTTCCTATTTACTTGATAGTGTTATTTTTGAGAGCTGTTTTAGGCTGAAAGCATATTTAAGTGAAGGTACAGGGGTCCTAATGACCCTTCAACTCTACACAGGAGCCCTGGTACCTCTTCAAAACAGACTTTTGCTTTTTGAAGAGGAAATCTGCCCCCCTTCTGTGTGTGTGTGTGTGTGTGTGTGTGTGTGTGTGTGTGGAGAGAGAGAGAGAGAGAGAGAGAGAGAGAGAGAGAGAGAGAGAAGGAGACAGGGAGATAAATAGTCCAGCCTGGTATTGGACTATCTTGGAAGGTAACTTTTTATGAAAACACTATTGTTTTCCCTTGGAAGAAAACATTAAATATCCCATATGTTGTTACTTTCCTTATAGTTTGCTTTCTTCACCTCTTGAGGTAAGACTGAAATGTACTGTGTCTTTGTAGGCAGCTGCTTATATACTAATAAATACACAATCCAGGCACATAAAACTTAGTCATATGCACACACTGAAACACACACGCACATCTGTCTTCATTTGTGCCAGTTGCTACCACAGAATAACATAAACTGGGTAGCTTATAAGGCATAGAAATTAATTTCTTGTAATTTTGGGATCTGGGAATTCTGATATCAAAGAATCAGCAAGTTGGAACCACTTCTTCAATAATGATGATTTCTAGTTGCGTAGACATAGGACAGAAAGTGTGAATCAGTGCCCCCAATGGCTTCTTTTGTAAGAAAACATATATTTCTAAATTCTTTGTTCTTAAGACATCTCATCTCTTGCAGCCCTGGGTACCATTGCCTTAAATCTGAGGCTTAATATAAAATCTGGGGACAAGAGAACATAGACCTTTCCATCATAGCACAGCACACATACATACATATATTCATGCAAGTGCCACATATGTATAGTTCTTATGTTTGCAGAAGCATTTATAGTTTGGATTATTTTTTTAATAAATGGGACTATACTACATATATTTTCAAATTTGATATTTCATAGGTAAAATGATGATTACATTGTTTAGTTAGATAGCAAATTGCCCCAGAACTTTGTGGTGTAAGTAGCTACCACTTTGCTCATGGATCCATAAAGTCAGGGTAAGATATTTGAAAACAAAACAGAACAAAACAAAACTGTGTGCTTACGTCTCAAAGTCCAGGGTCAGAGAATTCAGAAGCTAAGGGCAGGAGCCATTGAAAGCTCTTCTGTCCCTGTGAATGGAGTCTGGAGCCCTCAACCCTCCCTACCATGTCATCTGTGAAGGCTGTCTTGGGCTTCATCGCAGGGTGCTAATGGCTTCCTCTAAATGGAATATAGTATGTGTGTATGTGTGTGTATGTGTGTGAGTGAAGGAGAGAGAGAGAGAGAGAGAGAGACAGAGACAAAGAGACAGAGACAGAGAGACAAAGAGAGAGGCAGAGACAGAGAGACAAAGACAGAAAGAGACAAAGGAAAAGACAGAAAAATGCAGAGATACAGAAACACAGAGAGACAGAGAAAGAGAAAGAGACACATACACAGAAACCCAGAGAGTGCTTTTAAAAATATTTCTATTAAAGATAATGAAAGCCCGATTTATTTGAATATGATAGTTTTGAAGGCATCTACTATAAAGTATGATAGGACAGACAGTCACTTTCACAACTATTCCTCAGTGAAGCTTAGACTAATTCTTTTAAGAGAAAGAGAGGATTATGATCATAGATCCTTGTGTGTTTTCTTATAATATTCCACATATTTGCACTTTTGACAGCTTTCTCAAGTAACCATTAATATTCCCATTTTTAGCTCCAACAACTGAGGCTCATGGGCTTTTAGTAATGGAAAAGTGCTAAACCCCGAGATTCAAAGTCAGATCTGATTTTAAATCTTCAGATCATCCCATTATGAGTAGGCCCACTAACTTGTAAGTAGTTATTTTACTTTTCATAAAGAAGAGTAGTATGTAGTACTGAGTGATTGTACAGTTGTCACATGCTGTGTACAGTGCTTTAATCTATTTCCGTATGTGTACATGTTCATCTCTGTGGATATGCACATGTGGAGTCTGAGGTCCATGGCAAATATCTTCCTAGCTTCTCTTTGAAAAGTGTTTGAACCTGATGTCCACTGATTAGGCTAGATTGGCTGGCCACAAAGTCCAAGACCTGCTCCTGTCTCTGCCCTCAGAGTGCTGTTGGTAAGCCAAGCTAGCAAGCAGCTTTTTAATGTGTGTGCTGGAGGCTCAAATTCAGGCTCCCATGCATGTAGGACAAGTACTTAACAAACTGAGTCATTTCCCCAGCCCTACCTTAATCTTTGTACGAAGCTGCCATGAGATAATTATTACCTTCATCTTCAGAGGAGGGACCAGACCTAAAGTATTTTACATATTATGGTCTTCCTGTCTTAAGATGAAGAATTGGGGATGCCAAAGGTATGGTGTCCAAAAAATATTGAAACATTTGAGAGGTTGGGTTAATTTACCAATTTAAGCATTATAAATTATTGTTACCAGAATGTCGATCTTGAGTCTATATTAAAACACTGTGCAACTGTCACACTGTCCCTACCAAATGTTATGTGTGGCTACTCTTGGAGGCAGGGTCTTGGCCTGGATGAAGCCAGTGTGCCCAGGAAGGCATTCTAAATGTTGGACTTAACATGAAACTTAAACAGAGTACACTGGCTAAGTCACCCATGAACTTCCTTTCTGTTGAGCAGCAGGATTCCCACCACACCTGGTGGAGCTAATTAACCCACCAGCTCCTCTCAGTGCGACCAGATGAACACAGCCACGGCCCAGCAGAGAACCTCCTCCTGCCTGTTGAAATGTGGAGAGGCAGAGCACCCCGCAAAGGCTTCTCTGAGGTCAGCAGATTATTGATGAGCAACTTCTCTACCAGAGAAGGGGGTGGGGGGTTGAAATCCAGCAGCCCTTCTGTTCCAACAGCACATGCAACCTTATTCGTGGAGAGGTAATGTCCAGTTAGAGTTGATGGTGCAGACACCCTAATTACTAACTCAGCATGGGGAAGGCTCACCCTCCAGGCAATATTACTGCTGTCAACACAACTTGTGGGGGGAACTGTGGAGGCGCAGTTATCAGCTGTTGCTGCTGGGGAGATAACACCAGCTGTGGACATCTGGCTTTCAGTGAGTTCTTACGGAAGAGGAATGATAAATGTGCGCAGGGACAGAAATCACCACTCTGAGGTCCCCTTCTCAAAACCATGGACCTTGATAACACGGGACTTTTCACCGAACCCCCCCCCCATTTTATAAGTGAGCGATTGGAACTTCCAAAATTAAAAAGAGGAATTAATGGCAAAAAACAGACTAGGAACTCATCAGGAGCTGAATAAACAATGAGCAAGCTACTAGCAGAGATGTGCACTCTAGGGGGAAACTGTGTTCTCCGTTTTAAAAACAAGATAGAACTCCAATTTCGATGGTTAATCTTCACTGCCAACTTGACTGAGTTCTGAACCACTTTGTTTTGAATCACAGCTCTGGGTGTGTGTGTGTGTGTGTGTGTGTGTGTGTGTGTGTGTGTGTGTGTGTGTATTTCTTCCAGTCAGCTTTAATTGAGGACAGAGCACCGTCAGAATGTGGGCAGTATCCTCCCATGGGTTGGAGACCTGGAATAAATGAAAATGAGAGATAGGCGGAAAGTAGCCTAGTGGTTACACTCGCTTCTCTTCTGCCTGATCACAGATGTGGTGAGGCGAGCCACGCCAGCCCCCACTTCCATTATTCCCCAGCACATTGGACTGGTACCCTCAAACTGTGAGCCACAGTGAACTGCTTTGTGTTGCTCTTGTAAGATATTTTTATTTTTTTCCCATAGCAACAAGAAGTATGAATAATTCGCAAATGATCACAGCCTTATAATATCGATGTTTAAAAATCACAAAGAACCACGTCTGTGAACTATTATTTGATTTCTCAAAAAATAAATTAAATACAATGAAATTCAGCATTTTCATGACATATTTTAGTCTTCATTGAGCACAGAATAATTTAGGTATTCAGAAACTTTGAATGAAAACAGTGCATTTCAAGTAAGTTGTGTTAATAAAGAAAAAATATTGTATGCTGGAGCTAGCTTGCTATTTTCTACTTTCTACTTAAAATACTTACACTCAATAAATGATAAACTGAGACCTGGCTGGATTTACTAACCTAATCTATAAATCTGCCCCCTCAAATTAGAAAAATTAAATTAAGCATTTATTCCTTGGTGAATTCCATTGTTGGAATTCTCTGGAAAGCATGCATCAACTGTGAGAGACTACCTGCTCTCTGGTCCACTGATGGTAAAGTGGTACGGGGGCCACTTCCACTCGGCTCCCAAGTAGTTTAACTCAGCACCTTTTCTTTGAACGAGACAACAAACTCCAAATGTTTGTGCAGAACTCACTGTTCAACAGTGAGGCATACAAATAGACACACAAAAAATACTTTGATCCCAAATAGTGAATTGGAAAGTCTTCTTCCCATCCCCCTCACCCTACCCTAGACCCCACCAGATCACATCCACTGAAGCATCTCCAGCCTTAGGTCCAGACTCAGACCAGCATACCAGCCTAGGGCAGTCCAGGGCACAGGAGCCAGCTCTGCTGTTTTCCAGGCCACAGTCCTCTGGTTACTAAATTATGATCCTTAGTTAACTGCTCGAAGAGCTCAGACCCTGGAGGAGTGGTTTGTGTGCCCTTCTTGGGTTCCTAGGTCCCAGCAGCCTCTATTGCTTGCAATACTGGGAGTTGGCTCTGAGGATTTTCCCCAGGAATTAGGTGGTATTCACTTCCTGTCTAGGGAGCTGGGGGTAGGGAAGGAAGGGCTTGTTTTACTGCATCCTCTAATCTATGAAGTTGGTGCAATCAAACAAAACCTTAAATTCTTGCATCTTTAAAGATGGGAATCTCATTTAACCCTTTCGTGCTCTAGACTGATTGAAGCACACAGTTTAATGCTCACCTCTAGCTTTGACATTATGAAAATATTAAAGGAATCTTGGAAAACAACATCCAGACCTCTGGCTTTGCTCAGACATCCTGCTATCCCTAGTTCTGTTCTCAAGATGCTTGGGTCTAATGAGACCTCAGTGTGAGTCACCGTTCAGCGGAAGCTATTTCATGTTCATTGCTCTGTTATCTGCTTTCTTCATATGAAGGAGTTGGCAGGAGGCGACTCAGAGTGCATGCCATGGGTAGGAGAGCACTGAGCTCTGATGCTTCCCATTGTTTCTTTCAGCTGCTTCTTAAACTAGCTCTGAGCAACCTTCCAGCACTCCACATCTGCTTGACTTAGGTCTGCACCCTCACTGTTTCATTCAGGATCTGCTATGGATTAGTATACCATGCACAGCTGTTAACAGAATCCCTTATAATCAATGTAAGAAACGCGGTGGTTTGCTACAGAGAAAGGTGAATGTTCTTTCAATATGATCTTCTGTCCCAGAGACACGACCAGGTTAAAAAAATACACGATTTCCTTAGCATTAACATTAGATTTGCTATGAAGGACTCTATATTTCCTTAGAAGCCTATTCGTGGGCTATGGCTTTTAGCATTTGTTCTTTGAAGACGTTGTAGACAACCCAGGTCAATTTTGACCTCACCATGTAGAAAGTCATAACATTTGAACTCTAGGTTAATAAATCAGAATTCAGTGAATGCTGATGGATTTCAGACAATGAGCTTTCATTGACAAAGCCATTTTGGTCATCGTCTCAGGCCAATTGAATGTCCTGTGCAAATTTCTATACAATACAGTTAAATGATTTACTGTTTTCTTTTTGTGTAATTCTATTTTATTTAATCAAAAATATTTTCATCAGGAGTAATTTAGTCTTGTATAAAATTCATAATTAGGATTTGATTCATCAATCATCCACATAAACTTTTATAATAATTATTTTAAATAATCTGAATTTTCATTTATGGCAGTCGTATGTACTATAAGACACTAAATGAGAGTCTCAAGATCAAAACTTGGGCTAAAAGATTAGGTTTTGTTAATTTTAATCACTGACACATTTTCCCCCTACAGTGCAGTTTTAGCTCCATCCAGTTTTTGGTTTCAGTGACTTTGTTTCTACTAAGACTTTTGAGTCGAAGCTTGCAGTTTGGGAAGTTATTAAAATGATGGGCTCCTTCAATTGATTTTTCTTTTAATTTTGCCGTATGCAGTTTTAGCGTTTCTCAATTTAACTTTTTTGATTATTTCTTGCAGTATTTATTTGTTTCTTGGAAGAAAAAAAAATTGCCAGTGAATCAGAAACTTAGTAAGGATGAAGACAAAGGATGGGCTTAAAATGTCCCACCAGAGAGCAGGAAGGTCTGTCCTCAGAATATGGTTACCTCTACTTAATTATCTCCAGCAGACACAGGACCAAAATGGCCCAGGAGGCAATTTAATCTGCAAATGCAAAAAATAAATAAATAAAAACCCTAACAACTAAAACGATCCCAGTTGAAACGGACTTGACAAGAAATACATGTGGATAGAAATTTGTTGGAAATTCCATTCAAATTGTTTAGCTTTTCTTTCAAAAGTACCTATCAAGCAGTACTCTGCTTATCAATTTACATTTCATTTCATCCCAAATTATGGTTTTCAGAGCAACATGCATCTGAAACAATTCAGGCACAAGCTCACTCCTGGGGAGACAGATGACGCTGGTTTCCCGAGTTTCTAAGAGAGAGAAATCTACTTTCTCCCTGCTGTCTTCAAACCAGCTTCCCAGCACAGTTAAATACCTCTTACTCTGTGCCCAGCGAAGAGATGGCTCCAAGACAGTGTATGTCAGGTGACTTAGCAGAGAGGAGGAGCCTATCCATCAATGGGCAGGAAGTTAAGTCGAGGAGGCTTATCTAATTATCTGAATTTTCCTTCCAACTTATGGAATCTGCAGGCTCTGCGTCGCTCATCCAGGTCTACTGACTTTGTTCTCTACCTTTGTTCTGTAGCCAGAGCTGGTTCCTCATAGGAAGCTGAGGAATCAGCTCACACATGCACCTCTTCTCCGAACCTAAGGTTACTCACGTTGGAAAACAGGTCTGAAAACTCATAGATTCTCACATTACGTGTGTGTTTTCCCTCGAAGGCAGTAACATATGGAGCAATAATTACAGCAAGAATTTCTTCTGTCATTACCATATTTAATTTTTTTCACATAGAATATTCATATTTTTGAAAATGGCCTAAACTCAATGTTTTCCTTCTAAATAGCAACCTTTGCTGAGTTTTTGCGCACACGGGCTTCAATTAATCAGCCTAATCCAGCTCTTAGCAAGGCAAAATGATGCTCGCAAAAGCCCTGTCTGGTGGCTGTCTGGTGATGAAACTCTCTAATTTGATGGTCTCATTATCCTTTATCACTACTCTTGGAGTCTGTGACATTATTTTCCTCCTGTCCTTCCTCTTCTCTTCTCCTCTTCCTGTTTCCTTCAGTTTTCGTCCTCTTCTTTCTACCTACTTTCTGTTCTCTCGTCTTCCTCACCCCTTCCTGCTAAGACACATAGCAGGCAACTATATTCTTCCAAAGGTTGTTTTTACCTATGAACCAGAGCACGAAATGTGAACTCTGGGCTAGAATTCTAGCTTTTTAAATTTGGGTGACCTTTCCCTAAAAACTACTGTGTTCAGTCTTTTCTGTAAGAAGTTTGTGATTAAAAAGCAAGACTTATAACCCTATTAAAAATGGGGTTCACCAGATGCCCTTCAACAGAGGAATGGATACAGAAAATGTGGTACATCTACACAATGGAATATTACTCAGCTATCAAAAACAATGACTTTATGAAATTCGTAGGCAAATGGTTGGAACTGGAAAATATCATCCTGAGTGAGCTAACCCAATCACAGAAAAACACACATGGTATGCACTCATTGATAAGTGGCTATTAGCCCAAATGCTTGAATTACCCTAGATGCCTAGAACAAATGAAACTCAAGACGGATGATCAAAATGTGAATGCTTCACTCCTTCTTTAAAAGGGGAACAAGAATACCCTTGGCAGGGAACAGAGAGGCAAAGATTAAAACAGACACAGAAGGAACACCCATTCAGAGCCTGCCCCACATGTGACCCATACATATACAGCCATCCAATTAGACAAGATGGATGAAGCAAAGAAGTGCAGGCCGACAGGAGCCGGATGTAGATATCTCCTTAGAGACACAGCCAGAATACAGCAAATACAGAGGCGAATGCCAGCAGCAAACCACTGAACTGAGAATAGGACCCCCATTGAAGGAATAAGAGAAAGAACTGGAAGAGCTCTAAGGGGCTTGAGACCCCTTATGAACAACAATGGCAAGCAACCAGAGCTTCCAGGGACTAAGCCACTACCTAAAGACTATACATGGACTGACCCTGGACTCTGACCTCATAGGTAGCAATGAATATCCTAGTAAGATCACCAGTGGAAGGCGAAGCCCTGGGTCCTGCTAAGACTGAACCCCCAGTGAACTAGATTGTTGGGGGGAGGGCGGCAATGGGGGGAGGATGGGGAGGGGAACACCCATAACGAAGGGGAGGGGGAGGGACTAGGGGGATGTTTGCCCGGAAACAGGGAAAGGGAATAACACTCGAAATGTAAATAAGAAATACTCAAGTTAATTAAAAAAAAAAAAAAAAAACCGAAGTGTGGCCAACATCAACAAAATTAACAAGATTTCCTCAAAAAAAAAAAAAAAAAAAAAAAAAAAAAAAGCAAGACTTGGCCACCGCACTTCCTCCATTACATTGGGTCATCCTTTGTTTCCCACTCCCCAAGGGTTCTATGATGGTTTCTTTGTGTCACTGATTTGGTGCTATTGCTACTAGCTAATGTCCTGTTCATCAGCCGCCACTCAGTTAGTATCTCTTGTCTTTGTCTCCTGTCAGACAGCATCAGAAACTCCACATAGACTCCTCTTTAACAGTAATGCCATTTCAGTGAGTCGACCTCACTGTCTGCTTTCTATCTTGAGGAAACCGAATTTTACAGTAACAAACTTGAATCAATGTCTTTTTCTCTCCAAAACAAATATTCTTATTTCAAAATGAGCCTTTCCTCGCCATTTTAATGTTTCTCAAAGAAAGCTAGCCACCCCATACCATCTCTGATAGAGTTTTGTTTCTCAGCCAAGTCTTAAAATCTCTGGGTGAAGTGCCTCCTGCCTCAGCCTCCTGAATAGCTGAGATAACAGGCGCACCCATGGCTCCCTTCTCTTCTCCTCCTCCTCCTTTTTGTAATTTATTTCTAGTACAATACTTTGCACATGCAGTATCCAAATATCCATTTGGTTATTTCTATGGTCTCCAGTAGTGTCAAAATAGATGCCACAAACAATTGATAGACTAATTTGCATATAAGCTTTAAAAGTTGCAGACATTACACAATTTTACATGAATACATTATTTATCTAATAAATGAACATAATGTATGATTAATCACAAAAATCATTACTTGTAACTATTTCTAGGAAATAGATCGTTTTCCCAAATGTACTATGTCTTTGCTTTCTTTGTTCTTTGTGCTTAACTTTAAAAATTCAAGTCATTGGAAGGGCTTTAATATTGGGTTCAGTATGCCTACCTGTCTACTTTCCCCCACTCTGAAGTTTAGATGGAGGGGATATGTTGGCATAACCACAGTAGCAATAGAGTTATAATATCACTTGTTTATAATCTGAGCTCCTGAGCCCTGTCCCCACTGTGTGGCTCTCAGAAAAGCTGAGTCTGAGTAGACCTGGTGAGTTCCCTGCTTTGCTCATGCTCTCCTCTCAGCAATCCATGAGCTGTCCAGCTGGCAGGATGCTCCCAGCTGCTGCCCTTCAGCAGGGCTTAATTGGTGCATCCTTCTTTCTCTGTGGTTCTGAAATAGCGAATTGTGAGAGGGAGATAGGCAACTCCTCAACGCTAGGCTCTCTCATGACTAGATGAGCCAACAGAGAGGTCTCCCGGATGCATGTCAAGATAAGAAGTAGTTCTCGGAGGTGTGACTGAAATCTAAGATGTCATCCCTCTGCTAATGTTCAACTGCCATGTATCTATCATTTCTCTTATATCCTCTTTTCTCTTATGACCTTCCAGTTCATAGCTCCCATTCACCTTTTATAGACCTTTTTAATTTTTTAAAATTAACACACAAAGCAACAGATTTCCTTATAGAATTTTTATACATACTTAGATTGTATTGCTCCATTCCATGTGCCCCTTCCCCATTTCCCTACCCATCCTCCCTCTTCACTCTTACACCCTTAGTATTCCCCTATATTTTTTTACTCTCTTCCCCACTTGGTTTAAGGCCTCAGTTGCACCCTCTACTATTGTTTCCCAGCTTCTGCATGTACTCATCCAGGCATAAGTAAATACAATAATTAGAAGCTGTGATAAGAGAAAACATAATATGACCGTCATCTTCCAGAGCCTGCATTCTTTCCTTACACATTTCTAGCTTTTCTTGGTATCTCTTTTACTGGTACCTCCAGTCCTTGACAGACATCTTTAGAAAACATCTTTCTGCTTTCTCCTGGGGTTCTGTTCTTATTGTTAGTGCTCTGATGGGTAACTGCTTAATCTAATTGTGATCCACTGAACCTCCTGTCTTCTAGCTGTAAGACTCCCTCCACCTCAGCAGCTCAGAATTAAGGGCCTCCAAATGCCTGAAATTGGAGACTGTTGTGGTTAGATGCTTTTGTTAATCTATTAAAATTCTTTATTTTATGTATGGATAGATCATGACTTAGCAATATTACTTTGCTCAAAGCCTTTATTAAATGGTGGAGCCAAGGCTTGAAGCCAGTTCTGACATTACCTCCCATCCCCTTCTCCTATTGTTGCCTGTCAAACGTTTTAGGTGGAGTTCATTGCCAGCACAGAGACTTGTTTAGAGCAGCCTCCATTACCACTGCTGTGTCCCTTTTCCTTTTCTGACCTCCTATCAGAGCCACATTCAGCTGTGGCTCAACTTGCCAGCTCCCTTCTTTGTTGATCTTTCCAGCTCACCATAAGATTTGCAGCTTGAGTGACAGAGTGACTGATGCCATCTCCACTCATCTCACTTTCACTGGGCCTGTGAGCAGTCAGTGATTAATACACCTGCAACAGCACTCTACACAAATCCTTCATGTTGGCTTCGGTGGCCAGTTCGCTGCCAGTCCCCCAGTTACACATGGAAAAAGAGCTTCACTGCTTGGACACTTGGATTTTCCTTTAGCCAAGAAGCTTCGGATTCCCTAGTGTTTCATGTTTCTGTGATTGATCTAAGAATACCAAGTGACTCTTTCCTGGTAGAGTCCATAACTCCTTCCTGGTAGACTCCACACTTCCTTCCTGGTAGAGTCCATATTTCCTGGTGGGGTCCACACTTCCTTCCTGGTGGAATCCAGACTTCTTTTTGTCCTCTTTGCAAATTGCTATTTATTAGACTAGAGAAGCAACTGGCAGTTGTATAGTTTTTCCAAATATCAGGGTAAAGTTAGTGACATTTTGTTGCTGTTTTGTTGCTCTTCCCTGCTCTTTATACTCTAACCTTGTACCAACTCAACTATAAAAATACTGTTCTGAGTGTTTAACATGTGCCGGGCTCGGCTCATGTAATTCTGATGGCAATATCTGTGATGGCCACCTTTTCTGGCAATAGATATTGAGCTCTCCGTGAAGTCACTCCAGACCTGCAAAGCAAACAGCCATTAACACAGAACCAGGAATTGGGAAGACGGCTAGTCCTGAACTTGTAGAGGACTCCAGTTTGGTTCCTTGCAGCTATGCTGAATGGCTCCAATGGACCTAATACCCTCTCTGGCATCAACCAGCACTTGTATTCACATACCCATACTCACCCATGCACGCACAAGTGCACATAATTGAAAATAAAATAAATCTCAAACAAAATAAACAAACAATAAGAACAACAACAACAACAACAACAAAAACAGCAACACACACAGACCTGGGCAGTAGCATGATCTTAACACTTTTATCCTTTCATTATAAAGATGTGAAAATGAGACTCAGAGAGGTTAGGTGACCTGTCCAACTGCATACAACAGATACTGCATTCTGGGATTCTGACTCGGGTAACTTGTTTCAAGAATCTGGGGGGAACACATTATGTATAGACTTTACCCTCTTTTTTTTTCTTTTTTTTCTTTTTCTTTTCTTTTTTTTTTCTTTTTTTTTTATTATCTTGAGTATTTCTTATATACATTTCAAGTGTTATTCCCTTTCCCGGTTTCCGGACAGACATCACCCTCCCCCCTCCCCTTCCTTGTGGGTGTTCCCCTCCCAAAACTCCCCCCATTGCCACCCTCCCCGCATAGTCTAGTTCACTGGGGGTTCAGTCTTAGCAGGACCCAGGGCTTCCCCTTCCACTGGTGCTCTTACTAGGATATTCATTGCTACCTATGGGGACAGAGTCCAGGGTCAGTCCATGTATAGTCTTTAGGTAGTGGCTTAGTCCCTGGAAGCTCTGGTTGCTTGACATTGTTGTACTTTTGGGGTCTCGAGCACCTTCAAGCTCTTCCAGTTCTTTCTCTGATTCCTTCAACGGGGGACCTATTCTCAGTTCAGTGGTTTGCTGCTGGCATTCGCCTCTGTATTTGCTGTATTCTGGCTGTGTCTCTCAGGAGCGATCTACATCCGGCTCCTGTCGGTCTGCACTTCTTTGCTTCATCCATCTTGTCTAATTGGGTGGCTGTATATGTATGGGCCACCTGTGGGGCAGGCTCTGAATGGGTGTTCCTTCAGTCTCTGTTTTAATCTTTGCCTCTCCCTTCCCTGCCAAGGGTATTCTTTTTCCTCATTTAAAGAAGGAGTGAAGCATTCACATTTTGATCATCCATCTTGAGTTTCCTTTGTTCTAGGGATCTAGGGTAATTCAAGCATTTGGGCTAATAGCCACTTATCAATGAGTGCATACCATGTATGTCTTTCTGTGAGTGGGTTAGCTCACTCAGGATGATATTTTCCAGTTCCAACCATTTGCCTACGAATTTCATAAACTCGTTGTTTTTGATAGCTGAGTAATATTCCATTGTGTAGATGTACCACATTTTCTGTATCCATTCCTCTGTTGAAGGGCATCTGGGTTCTTTCCAGTTTCTGGGTATTATAAATAAGGCTGCGATGAACATAGTGGAGCACGTGTCTCTTTTATATGTTGAGGCATCTTTTGGGTATATGCCCAAGAGAGGTATGGCTGAATCCTCAGGCAGTTCAATGTCCAATTTTCTGAGGAACCTCCAGACTGATTTCCAGAATGGTTTTACCAGTCTGCAATCCCACCAACAATGGAGGAGTGTTCCTCTTTCTCCACATCCTCGCCAGCATCTGCTGTCACCTGAGTTTTTGATCTTAGCCATTCTCACTGGTGTGAGGTGAAATCTCAGGGTTGTTTTGATTTGCATTTCCCTTATGACTAAAGATGTTGAACATTTCTTTAGGTGTTTCTCAGCCATTCGGCATTCCTCAGCTGTGAATTCTTTGTTCAGCTCTGAACCCCATTTTTTAATAGGGTTATTTGTTTCCCTGCTAACTTCTTGAGTTCTTTGTATATTTTGGATATAAGGCCTCTATCTGTTATAGGATTGGTAAAGATCTTTTCCCAATCTGTTGGTTGTCGTTTTGTCCTAACCACAGTGTCCTTTGCCTTACAGAAGCTTTGCAGTTTTATGAGATCCCATTTGTCGATTCTTGATCTTAGAGCATAAGCCATTGGTGTTTTGTTCAGGAAATTTTTTCCAGTGCCCATGTGTTCCAGATGCTTCCCTAGTTTTTCTTCTATTAGTTTGAGTGTGTCTGGTTTGATGTGGAGGTCCTTGATCCACTTGGACTTAAGCTTTGTACAGGGTGATAAGCATGGATCGATCTGCATTCTTCTACATGTTGCCCTCCAGTTGAACCAGCACCATTTGCTGAAAATGCTATCTTTTTTCCATTGGATGGTTTTGGCTCCTTTGTCAAAAATCAAGTGACCATAGGTGTGTGGGTTCATTTCTGGGTCTTCAATTCTATTCCATTGGTCTATCTGTCTGTCTCTGTACCAATACCATGCAGTTTTTATCACTATTGCTCTGTAATACTGCTTGAGTTCAGGGATAGTGATTCCCCCTGAAGTCCTCTTATTGTTGAGGATAGCTTTAGCTATCCTGGGTTTTTTGTTATTCCAGATGAATTTGCAAATTGTTCTGTCTAACTCTTTGAAGAATTGGATTGGTATTTTGATGGGGATTGCATTGAATCTGTAGATTGCTTTTGGTAAAATGGCCATTTTTACTATATTAATCCTGCCAATCCATGAGCATGGGAGATCTTTCCATCTTCTGAGGTCTTCTTCAATTTCTTTCCTCAGTGTCTTGAAGTTCTTATTGTACAGATCTTTTACTTGCTTGGTTAAAGTCACACCGAGGTACTTTATATTATTTGGGTCTATTATGAAGGGTGTCATTTCCCTAATTTCTTTCTCGGCTTGTTTCTCTTTTGTATAGAGGAAGGCAACTGATTTATTTGAGTTAATTTTATACCCAGCCACTTTGCTGAAGTTGTTTATCAGCTTTAGTAGTTCTCTGGTGGAACTTTTGGGATCACTTAAATATACTATCATGTCGTCTGCAAATAGTGATATTTTGACCTCTTCTTTTCCGATCTGTATCCCCTTGATCTCCTTTTGTTGTCTGATTGCTCTGGCTAGAACTTCAAGAACTATATTGAATAAGTAGGGAGAGAGTGGGCAGCCTTGTCTAGTCCTTGATTTTAGTGGGATTGCTTCAAGTTTCTCTCCATTTAGTTTAATGTTAGCAACTGGTTTGCTGTATATGGCTTTTACTATGTTTAGGTATGGGCCTTGAATACCTATTCTTTCCAGGACTTTTATCATGAAGGGGTGTTGAATTTTGTCAAATGCTTTCTCAGCATCTAATGAAATGATCATGTGGTTTTGTTCTTTCAGTTTGTTTATATGATGGATCACGTTGATGGTTTTCCTTATATTAAACCATCCCTGCATGCCTGGGATGAAGCCTACTTGATCATGGTGGATGATTGTTTTGATGTGCTCTTGAATTCGGTTTGCCAGAATTTTATTGAGTATTTTTGCGTCGATATTCCTAAGGGAAATTGGTCTGAAGTTCTCTTTCTTTGTTGGGTCTTTGTGTGGTTTAGGTATAAGAGTAATTGTGGCTTCATAGAAGGAATTCGGTAGGGCTCCATCTGTTTCAATTTTGTGGAATAGTTTGGATAATATTGGTATAAGGTCTTCTATGAAGGTTTGATAGAATTCTGCACTAAACCCGTCTGGACCTGGGCTCTTTTTGGTTGGGAGACCTTTAATGACTGCTTCTATTTCCTTAGGAGTTATGGGGTTGTTTAACTGGTTTATCTGTTCCTGATTTAACTTCGATACCTGGTATCTGTCTAGGAAATTGTCCATTTCCTGAAGATTTTCAAGTTTTGTTGAATATAGGTTTTTATAGTAAGATCTGATGATTTTTTGAATTTCCTCTGAATCTGTAGTTATGTCTCCCTTTTCATTTCTGATTTTGTTAATTTGGACGCACTCTCTGTGTCCTCTCGTTAGTCTGGCTAAGGGTTTATCTATCTTGTTGATTTTCTCAAAGAACCAACTTTTGGTTCTGTTGATTCTTTCTATGGTCCTTTTTGTTTCTACTTGGTTGATTTCAGCTCTGAGTTTGATTATTTCTTGCCTTCTACCCCTCCTGGGTGTATTTGCTTCTTTTTGTTCTAGAGCTTTTAGGTGTGCTGTCAAGCTGCTGACATATGCTCTTTCCTGTTTCTTTCTGCAGGCACTCAGCGCTATGAATTTTCCTCTTAGCACAGCTTTCATTGTGTCCCATAAGTTTGGGTATGTTGTACCTTCATTTTCATTAAATTCTAAAAAGTTTTTAATTTCTTTCTTTATTTCTTCCTTGACCAGGTGATCATTGAGTAGAGCATTGTTCAATTTCCACGTATATGTGGGCATTCTTCCCTTATTGTTATTGAAGACCAGTTTTAGGCCGTGGTGGTCCGATAGCACGCATGGGATTATTTCTATCTTTCTGTACCTGTTGAGGCCCGTTTTTTGACCAATTATATGGTCAATTTTGGAGAAAGTACCATGAGGAGCTGAGAAGAAGGTATAACCTTTTGCTTTAGGATAGAATGTTCTATAAATATCTGTTAAGTCCATTTGGCTCATGACTTCTCTTAGTCTGTCTACATCTCTGTTTAATTTCTGTTTCCATGATCTGTCCATTGATGAGAGTGGGGTGTTGAAATCTCCCACTATTATTGTGTGAGGTGCAATGTGTGTTTTGAGCTTTAGTAAGGTTTCTTTTACATATGTAGGTGCCCTTTTATTTGGGGCATAGATATTTAGGATTGAGAGTTCATCTTGGTGGATTTTTCCTTTGATGAATATGAAGTGTCCTTCCTTATCTTTTTTGATGACTTTTAGTTGAAAATTGATTTTATTTGATATTAGAATGGCTACTCCAGCTTGCTTCTTCTGACCATTTGCTTGGAAAATTGTTTTCCAGCCTTTCACTCTGAGGTAATGTCTGTCTTTGTCTCTGAGGTGTGTTTCCTGTAGGCAGCAGAATGCAGGGTCCTCGTTGCGTATCCAGTTTGTTAATCTATGTCTTTTTATTGGGGAGTTGAGGCCATTGATATTGAGAGATATTAAGGAATAGTGATTATTGCTTCCCGTTATATTCATATTTGGAAGTGAGGTTATGTTTGTGTGCTTTCATTCTCTTTGTTTTGTTGCCAAGATGATTAGTTTCTTGCTTCTAGGGTATAGCTTGCCTCCTTATGTTGGGCTTTACCCTTTATTATCCTTTGTAGTGCTGGACTTGTAGAAAGATATTGTGTAAATTTGGTTTTGTCATGGAATATCTTCGTTTCTCCATCTATGTTAATTGAGAGTTTTGCAGGATACAGTAACCTGGGCTGGCATTTGTGTTCTCTTAGGGTCTGTATGACATCTGTCCAGGATCTTCTGGCCTTCATAGTTTCTGGCGAAAAGTCTGGTGTGATTCTGACAGGTCTGCCTTTATATGTTACTTGACCTTTTTCCCTTACTGCTTTTAATATTCTTTCTTTATTTTGTGCGTTTGGTGTTTTGACAATTATGTGACGGGAGGTGTTTCTTTTCTGGTCCAATCTATTTGGAGTTCTGTAGGCTTCTTGTATGCCTATGGGTATCTCTTTTTTTAGGTTAGGGAAGTTTTCTTCTATGATTTTGTTGAAGATATTTACTGGTCCTTTGAGCTGGGAGTCTTCACTCTCTTCTATACCTATTATCCTTAGGTTTGATCTTCTCATTGAGTCCTGGATTTCCTGTATGTTTTGGACCAGTAGCTTTTTCTGCTTTACATTATCTTTGACAGTTGAGTCAATGATTTCTATGGAATCTTCTGCTCCTGAGATTCTCTCTTCTACCCTCTTTTTTTTTTTATTTAATCTTGGAGCCTGGGAAATGGAATATGTACGTTGGTATTCTGAATAAGGGCAGTAAACCTTTTGGCTTCATAGACACTCCCTAGAATCTTTCTGTAACGACTCTGGGTGCTTCTGCTCTAGGGAGCAGGTTCTAGGTAGAGTATTTTTATCTGTTTTTCAGCAAGACCCTAAACACATTGACCATATCGAGTTGAATGACTGTAGGAATTTTCCACATTGATAAAAGAACCAAGGAAACTCAAAGAGTCTTTCCATGACCCAGATGTTTTTTAAAATGACATTCGATTTATTCACAAATAGCTCCATGGAAACGGTGAACCCCATTTTTGACTGTTGTGCTAGTTTGCAGCTGACCATTGAGTCAACTCAGAATTTTAATCTAAATCACTTTCAACATGAGTTGTATAAGCATTACACTCTGATGATAGGCAAGAGGCATCTTAAATTATCCTTGATTACAGCATCCCGGGGGCCTCAGACATCATATATTTCAGCTCAAAGTAGAAATTCCCTTGCTGCTTCTGTATGTAGTTTTAAATGGAATCCATTTATCTGTCTTTACTAAAAGGATATCTATACTACAGAGGATTTATGTGGGCCATAAAGGGTCCTCACTTAACTACTGGCCTCGCCAGTTAGTACCACTATTAAATAAGGAAAGAGAGGTGTCTTAGTAAGGATATCTATTGCTGGGATGAAACACCATGACCAGAAAGCAAATTGGCTTACACTTCCATATCACTGCTCATCATCAAAGGAAGTTAGAACAGGAACTCAAGCAGGGCTGGAATCTGGAAGCAGAAGACAATGCAAAGGCCTTGGAGGGGTATTGCCTATGTTCTTGCTTCCCCTCCCTTTCTTACCATGTTTTCTTGTAGAACCCATGATCACAGGTCCAGGAATAACAATAGCCACAATGGGCTGCCCCTCCTCAACCCCACCGATCACTACTTTAAAACAATGCCTTATAGCTGGATCTAATGGAGGCATTTTTCTCTCAGAAAACTGGCTTGTATCAAGTTGACATGAGACTAGCCAGCACAAGAGCCTTTGTGCTTGTCTAAAATGCTTTAGGAAATCATAAACAAAAATAAAGTGAACAATACATACCTATTTAAAGAAGCATGTTAATTACTTTTCTATTGCTGTGATAAAACATCATGGGCAAGCAGCTTATAGAAAAAGAAAGTTCAGAGGGCTAGATTGTGGAATGTGGGCACTGAGGCTAGAGGAGGGAGCTGTGAGCTAACCTCTGGAACTGTGAGCAGGCAGTAGAAAAAGAGGATCAGAAATGGTGTCAGTCTTTAAACTCCAAAAACTCTCCCTTCCTCCCGCAAGCACAAACCTCCTAAACCCTTCAAAAGTGTCACCAACTGGAGACCAAGTATTCAAATGCCTGAGACTATGGGGGCATCTCATTCAAACTACCACAAAGAACTTGACTGGTGGGGATTTTACTCAGTGATAGAACACTAGAGCAGCATAATTGAGATCTGTGATTCCCCTTCCACCACAGAAATGAGTAATATTCACAAAACCAATAAAGACTCACCAGAGTAGAGGGATATAGTATTACTGTATGATTCTCGTACTCTGCAGGTAGAAGCAGAAGAATCTTGAGTTCAAATTCTGCCTCAGCTTATAGACTGAAGTCAGTCTATATTGTATACAGAAACCCTGCATGAAAAGATCAGGGCTGCAATGGTGGAATGAATGCGTGCTTCGATAATACAAAGTATGCTAGATTATCCAAGTTTCTGGAGCTGCAGAATTTGTTGCAATAGTAATTGGCTCCACGACTATACACTTGCCCTCATGACTAATGTAATTCAGGTCCTAGACAAATCATCTCCATACCGTTTATTCTAAGTCTTCAAAATAAGTTCTGTATCTTAGTGTCATGAAGCACTTTGAAGCATTGGGCAAAGAAATGTTTGAAATTTAGGGAGTATCTGAGAGAACCAGAACATATTTAGGCTGAGAAACATTAACAACCACAGTCCTTTCCCTCAGAAGGCAGGAGTGTGGTCAATTTCTGCAACAGGATGGAAGTCCATTTTGTCTCTTTGCTGAATACAGGAGTTACAAATAGCCTTAACTTCTGAGAGAACAAGCACAATTTATAGGAAATCAAATGTATATTTACAGATGTGTGTGTATATGTAAAACCACACTTGTAGCTTTTGCTGGATGTAACAAGTGTAAAGGGTAAGTGGGTTAACAATTATGTGGACATTGAAACTTTGTAAAGATTTTAAATTTTTTTTTTGTTATTTGAAACAGTCTCTCTCTTTGTAGGCCTGGCTGTCATGGAACTCTCTAGGGAAACTAAACTGGCCTCAAACCCATGGAGATACAACTGCCTCTGCTTCCCAAGCACTGCAATTAAAGGCATGTACCAGCAGCTTGCTGAATTTAATTTTTACACACTATTTTAGTAATATTAAATTGTTAAATTATTACATTATTATAATTGCTAAATTATTATTATATTATAGCTTATAGAACTGGCAGTTTCAAAGCTTGATTCATTTATTATAATTTATATTTCATATTAAACCTAAAATACATAATTTTTTTTATCTTTGTGCTTTTAAATGGTAGCAACTTCCTTTCTCAAAGTGTATTCAATTTTCAGTAATTATGTACTTTGAAAACAACTATATTTTAACTTTAAGTTATAAATGTCTATGTTTGATAGCACCCAAATTATGTGGAGAAACTGATAATATCATAATGACTGATTATATTAAAATAAGAATAGGAAAATACCTGTTGTGTGATAAATGTATATAAGTTTACTATCTTAATAAACTATCCGTAGCCTCAAAAATGAATTTAGAAAGAGTTAAATTTGGCAGTTTTGATACTTCGGTTTTGGTGATTATTCATCAGAAAGTCTCTATTGGGGATCATCTTGGTAAGTGTTCTAGTGAAGAGATACAATGACCAAGGAACTCTTGTAAAAGGGATCATTTAATCGGAAACTTACAGTTTTAGAGGGTTGGCCAATGCTCATTGTGTCAGGAAGTAGGAGGGCATGGGTCTGGAGCAGTAGCTCAGATTTTTACACCCTGACCCATAGGCAGAGAAAGAGACACCGTCTTAGCCTCAAGGCCAATTCCTAGTGATGCATTCCCCCAACAAAGCTAGACTTCCTAAATGTGGTGGTTTGAATAAAAATGCCCCATATAGGCTCATAGGGAGTAGCATCATTAGAAGGTGTGGTCTTGTTGGAGTAGGTGTGACCTTGGAAGAAGAAGTGTGTCACTGAGGGTGGACTTTGAAGTTTTAAGTGCTCAAGCCATACCCAGTGTCTCTATCTTCTCGATGACTGCTGATATGTAGAAGTCTCACTTATCTCTCCAGCACTCTGTCTGCTTGTGTGGTCCAATCCTTCCCACCATGATACTGAGCAAACTGTAATGCAGCCCCAATTAAATGCTTTCCCTTATAAGAGTTTCCAGGGTCATGATGTCTTATAAAGTAACCCTAAGACACTAAGCCTTCCAAAGAGTCTATCAACTTCACTCTAAGCAGCCCAAATATATGAACCTATGGGTGGCATTCCCATTCAAAGCATCACAGGGACTGTTGTTATGGCTTAGCAGGCAAAGAAGATGTCTGCCAAGACTGACTTCCTGAGTTCAATCTTTGAAACAAACAACCAAACATTTCATTTGACCTTCACACGTGAACTATGGCTTGCGTGCATGCACGCAGATCTCACACACAAGGAAATAAGTGAAATTTTGAAAATTGTTGTCAGACATTTTGACGTTGTTACTTGAAGATTTTTCAAGGTAGGTAGTGTTTGAGCACATATTACTGTTGCTCATTTATGAATTCTTAATATTGGAATCTGAGCCAAGAGGGTTCTGGCTGAACTCTTGCCTGCCCTGCAGTACATAGCCACCTGAGAGGCTTAACCTGCTGGTTGTAGTCAGCTTTTTAATAAACTCACCATCATGGTCTCCCAGACTGACACAGGACTGATACTACATGCCCTCGTGCTTTTTAAGTTGGGGAGCAGGACCCCAACGTTTCGCTTTATATTGTTTGGCCTCGCTAACTGTCTAAAACGCTTTAAAAACATTGAATAAAAGATCCAATTTCATATCATTTCCCAGTGTAGACTCTTCAACTCCAAAGAAAGCTTTCGGAGAACACACACAACTTAAATGCTCACCCCCCTGTGCTGTTGAAGGCAGCCCATTTCCATCTCTGCTAGCTTGCTGCTGAAGAGCTGAAATGTTCCCCTTGTTCTGTCTTTGTAATGGGCCCCTATCAGAGACATCGTAACGCTCTGCTTTCTTGTTTGATTGTTTCTCTTGCTTGCTTCTGAAATTGAGATAATTCTGAAAGAATTACAACTCAAAGAGACTTCCGCCTCCCGTGAGCCTTACTCTCTTAAAAACAAAACAAACAAAACAGGATTTAGCTGAACACCAACTGTTTCTCTCTGACCACACATCTTCCAAACGTGTAGCCAACAACTGAACTTCCTAATGTATGAACTCCACACTGACGTCATAATGTGCTATTGTGTTTTATGTTATTTCCCAATTCACTTATTTTTCTGCACTTGTCACAAGACCAGATTAACAGTTTCCCTTTCTGCTCTTTTCACCACGTCAGTACATTGAGCATCAGAACTGTCAGGTACTGGACCTCTAACACAACAAGGTTAGTGGTTCTCTTGATAAGAACCGTACATGCACAAGTAACTGCTTGAGCGACTTACTAAAATAATGTTTAATTTTTGTTTTATATTACTGTGAAGTCACCTTTACCTTAATTTACCAAATGTCCTGGACAATGAAAATTGGCTTTAGTAAGAGCAAGCGCTTTCATGGTCAGTTAGGGCATTTCTAAATATTCACTTTATTAACATTTTTCCCAAAATGTGAAATACCACTTTCTCTATTTTTCCATCTGCATGGAGCATTGCATCCAAAGTTCTGCAAAGGAATAAAGAAAAATGCAATTACATTATGGAGTCGACAATGTGTGTACATAACATTATCTGTGTGGGGTGGCAGGGCGGCATTTCACAGAAGGATGAGCATGAGCACTGTGCCTTCCTCCTCCTGCCTCCCCACCATGTTCTCAAGTCAAAAGTAAATGCTGTTGAGTTTCTATATCTAACTTAGGGCTGTACCAGAATTAATTACACCCGCTGCAAAGGATTGTCACCAATAAATTCTAATAAACAAGAGTGAAAAGATTTTGTTCATGTTGTTTCTAAGAAATTAGAACACAGTAGTATTGTTTTGCAATGCAGGTGTTAGACTGCCGTGTTGTTTATGGGGAGGTATAGCAAGAGAGTGTGAGAGTGGCTGGAGTGAGTCCTGTTCTCAGTGCTCCAAGGACTATCCTCTCTTAAGATGGATTGCCTAAGTTTGCAAACCTTATTCTCTTTCTTAATATTTAGATATGTCAATACTATCCTTTACAATATTTATAAGTGCCTTATTTAAGTTATATTTTAATTAGTTGCATCTCTGAGGTAGTCTGACAGCGCTAACATCTTGCGGGAAGTAAGCAGAATAGAGGACCACAGAGTGCACTTGGTAACTGGTGGAGAGCAGGTTACCAAGCTGGGGCTGTACTGAAGGGCAGGGCTATCAGGGAGCAGGACATTTAGGAAGTGGGGTTGCTGAGGAACAAAGCTAGTGGTAGAGTAGGCAGCAGGGGAAACAGAGCTATTAAAGGACAGTCAAATGTGGGGGTGGGGTGCACAAGTGGGCTAATTAGGAAGTGGGTCTGTGGAGGAATGGGTTGGTGGGACATGGGAGTGTGAATAATGGGCTTCTAGAGAACAGGGAGGTTAAGGCAGACCCACAGTATGGGTGTGGACAGGGTGCCAAGGGTGGCCGCCATCTAAAGGGTGTCATAAGAAGATAGTATGTGACTTGTGGTTTGGCGCATAATGCTATTTTAGCATTGCATCATCTACTCTTGTTTTAGGATGGCTCTGCTAGAGGCCTGTGCTCATATTTTATGTAGTTAATAGCAAAGGAAAGACTCGTACTAACCAACTGGTGAAGAGTTAATTCAACCACTCGGGAGACTTGTTCTGTTTAGCACACAGGCACTCACAGGATCAGCTGTGTGCGACTCTGTGTCTGTGTTCTCTGTCTCTCTCATGTTTGTGTATGCATTTATGGCTTGAAATACTCATGGAATTGTGCTCCGAGGTACTCAAGGTGCGTCTTGAACTGCTGGAATCATCTTCTCCTCTGTCTTCTGTCACCTCTTTGGATAAGATGGCAGAGTACCAGGCTACTTGAACTCAGCTGCTTCGAATCGAAATACTAGGCACGAGCTTTCACGGTCTAGCTTGGGGGCTGCATATATGTTTCAGCAGCAGGTGAATTTGCAAATACAGAATCCATAAATAAGGATGATTCAGAGGCTGCATTTTTTTCACTTCTTTAGATGACCTAACTGGGGAATTCAGTCTTCTGTCAGTCATAATTACTCCATAAAGGCTTGTTGAAAGAATGATTCAAAAGATTCCCAATGGAAAAGTATGAGGTTGGGGCCTGGGGAAAGGGCTTGCTAAGTCATGTGATCCCTCTGTAAGCATGGACCTCAATTTGATCCTTAGCATTTACAGGAAAAGCTGGTCCTGCCACTTCTGTAACCAAGGTGATTCCAGAGAAGGAGACAACAAGAACCAGCTAGTCCAACTAATCAGTGAGCTCTAGGCTCAGTGAGAGACCTTGTCCCCTGGAATGAAAGTGGAGACTAATTAAGGGAGATAGCTTTCTCGTGCACTGGTGAGTGCAACTGTATAAGTATATACATGCCTATGCATATATCATACACAGAGACAGAGACACAGAGAGAGAGACAGAGACAGGCACACACACTGATGGACAGAGAGAGACAGAGACAGAAACACATGCACGCACACACAGAGAGAGAGAGAGAGAGAGAGAGAGAGAGAGAGAGAGAGACAGAGACAGAGACAGAGACAGAAACACATACACACACACACACACACACAGAGAGAGAGAGAGAGAGAGAGAGAGAGAGAGAGAGAGAGAGAGAGAGAGAGAGAAGAGGAACAAGAGATTTGCTCATTTACTTTGTATTGTTCCTTCCAGGGATGGGAAGGCAGATTTGGAGGTGTTGCAAAGTAGACTCTAGAGACAGATCATCTAGCCTGATTCCTTACACATTCATCTGAATGACACTGATGCTTACTTCTCTCTCTTAGAAAACGAGGCATAAAATCGTGAATTATTACAGAGATTAAGTGAGTTGATACACAAAGAGCTTTGAAAGTATCTGGCACGCAATGTTATATAGATCTTTGAATAAAACAACAATAACAGTAACCAATACCATATTCTGCATGCCAACAAAACTGTTTAATGCATTAAAAATATTATCTTTGTACATTTTTATGTTGGTGTCTTTATTGTAGATAAAAGCAGCTACAGTGCCTTCTTTATAAGGTCAGTGGGAAAACACAATGAAAGCTTGGTTGAAAGCATAACATAAAGAAACGCACAGCATCACTATATCTCTTTTGTATGCAAGTCTGACCATTTCTAGGACTGAGATGTGGCCTTCTGCATAGTCCCTAGCCTCACTCTGAGACACGCTCCTCGTGTTCGCCCAGAACATGGACAGGTAGCAATTTTATTGTGACTTTCTCATGCTTAATGTCGTTGAGAGAGCTGACAGAGCTCACTGCCTCACTGCTGGAAAATAGCCGTTTAGTGGAGAGCTGTGTACATTTCTCCCCTCTTGCACCAATCCACAGGTTATAACTTCAGATAGAAACGAGACCCCTGAGTTCATGCTAGAAATGGGGGGAAAGTAAGAAATGATAGGCTGTCAGGTTTTCTGAGAAGGTGCAAGGCAGCAGAAGCAGAAATCAAGGCTGAGCTCTGCACAGAAGGCTGGGTGGCATTCGGATATTACCTACATCTACCTTAATGATTCCATTTAAGCTGTCATTTTCTGCATTTACCTTGCAGCATTCAAAAGCAACTATACTTACGTGTTCACAGCCAACGCTCTGTCAGCATTTGAAAGGGAGTGAGAAAGGAAGGAAAATGGTATACGATGGATTTCAAAAAATAGTTTCCTTGTCGAAAATTAACAGTAATTTTGACACCACTCTTTCAGAGAAATAAACTTTCTTTGGAGATTATAAAAAAGGCTGGCATTGAGCAAAAAGGAAAGAAGATGCATGCACACACATGAGAAGAAAGGAAAGAAAAAGGAAGGAGGAAAGAGAAAAAAGGATGGGAGAGACACACACACTACACTTGTTATTTTTCATCCCTTTGCTAGCTTATAAGACACTGCTAAATCTTTCAGTGTTGACTGCAGGAAGGCTGGGGATGATGTCATCCTGTCTTTACTCACTGTGTGACTGAGTCTTCCTGAGAGTGGTGTAACACACATGCTCCCTTTATCCCTGAGACTTGGTTTAGCATTATCTAGAAAGGTGGTAACAAGGGCCTTTGTGTCTAAATGGTGTCAGGAGGGTCTCAAGAATGCTCTTAGCTGCACTTGAAAAGCCTAGTGACTTGTAACCTAGAAATGCAAACTACTTTCAGTCTGGTGATTTTGTGATAGCTGGCCAGATACTCTGAATCAATTACTACAATTTCTTCCTTAAACTGTCTTCATTTCTCAAGTTCTAGGGGAAATCTTCTCACTTCCCAAGTCTATCTCGTGTGAGAGTTCCTGTGGTTCGTGCTTACCTGACTGCTACTCTTCTCGTTGAGCACTAACTCTTAGCTGTTTAGTTCTGTAATGATGTGTCTGAAGAGCAATGACTTTCGAGCAGAAACCACCCTCATCTTCATCAAGGCATCTGTTGACTGCCGAGATTACCCGGGAAGACAGAAAGACGGAGGCGTCATTAGGTTAGAACCTAGTGATTCTATCCATGCCCTGCAACCCCTTCCCACCAGCTGTATGTAATTCTGATCTAAGTGCATATGACCTCCTGGTTGTGGGAGGAACTAGAGACCATAAATTGTGAAAAGTTAACTGAAGTGGTATTCAGTCTATGCAGCTAAGAAGTCATTATCCATGCTGGGTGGATGTGTTAGGTAGGACAGCTATTTTGGGGTCACCCACAGCCAGGGAAGTAACCTCTCAACTCTAGCTATGTAATAAGTGCAATAAACACATTAGTTCCCCCAAACTAGACTTTGATGGAATCATATCTTGGTTTGTTGTTGAAGGTCTTTAATGAGTATGTAGAAATTTATTTTCACCTTTATTTTGGAAAGTGTTCTCAAAACGGATGTACATTTTCTTCTCTCTTTTTTTTTTCATTTTTGTTTTTTTGGGAAATTTCATCCATGAGTACTGTATTTGAATCATTTTCATCTCTCCTTCTCCTCCACACAACTCCCCTAGTGCCTTGCCCCAACTTTCTTTCAAACTCATGACTTGTTTTTAATAATTATTATTGCTACATATGTATAGGAATAAAAGACACAGACCATTTAGTACAGCTCATATGTACACATGTTTAGGACTAAGTGCTTGGGACTGGATAACATGTATTAAGGGGCTCATCCCTAGAACAGACTGTTTCTTTGTCTCTCAGCAGCCATTGATTGCCTGTAACTCTTTATCTATGCTATGGTTTTATGGAATTCCCCCATCTACATTGGCATGTCAGCTTGTGTTGTCACTGCTTATATCTCAGTTAAGTGACGATATTTTTGATATTTCATAGATGAAGCTTCCTTGTCATATCTCAAAGACACTGACTCATAGTAGAAGTCCTCTGGCTCTTAGAATCTTTTCACCACTTCGTCCAAGATGTTCCCCGAACCCTATGTGTAGGAGTTGTGTTGTACAAATATCAGCTGGGACTGGATTTGCATGATTAGTTCTCTGAATTTTGACAAGTTGTAAATTCCTGTAATGGTCTCTATCTGTTATAAAGGTTAATAATAATAATAGTAATAATAATAATACCCACTTTGTAGACCTATATCTATTCTCTCCTGAACTTCCTATCTGTTCCACCTGTTAATAGGGTCTATTAAAGCATCAAAAAAAATCCATTCAAACTTATAATGTTGATATTATGGGTGGGATATAACTTGATTGTCTCCAAGATTTATGTGTTGGTATTCAATCTTGTTACTAAATATGGGGTTGGTGGTGATTTAATTCTGGTATGGTGTTTTGAGGCAGGGTGTTTGGGGAGCAATTAGGATTAGATGTCCTCATTAGTGTTGAGTCCCCATGATTGACTCTTGATGGCTTTACAAGGGAAATAAAGAGGGAGGGAAAAAGGGAGGGAGGGAAGGAAGAGGAGAAAAGGGAGGGAGAAAGGGAGAGATGATGCAGAGAGATATGAAATGTCCTCTCTTTCACTTCAGAACTCTGTCTGGAAGGTAGCCATCACCAGATACAGCCTTGCAAGCTGGAGCCAGAAGTATGAGCCAAAATGAACGTATTTTCTTTAAAACTTACCTGGTCTGTGGTAATGTAATATCAACTAATTCATTTAGCAAACTGAACAAACACGAGATGATTGTTCAAAGGAATGTTACTATGTGGAAGGAACACTGGCTTGTCACTAAGCATGCCTGGCTTCTCTACCTGGGATTGTCTACCGTGAGCTTCTTTTGCGGAGGTAGCAATGAAGTCATCCTTATAAGACCGCAGAGTCTGCTTATACAAAGTGGGACTTCATAAGTCTCTTTTTAATAAACAGGTGCAATAATGTATTAATAAACATCGTCAGCATGCTTGAGTAATTCTCATGATCCCCATAGGTCTCCTGTCACCCTGGGGATGGTGCTGAGTGTCCTTTTACTCTGAACATACGAGTCAACACACAGATGAACTTCTTAAGAGAGACTGTCTTCTATCTTTTATTAGTATTTTGAGGAATGGATACTTTAAAGGAAAAGAAAATTATATTTTCTGAAATAGCTTGTAGGCGGGAAATGCTATTTATGTTATTGCAAAGAGATTTGACTTTCTACAAAGTGGGGCGGGCACTGGGAAGCCTGATGTATGGAACCATTATGAGTATTAATTATTTTCTCTCTTAACTGATGAGAAATGGTCTTGTCTTAATTTGGCTTTGCCTTCAAGTGCTACACTGCATCTAGATTCGTATTCAATCATGGTTTTTGAATAATGATCAGGGGCATAGAAGCTCATAGTGTTTGACATCCAGGCTAGGTGAATGCAGGTAGGAAGCAACAGGAAATATTTCACCAGGATTTCTGCCTCTTACTTACCCTGGAATCCTTAGAGGTGGGCTATGTGCAGTAAGAAGGAGAAGGAGGAAGAGTTAAGATCTCTGCCAGGTGGATATGCCAAAACTGACTCTAATTCATTCTTGAAACTCATTACACCAATAACACATTTCCCTTCACATTTACCTTCTCTTCAGATCAGTCTTTTTGCTGTTTTGTTTGGTAGAAAGCAACAATGTTATGCAAGTCACTGTTTTAGTGACTGAATGCAGTTGCTTAAGCTTTGCCAAATATTCAGATTTATCAAGAAACAAACTCAGATTAGAGAATACAATGTAAGCCAAGGCAAGACTGTAGAATGTTACTTTTTAGTTATCTAATAATAAAACTATATTTTCTGAATCAGATGATTTTTCAAAGTTTAAAAAGGATGATTTAAATACAAATAAACACAGGGAATGGCAGATCCTGAAGCTCAGGGCAAAAGCATTTATAAACCAAGTTTGACCCTAAGTTCAATCCTGTGAACACACACAAAATGAGTCAAACTGAAACATTTTAAAAATTAAGCACACTGGGGGTTGGGGATTTAGCTCAGTGGTAGAGCGCTTGCCTAGGAAGCGCAAGGCCTTGGGTTCGGTCCCCAGCTCCGAAAAATAGAACCAAAAAAAAAAAAAAATTAAGCACACTGGATTTATCTACTCTATGTGTTTAGTATATAAAAAAATTCCATGTAAATTTTCAAATTTCTCAGTAATTTTTCCCCCATGATACTTTCTCTTCCCAACGGATTATTTTCAGAGATTATCTTTCTATGCAAAATAGGGGATGTTATTATAAGCCACTTCAAGGCACTCCTTCCACATTGTGAGGATAGCAAATTTCAATCCTGAAATCAGGATGAAATGGAACAGAGAAAGTTTTAATTCTGCTGCCCATTACACAATTTGTACAACATTAACCATTTTAAAGGGCAAGAATATCAGTGCCACTTTGATTTCAGCTAAACAGGGAAGAATACATGAAAGATATGTGAAACAATCATTTATATCAGACTGTCTCTTGGCAGTCTGCTTCCAGGCACAGTGACCCTGATAGTGAGATTGAATCAATGAACTCTAGGCTGTGATACTACCCATAAGTTACGTCTCTATTTTTCTCAAAGGCTTCAATACCATTAATCGGTGACGTGTATTCGGATGTCAATAATTTCCTGATAAAAACCACAGGTAGTAGGCTAGATGGATGCAGGCTTACCAAAGAGCAACGCTGTGCTTCCTACGGTGGATGGTTTGGTAGGTATCAAAATGAGACTTCATTATTTTTGAATAGCTGAAAGGAAATTTTAGCCAAACGTGTCAGAAACTCAGAAAGCCCACCTCCCCACAGGTGGTTAACCATCAGGCATGCTCTTGGAGAATAGTGCTGCTGGCTGGCGAGGCCGTGGTCTACAGATGGGGAGAAGCCAGTAGGGGAGAGAGGCAGGTCAGAAGAGCAGAAGAGTATCAAAACCTGGAGAAACTCCAAAGAAAACCTCATCTCTCATTTCGTACCTTTGCTGTATGCTGTCAGTCTCTCCCCAGAAAGCATTATTACTTTGTAGCACTCCACGGGAGTTGATGGGCATCGGCATGCTTCCCCCGGCTCACCGCCTCGTGGACGGACTTCTTCATTACAGACCACACCGCAGTTCTGCAGGCTTAATGGGCATAAATATAGCTACTCAAAGAGGGAGGCCCTTTCCTGTCCATGAGGATATTACATCCGAGAGACGAAAGGAAAACCTGCTAATTGAGAATCGCACTTCAGTTTAATTACACAGATGCTAAAATAATGTAACTGAAGCGCCTTAAAAATATAATTATCCACTATGCAATGCTTGAGAGCGTGCTTTATCGTCATGCCTTTAATGTACATGATCAAGAAAAAGCCAACAAAAGAATCGTTCCTGGGCAATTTGGGAAACTGGGACATGTCTGAGTTTGAAAGATGATTCAGAAAGCATCTTGCAGTTGGAAGGACGAATCAGAAGTATTCTGTGAGCAACTACACATGAAATCGTTCTTTTAACCTGTAAGTTTTTCAAAGGCTCCTGGGTTTAAAATAAATAATGAATTTTGTGGTGCCGTGTAACTGCCTAATTTTCTCCTCCACCATCAGAGAGAGTGACAGTCTCTCCACGGTCAGAGAGAGATGTCTGTGACTGGAAAGAGTGGCACACTGTTTTAATAGTGTGACTTGAAGATCTGGAAAGGTCTCTTAATAAGTTAAGTATTCCTTCTATACATTCCTTCTTCCCCCTCAAATCTCACCTGGTTTAAGTTATTATTAATGTCATACTGCCTTCCTATAAATTTTCCAAATCTTTTTCTGACAATGCTGTTCCCACAGAACAGTCCTATGGGTTTCTCCTGTGCCTATGAATAGTGATACCCATGAGTTATAATGAGTATAGGATGCTTCCCAATGAGCTCCTGAGAACTAGCTACTACTGCTGTTCTTAGAGTCAGGTATCAGTCTACGAAAGGAGCACCAATACAGTCTCCTTCCATACAGGAGTCTCCGTGTTAATGAAAGAACTTCAGAGTCAAATTCAGTTCGGTAGAGGTCCAGAAACTTTTAGACATGAGAAAAGGAGTAGCGCCAGAAACAGGGATGCTGGAAATGGAATGGACAGAACTGGCAAGGTGAGGAATACAATGGACCTGCTTGGCCATCCTCAGAGGTTCATTCATAGACCTTCTTGGCCATTCATAACGACGTATCCACCAACCTCTTCTGTCATCCCTATCAAAGCATTCTGAAACCTCTCACATCATTGCCAAGACTTCAGAGAGGCACTCGAACATAGGGTGGAGGGGATGTTGGCCTACTTTGTAGTAAATAAGTGTGGGCTCCTCTTTCTCCCCTGCACTGACCACAGACCTCAGAAAGAACACATGACGATTTCTTTTGACAGTCAATTTTACTGGCTTGATAAATACGTAGACAATTATTGAGGCATGCTTCTATGTGCCAAACTGAGGGCATCTACACAGACAACTAACTATAGGAGAAAGTCCACCCGAATGTAAGTGACACTGTACCATAGGCTGGGGTGCCAACTGGGAGAAAAGAAAGAAAAGGAAAAAGCTGGGAACCTGAGACCTTTATTCTCCCATGGGCCCCATGTTCTCTCCACTCTTATGAATGAAAACTGTTGAAATCATGATCCAAAACAATTTCCCTCAAGCATTTTTCTGTAGTGACAATTAATACATAGAGCCGTGGGTTAGTACTTAGGCCCTGGGGTGTGAGACCCTTGACCTTTCTCCAAGCTCAGGCACTAGAGTCTAGACACCTTAACCCTGATATAGATGCCACTTTTCAGTAGGTGCAGTACTTAGAAAAGCTCACATATCTACTCATTTGTTTCCAATTTCATGAAATAAAGTTGTGAATCATACAAGCTTTGAGTATCTGGAATAATTACATGAAACAACCCAAGGAACACATTTAGAAAAGAATCTGAGTACTAGTTTTTCTATCCCAGTGTGAATACTCAAAAACAAAAACAACGAAACAATGAAACAACAAAACAAACAACAAACAAACAAAAACAAAATAAAACAAACCACTAAACAGCTGGCATTTTAGCTCAGGTTCAACTTTAAATCTCTACTGACTGGAGTCTAGGATAAGATACACTGCCAAACTGCACATGCACTCAAATACTTTATGTGTGAAAACATGTAGGGAACCATTCTGAGCTATGCAGCCACAGGGTGCTCAGCCCTAAGGTGGCTGCTGTAAGATTATGAGATTATTGGACAAAAGCCTCTTCCAGGAAGATTCCAGGAGCAATCATGGGATGTTTCAGCCTGAGCAAACACCGGAGGTCCCTGAGCAGATTCCTGAGAAGGGTTCGACCTTTTCAAAGAACATGTCCCCGGAAGACTGTTGCCTCTTTGTTTAAGGAGGATATCTTGCAGTTTAGTGATTCACCTTATATCCTTGGGCACTTCCCAATACTCCCCCACCCTAAGCTTCAGTTCCTGCTTCAATTCCTGCCTCAGAGCTTTAAATGCTGTACATTCCTCTCAATAAACAAGACCTTGATAACAGAACATTACTTGGTCTCCTTCTCCCCCCCCTCCCCCCCGACCCTCACGTAGCACCTCTTCGGGGCCCTGAGTAACTGGACCTGCTGGATGGGTCAAAAACAGAAGGTAGGCTGTAGCTTGCAGAACCTGGGAGAAGAAGAAGAAAAAGAAAAAAAAAACCTGTAAAGTGTGTAGAATCTTGGATTGTAATTTCATCACTCAGCAGATCTATCAGTATGTGACATCATCACTCTTTGAGCCAAAGCAAAGCATCCTAACTGATAAATGGGAATTGTGACTATACTGGGTAGTTCTGAAGTCCTACAGCTGCAGATGTGCCTGTCTCTACATCTAGATGGAACACAGCTCATTACCTCGGGACAGGAGGCTTCTGGGTACCTGGACATCTGCTAATGCAGCTGGATCTGACACAACAGACTGCCCAGATAGTTGCAGTTTCAATTGGAGGAGGAGGTGATATACTGCATATTTTGAGTTAAATAAGATTACAGGAAGGCATCTTGTTTATTTATTAATCAACCAGAATAGCCAACATTTATAACTAGTATTCAATTGCTTTTTTCTAATCATTAAATTAAGGAAAATTCAACATGTATAGAATATTCATATGTATATATTGACATTTGTTGAAAAATAAATCAAGAACTACATTAACACATTTTAAGAGCTATATTTGTAAGTTTATTATAACAATACTCCTTTCCCCTTGCTGCTGTTCAATGTAGAAATCTCTAGGAAAATTCTCTTGCACAGTTTGATGTCTGCCCCTCCAGTTCTAAGCTGATTGGAAACCCACAATAAGGATAGGGCCAGTGCAATATTGGGGGGAGGGGATGAGGGTTAAGCAAGCCTGAGTTGAATCTTAGTTCATTCTTCTATTGTATTGTCACTTTCAAATCTTGAACAAATCACATTTACTGCATCCGTTTTCTTAATTCTGACATGAGAATGTAGTGTTTACTCTTGGATCTTTGTAGTGAAACTAAAATAGTTTGTGTGGGGTATGAAAAGGTATCTGTAGTTTGGTAGCTTTAATATTGATCATGTATGATAGTAGCTTTTGCTGAGAAGTCTAGGTGAATCCCGCATCCTAGTTGTACAATCCCAACATCACTCTCCAGCAGGAGAGAAAACTGTCACAAGCATCAATGCTGTTACAAAATATACCTTAGACCTGACCCTTCGCCCCCTTCCAGTGTGTCACTCACATGAGGTCCCTACCACACCTCACCTCAATATCTACCATACCTTACATGTTCCTACCTTCATGTTCTACCTATCATACTTCCTTCCAACATCAGAATCCTTTCATATATAAATATTAATATCGCATCTCCATGATGAAGCTGTCTGGAACTCCCCATTACAAAAAATACTGACAAGAACACATCAGTGGATACCCCAGGCCCACCTGTTTCTTAGCTGTCATCCTTCTCACTCTCTGGTTTGCACACCAAGCAAACTGCATTCTGAGCTACGCCATCCCAAATCTTTACTAAGCCCACACTTCATGAACTTATTCATCAACAACATTTTTTATGGGAATGTTCCCTTCTCTTTCCTTCCACAGACTTTAGAGTTACTATGAGCAGGATCTATGTGCCTTTGGAAACCCAACTGTTCAGTACTAGCATGGGGAAACAGTAAGCACTTAATTAGTGAAACGTCATCACAGGGCAATATTACAAAGCAACCACTTATGACTACTGAGGTTATCTTCTTTTCACTATTAAAAACAGATCACATTCTTAAACCTTTCCAGCTTTCTCTTTCCTGAACACAGTTTAATTTGTACCTCATCGTTTGTTTTCTATTTTCCAGTTTTCTTTGACCAATCTCTTAGTCTTTGCAGACAGGGAGCAACCTTTTCCGTATGATTTCTAAACATTACAGACAGTATTTTTATAGTGAAGGGTTAATACAGACCTATTTAGTGTGAAAGGGTGACTGAGGTATATAACTTGTAAATAAAAATAAATAAAAAT
The DNA here is from genome assembly GCF_021556685.1 of Rattus norvegicus. Taxonomy (NCBI): domain Eukaryota; kingdom Metazoa; phylum Chordata; class Mammalia; order Rodentia; family Muridae; genus Rattus; species Rattus norvegicus. Next base: position 21,767,223 of record NC_141551.1, on the reverse strand, counting down.
ATAGAACGCTTAAGATTATAAACCTGGCCACAAGTTAAGTCATTGGAATGACTCACTGTTGAGAAGGATATCCAAGAGGGTGAAAGTACCTGGTGACCAGTGAGCCTTCCTGACCCTAGCGACTTTTGAAGGTTTAATGGGCCAATACTGCTACATACACTGCAATGTGTAAAATTAAGGGGGATACAAACATTTATTCTATGCTAAAGCCATCATTTTTGTTTGAATACAGAATGCCTCCCACAGTCTCTTTCGTTGAATGTTTCCTCACTGGCAGTGAGGAGAGGAGTCTTTTATAGCACATATTCCTACCACTATGATGCTAACCAAGCCATGGAACCAAACAACAAAGATAGAACTCTCTAGAACAACGAGACTGAATATAATTTCCCTCTTTACACTGTTTACGTTAGATATAATATTCCTGCTTTGAGAAAGTTTGCTAATGTGGCATCCTGAAACTCTAAAATCACCAGCATTTAATTAAGCATCTTCTCCGTACTAGCTAACTAGTAAAAGCAGAGCAACGACAGCTCTGTTATTCAGTATATTAACCAGTAGGGCAATGGTGGATATTTAATAACCACCCTCACAAAAGGCAGAAGAACATTTGATTTGTAGCATATGCTTAGTTTTGTACTGTAAATGTTCTTTCCCTGGCTGAGTTTATGATTGCCTTAACAATGCCATGCTATTGAAAGTTGAGCCAAGGGAGATGGGAACACGTGGCTCTTCTGAGCCAAGATGAGCTGTTTTCCTCTGGGTAAATTAAGTCAAGCTTTTTCCTGCTCATGTCTCAGGCCAACATGATCAGAAGGATCTGCTGTTCATAGTTGTTCCAGGATATGTGCTGAAAATATTTCCCATTTTAAGTCTGTTCTTGCCCCCATTATAACTTCTGCTACAAGACCGAGGACAAAGGAGAGCTTTGCCAAGTCCCTCCATGCTTCTTCTCATTTCTCTTATAAATATAACTCATATAAAAACAGGGGTTGGGGGAGTGAGTTGAGAGGCATAGCCTCTGTAGGCTCAGTTTTTCAAGGGAACCTAACATTGTCTCAGTCAAACCTCTGGCCACCTGTCTTCTTACCAATCTCTTTATTTCTACCTTATATCACTCTTCGTTAAGGGGTTTGGATAATCTTACCACAAACACTCCGTGGGTTGACTATTTTTGTTTTCTAGGTCACCCACAAGAAAGTAACACAGACTGGGCATTTTAGAACAGCAGAAATACATTTTCTTTTAGTATGGGGAATTAGAAATCTGAAGATCTCTAGTCAGAGTCTTAGCAGGAAAACACTTGCCTTGAAATCTAGCTGGAATGCCTGGTTGTCACATTCAGCTTCTGAGGGCCAGGGGCGTGCCTTGGTGTTACTCAGCTCACAGACAAATGATTTCAGGCGCTGGGCCTTCTCTCTCTACATCTGTATGTGTGTTCAAACTTAACTCTCATGCAACAATGTAAAATTATGGGAAAAGAATGTGCTTATGTTAACATTTGGGAAAGAAGAACTAAAGGCCACCAATGTAGGTCCACAGCATCTGACATTCTGTGTTTTCTTCACCAGCAGGGGCAGGTAGGTTCTGATATCTTCAGATGTTTCCTTTCCTCATTTTTCACCATTGTTTCAGGTACAATTCCTCATGTCCTTCTCCCCATTTGTGAACATTTGAGGCCCTAATCCTGAAATCTCTATTACCTCTTAGTTTTTTTCCATATAAAGATAAGTATTCTCTTGAGAATATCATTTTACTGTAGTAGGTGGACATTTTTTAAAAGCTATTTTTATTAATTCTTTGAGAATTTCTTGCAGTGTATTTTGATTGCATTTGTCACTACTCCTCCCTTTGATTCCTTCAAGATCCATTGCGTTTCCTACCTGCCCAACTTTGTGTCATAATTTTACTTTTAATAACTTCCTGAGTCTAATTTTTGCTGCTCATGTATTTATGAGTATGGAGCCCTAGACAAGACTGTGGTTGTTCTACTAGAAAACATACTCTTAAAAAAATGATTCTTCCTCTTCTGGAGACCATCAAGTGTCAACAGTTTCTCTGTGAGAGCTGGGGCTCATGAGCTAGAGTGTCGACTAGCCTGATCCTGGGCATGTCTTGTTTGTCCAGGCAAGTGCAGCTGCTAGAAGTTCATGGAAGCAGCAATCCTATTATGTTCAGAATACATTGTTTTGCTTTTCTGACATCTGGATGTTCTAATTTTTCTCTCCCTTCATCTGTGATAGTCCTTGATCCTGGTGTGTGTGTCTGTGTGTGCGTGCATGCGTGCGTGTGAGTGTGCGAGTGTGTGTGTGTGTGTGTGTGTGTGTGTGTGTGTGTTTGTGTGTGTTGTTATGTCCCACTTGGGACTAATCGTTCCGCTTACATTTATTTGCATTTCAACTACTTGTGAGTTTCTGTATTAATAAAAAGAGGAACATATCTAGCAATGACTATGAACACTGTCTTTCTAATTACTTCCTCTCATGGGGTAGGTCCAGTTGGTAATGGCTTTCCCTTTCACACTGACCATGGTGCAGGTGCTGTGACTCCATGTTCTGTTATCAGACTCACTGTTCTTTTTAACCTAGCTTCTAAGTCTATGCCTCAGGTTTCTGCATTTGGTTACATCCAAACTACACTTCAAAAGTACCAATTTTCTTGCTAGACTAAGGAATCCATGCCATAGAAGTTAATCTCCCAATACCTACTGCTATCCAAACGCACTCGGTTTTCTCTTCACTTGTGATTATAGAGATTTATACACAGAGAGGGGTACAGGGCTCTGCTCTAGGTGGTGAGTCCCACAGTGAGGATGCTCAGTCTTTTCTCACTGTCTTCTAAAAGGTGTGATCTGCATGCAGCGCATTGTTCCTTTGTTTATGTGCCTTTCTCACGTACAGGGCCGGGCAGACACAGTTTATCAGCGAGTTCAGAAAAAGCAAATATATTTGCTGAGCAGCCAGAATGTATCTAGCCGTCGAACCATTTGTTTCATTTATTGCGAAGGTGATTTTTCCTGTGTAAGTTTTGAAAAATAAAAACTAAAGTAGACGTATAGTGAGGGCTAAAGAGACGATAACCAAACCGCTCTTGATTCAAGATGATCGGTGTTTACTCAACACCTGCCTCCTTATGACTCACTGTAGATGGTCGCAGTGCTCACAGGGGCCTCCCAGTGCACTCAATAGAGAATAAAACCGGGTACTGTCCCATGACTACTACTTGAGGTTCTGTTTCTTAATTCTAAGTTAATTTTAAGAGGTTAGGGAAACTTCTACACTAGATGCTCTATGTTATTTGCCAATTCACTAGGCTAATCACTTTGAGTGTAAGGAAAAAGCAAATATTATGTAGATAAATCTCTTGAAGGCTCAGCGCTCTCTCTCTCTCTCTCTCTCTCTCTCTCTCTCTCTCTCTCTCTCTCTCTCTCACACACACACACACACACACACACACACCCTGAGGAAGGTATTGCCATGTAGTGTCAGGTCCTAGGGCATTGCCATACGAAACATCCCTGGCGGGAGCAGAACTGAACTAAATAATGCCTAAGCCCAGCATCCTCAGATTCCCCTATCTCCCCTTCCTATTCCTGCAGAGTCACACTCTTTGTTTTTCAAAGTCACTGGGAAGCTTTACAAACAACCACTATTTAGCTCACAGATTCCAAAGATGATAGCCAGTGCCTTCTCGTACATGTTTGGATACTAATCTTCTGATGGAGAAAACCTGATTATTGGCATCCTTCGAGCAAATGGCCCTGTCCAAAATCAAACACCATCTGAGCTATTTAAAACCTAATGAAAAAGGCCTGAGAGTCCAGCAAACTCGAGTTCATGCTGATCTCCACTTGCTGAATACATAAAACAGCATGCTTATTAAGAGGCAGATTTGAGCCATTTGGGGTTGAGAACTTTGGTTTGCTGATTTTGAAAGAAAGGAAAGGAAAAAAAAAAGAAAAAAGAAAAAAAAAGAAACCAGGCAGCTGCCCTAGTTTCAAGCAGGACACAAGAGTATTTACTGAGCCCAGAGCCAGTCTGAGCTAATGGTTCTGAGTGCCTCTAATGGGCCTTGGGGTCAGGCAGGGCAGATTGTGGCAAGAGCAGAGGGGTGTCCGCATGAGAGCAGTGGTTGTCCTCAGGGGGGCTCACACAGCCTTCCTGTTCTTCTGTGGAGTATGTGTGCAGCTTCCAAAGCTCAGGAGCTTGGATCAATAGCTAAAAGTTTGGAGGCTTATGAAATCTTCCAAATTGGAGTGAGAACATCTCCTCGGGTATTCTGCAGCACTGGCAAATGGAAATGAAACATCCGAGTGAAGGCAAAGCGTTCCCCAGACCTTCATCTTATTTCCACTCAGATGTAATCCAAAATTAACACTTGGTCCAGACACCCAGCCTATTAGCACAATGATGTTTCAGCTTCCTGGAGAAGGGCAGTGGCTGGGGGCCAGACATGCAGTGAGGGGCTCCCCCACTTGGAATTCTACCCTCCGTAACCCAACAAGAGAAGCACATTACCGTTTAATTATAATGACAGAACAGATGTGATAACAAGGTTGTCTTCTCTGGCTGCGTTCCTGATGTCACCACAAGGGTTTCCAGTTGTTGCGCTCTCTCATTTTGTGCTTCCTCATTAATCTCGCTTCTCCAGCTGCTTCCTGCTTGCCTCCCTGACTGTCTCGCTGCCTTTGTGTGACATGGTCATGGCATTTCAGAGAGGCTGCATGGACTGGTTCTCAGTATTGTTTCTGTAGGCCACTCTGCAACTCCCTCCTTACCAAATCAAAATGACATGATGGATGAGAACTCTGTCACAGCCACAGAGGACTTTTCACTGTTATGTGACCATTGCTATGCTTATTCTTTCTTATTTGCTGACAGGGCTCTGAGTCCTCTCCTTGTTCTCTTGTCCGTTGTCCAAACTCTCCACCTCAATACAACGATTTAATTTTTTCCCCAAAGTTCAGGCTGGTTAGGCTACACCTTAAGAAGTAACTCAGATTCCTTAGATTTTTCTACAGAAGGTAAAACTCCCCATCTCCTTTAGCCAAATGTGAGATAAATAGTTGATTGGGATAAAGTTTGGTAGAGATAATTCACATAATTGTGCTTGAGACTTTAAAGACTAGGCATATGAACTCACTCATCTGTGGTCTCTAGGTATGTAGTCCCTGGGGCAGTTGGCCATAGAGTCAATTTGTAAATTCGAGATGAGTGATGTCTTAGGGTTTTACTGCTATGTACAGACACCGTGACCAAGGCAACTCTTAAACAACATTTCATTGGGGCTGGCTTATAGATTCAGAGGTTCAGTTCATTATCATCAAAGTGGGAACATGGCAGCATCCAGACAGACATGGGACTGGAGGAGCTGAGAGTCCCACTTCTTGTTCCAAAGGCAGCAAGACTGGCTTCCAGGGAGCTAGGATAAGGATCTTAAAGCTTGTGCCCATGGTGACACACTTCCTTGAACAAGGCCACACCTACTACAACAACTTCACACTTCCTAATAGTGCCAATCCCTGGACCAAGAATATTCAAGCCATCACAAGTGGGTATGCAAAGTCTGTGCAGAGGCCTTGCATGTGTTACTCCTCTTTGTATCCTTGCTGATAGAGAGCTCATGACAACTTCTTTTATGAAAACATTTTATCCTATTTTTTGGCAATTTTGTACATACATACAATGTATCTTTCCTCACACTTACTCTCAGCCCCCTCTCCTACCCTGAAGCAAGTGACACTCTCCTCCTCTCCACATCTGCTTTTGCTGGTTTGGTTTCCTTTTTTTTTTTTTAATCGCACACTGTGCAGATTAGTGTTACCTGCTGTCCAGGCTTACTAAGCCAATCCTTCAGGGTAGGATTTAGAACCCAATGCTCAAATCATCTACTTGTGGATGATTATCAAGGCAGAGGTCTATTTCTTTTCAAATTTGTTTCCTTTCCACTTTCTAAAGTTTCTATGGATGACTTCATTACTTCATGTGCTCCCCCAGGCCTTCTTTATCCCTTGGGAGTTTATGTGACAGTAACTTATGCAGCCTTGGTCTGGTACTTGTTATTATGTACCTCAGGTTGGCCTTTAGCTCATGGCAATCCTTCTTACTCAGCCTTTGAGCTCTGAAGTTTTAGGTATGCGCCTGACAGACATCACCTTCCTAAATCATGCTTGTCAGGACCTCAAGGAAGAGAAGGGTGTCTACATAAAGTGGTTTCCTGTGAGTTCTGAACTCTAGAAAGATAAAGAGCCATCTGAAAATCAGTAATGGGCCTTTTGAGTGGCTCGTGCTCTGCCTGTTAAATGACCATCTTTTCCAAAATCAACTGTATGTTGTATTTTGTTTTGACTGACTAGATGCAAGTGGATAGCAGTGATAAGGACCAGAGATTTAGGGGCCATACTGATTACCCCTTTTGTAGAGCAATGTCTTGACTTGTTCTATGAGTTTAATTAAGGTCTGAATGGAGAGAGATTTCTCTTGCTCACATGATGAACACGGAGAAGAGCTGGGAGTGTTCAGGGTTTGATGGTGCAATTTCTTTTTTAAATCTTCTGCCAGATCCTTAAGCAGTTTTTGCCAGCAGGCACACTGGAATGCAATACTGCCCATCTGATTTCAGCTGTTTCCTTGATTGACCTCAACTGATCAATGCAGAACACTCATAGCAGAGGTCATTTCTTACAGCTGTGTGTTTAGGTGTATTGAAAGGAAATGTGATTATACACAAGGTACAAGAAGTTATAGAATTTTACAAAGATGAAAATGAGAACAACTTCAATAAGTAAAACAGTTTTTACTCATTCATATTAACTCTTAGTCAATGTGCCACCATCTAGGAAGCTTAGGCAGGCATGCAATTAGTAAGTGTAGGACATCATCAGGTGTCACTGTACTCACATACAGGTGTCACATACTGCACTGTGTGCATGTATGTCTGTATTAGTGTATGTTTGTGTGTGGGGGAGATGCATGACTTTATGTAGAAGATGGAGGTTAATCTCAGTTATCATTTTTTATGAGGGTCAAAATACCTTGTCTTTTGAGACATGTTTTCTCATTGACTTGAAGCTTGTCAAGTAGGCTAACTTGGCTGGTCAATGAGCCCTAGGGATCTACCTGTCTCAGCTTCCCAGGTGCAAGTCAAATTGCCTTGTCTTTTACATGTGTCAGGAGCCATAATAGGACAAGCTAATAACTAGCAGGTGATCTTCCTGAGATGGCCCGCATTCGATTGTAATGTGATCTGCAACAGATTCACTCTTATGAGGCAAGGCCATAGGAGAATTCATTTTAGGAAAGATTCCTGCTATTATTAAACATATATAACAATCACTAAGTGATAGCCCACCCCTTTGGAGCAGATCTCTGCGTATCTATGAAAATATACTGTCTTGTAGTGATACTAGATAGACAAATAGATGACTTCTGAAGTCTTAATGATGATTCTATAAGAATTCATAAAATTATACCAGTGATTATTAAGCCCTTTTATAGTGGGACTGCTGTTAGGTCCTTTTCTGATAGTCAAAACTGCAATGAGAACTCTGCCAGACTCCCATGTTTCACCAGTTAATTGCTCTTAGATAGTAACCAGACTTTCTCCTACTCAGAGCACATTCCAAGAGGTTGTAAAACAATTAACCAAAGATCATAAAATGGAACTAATGATTTATTATAGGTGCTAGGACAAAAGATTAAAATATCTATATGAAACTTCACTAATAACTTATAGTTTTAAACCCTAAGTGAACCCATGGAACTGTGACGGGTGATGGATGTTTAGCCAAATAATTACTCCTAGTGGATATTTATGTAAACATTCTCTGTTGTAAACTTCTATTTCAATTTATGATTTGATTTTTGTATGAACTTGTGATGAACTTTTTAACATGTGACCATGTATTCTGAAAGAAGTTTAAGTGCTGAGAACAAAGAGAAGAGTCAGGACTGAGCTGAGGAGAAATGAGCAGTGAAAGGCAACTGAGCTGAGGAGAAGTTTTAGACAGAACTGAACTCAAGAAGAACTTAGAAGCATAGGCATTGAAACGTAAGAGCATTGTTGTCACTTCAGAGCAGGGAGAGAGCAAAATTAGAAGGAGAATGCAGAGTGATACAACTTACAGACTATAGGTAACACAAGAAACTAAAACAGCAATGTGAGGACTGCAGAGGGAAAGGGAAAAAAAACCAAGCTGCAGAGAGCAGAAGGAGCAGCTTCTCCCTACCATGGGACAGATCAGGTCCTTTCTTAATAACAAGGCAGTCTTAGTCTTATTAAAGGAACAAAGCTTTCTTCTTACAAACTTGGGTTTAATTCATCTACATTAAAAGGGTAGAAGCCTTTTCTTTCTCTGTGCAATAAAGATTGGATCTCATTTTTCATCCAGAATGAGTGAGTTCTTTCTGCACTGGTGCTTGGCCATTTGCTCCATATGCATATGTAAGTGTAGATGTGTGTGTGTAAATATGCAATTGTGAGAATGTATGCGTGTGTGTTTGTGTAAGTATGCAACTTTGAGAATGGATGCAGGCTGGGCCCAACTGGTGTGCATGGAAATGAATAAGTGAGCATTCATGTATATGAACTTCTGTGAGCTTATGGATATTTGTCTATGTAAAAGTTTTTTCCTTCTGCAAGCGTTACTCTCTTCATTTGGTTCAATAGAAATTTATTGCTCCAAACTCCCCACTAGCCTGACAAGCAAGAGGCATCTGGACAAAGGCTTTAGCAATTAATCCTTTACTTATTCTCCTCCTGCTTTAGGAAGAAGTGCTCAGTGTCAGAGACTTGCAGTTTCTGGCCTCGGAGGAACACAGAAGGCAGGTCAGCCACAGTAGCATAGTAACTTAGATAAGTAAATCAGCTAAGTAACCAGTAACTTAGATAAGTAAAATTTTTATTATTATATGGCAACCCTAAATACATCGTAAGACAAAGTCTTACCCTCCACTGATGCTCTTCCCCGTCTGCTGCCTCAAAAAGAACCAACAAGAAAGAAGACCCTCACAGGGGCTGGCCCCCAGCATACATGCATATTAGAGATTAAAGTTGGGTCCTCATGCTTGCCTGGCAAGTACTTTATTGCTATCGCTAGTTCTCAAGCTCTATGTTCTTGAGTTTGAGTTCCAGATACATAGATATCAATGATTTTGTAGACATCGGTACTGTGTGCCTATAGGCCTATTCCTGAGGAACAAAGCCACTTAATCCATTCTAAGTTTATTATGTCTCCGATGATATGAATGTTAGTAATTTATGAGACTTTCTGTGGGATTCAATAGTTCTTGAGACCTCCAGTGTAGCAAAACAGTCACGTCATTTTTCCAAAGTGACGGGACTCATTTATATCAAGAAGTGTTATTTGTTTGATATACTTTTGCATAGGGAAGGGAGAGGTTGTTGTATCTTCAAGTTAGTGGGGTGAAGGAGGAATTTAAGGAATCTAGTTATATTGAGGGGAAGGTCTTGCAGTTGAAGGTACTACATGCAGTTTTATTTAGCATGTTGGGGGAAATAGGCCATCAGAATACCAAAATGTCTACATGGATCTATCAGTTTAAAACTTTTACTGTGGTCCACTGTATCTTTCAAAGAATTCAAGGTAATTTTTCTTGTTAATAATTGATTCAGATACCCTTATGTGAAGATGAAAGATACTCTGGTTTTCCTAATAATCACAACAAACTATTATTCTGGTTATAGAAAGCATTCTGCTGAGTCTTCATTTGCAGGGTGTCACTGCTTTAAGATAAAATTTCCTGAAGATAGATTTTATAATTGTAATTGGGTATTGTGATTCAGAGACTATAACCCTGAGTGAGCAGTATGACTTTTAATTCATATATCCCTGCAAGGGGATATCTATTTTGCCTCTTGTTAAATTTATGAAACCATCAACTTTAATGCAAAAGAGAAATATGTGCTAATCACAATATAATCATATTTGTAACCACAATTTTTCAACTATCCACAAACCTAGACAATTGTGAGGTCTGGATACTTCTAAACAACACACTTTTGGGACCCTGTGTACAGGGTGTGTGCTCAGTAAGTATTTCTGCGAGGCTCTATGGTCATGAAGCTCCTGGTGCCACCTACAGTGTTGGCTGGCAGGTGGGATTCTAATGAGGAGCATGAGATTATCTGGCTGAAAGCAGCAAGCTTCCTGCTGGTAGAGCACAAATGGACAAGCGAGTGTGTATTGACCAGAGCTCCTGTAGGTGCTTATTGATGGCCACAGTGTTATGCATTTGATGCCTGCCTTTTCATGCCAGGATATGAGATAGTTTTCTTCCTTGAGAACTACTACTTTTGTGCCTAGAGAATATTTAATCAATGTTGAAAGTTTGTTTAATGGACAATTCAGCAGAAAAAAAAAAGATTCAATTCTTCAGGCCAGCCATTCCCAGTGGAAATCATTTAGCCAATCAGTTGCAGGGGGCTCTTGCCAAAAGGATCCCAGCAGCACGGGAGGGGGGTGAGTAGTTATGGGAGAAGCCCATGGTCAAATTCTTCTATGGGGTCCCTAGAAACAGCACCCCTTACAAGGGTCTGCGTGCTAGTCAGTAACTTATGTGAAGTTCACACAACTCTGCAATAAGTCTTCTACGTGTCTGACTCAATAGCAGTCTTCAGACAGTGTATTTTATCTATGACAGTTGCAGCTTTCAATCCTAGATTGGATTTCTCCCTGTCCTCCCAGAAGATGGTTTAGTGATGTCGGCTTTAGCATATGATTGGTAAGGCCTTGAAATAAATTCCCAGCCAACAGAAAGGCTTGGTAGGGCCGGGTGGAAAAGGACACTAAAATTCACTACTAAATCTAATATCTGGCTAACACTGTTTGGAGAAAGGTGGCAATTTCTTCTTCATTTTTGCATCTTTTCTGTTTCTCCACGTTTTATCTTTTTTATTGTCATCCCTCTGTAGAACAAATTAATCAGGTGTTCTGTCACTCTTCTGAAATTTGTCATGTCTAGTTGCTGTCAGAGGATTGATTTGCCCGTCTGATGTAGTGCAAGGGGCCAGTCAATGCATGAATCTCCCGGGGTTTGATGCCCTCCTCAGCAATAGCCTGCTGTGGATATGGGCAAGTGCTGCTTCTGCCAGGGCCTTTACGGCAAAACGCCTGGCTTGTTCTTCATCCTCCTCACAGGCAAAGAGGAGACTGGTAAATAAACTTGGGGAGTTTTAAATAAACGAGCAGACGGGCAGTTCAAAAACGTATTTCAAACCATGATTCCTGAGTACAAGTTGAGAGAGAAAGAGTGAACTGGAAGTGTATGGGAAATGGAAAAGAGAAAGGAGAGGACAAGATACTTTTAGACAAAGGAGAAAATGCAGGTGTTGTGGGAACAAGAGAGGTGCAGAGACACCTAATTGCAATAACTCCTTTTGGAGGGAATTGCCCAACACTGGTATTCCTCGCTCCCTAGCCAGTGTGTCACAAACTTTCAGACAAGTTTATCTTTGCTAATGTTGCAGTCACTGGCTACTTTGTGGCTCTGACAAGGTGGAAGTTGCCAAGAACATTTTTTCTTTTTTTAAGATTTCTACCAGAGCCCTTCCATAATTTCTCACACTGTGAATGGAGATACTGTTCAAAGGCACATGTGTGCCTCAGAAGGACTTCATGGAAATTTTCATTAGTGAGCAGGGAATGTTCTTTGTGTTTTCCTGTTTCTACTGGGATAGATGCAGTAACAGTATTGACATAGTAAATGACAGAAGGTAAATGTATGGCAGGTTTGGTCTTTACAGATAATATCCAAAAAAAGCAAAGCTAGAAATATGACACATGAGGTAATGTCTAGGTGTGTGAATGTGACAATATGTGTAAGTGTGTGAGTACATAAGAATATATGTGTACACATGTATATATGTGTTTGATAGTATGTGAATTCATAAGAAGATGTAGGTGTGCATAAATGAGTATATATATTTGAATCTACAGATGTGAGTTTAGTATATATCTGAGAGCACATGAGCATGCTCATATAGGCACGTATAACTATTTAATGATTTTCAAATAGCTTTGAAACTTGAAGGAGAAAAATTATGGTCTGAAGAAATCAGGAGCACCTTCAGGAGGAAGGAAGATGGTGGGACGACGCTAATAGTTTTATGGATAGAGGATAATCAGTGGGAATGTTACTCCTGAAGGAAAGGTGACGACCAGATACAGGGCATTTGGAAGCCTTGCCAAATACTGGTGAGAGTTAGGCAACCCAGATTAGATAGAAATGGAGAAAACACTCTAAAGGAGGAGCTTTGCTACTGGGATGAAAGGGCAGGGCCTGAGCTCTTGGGATACCAGTAGCTGTGACTTTACACTGGGTCTGGCTGTGGAACTCCATTTTCTTTCTGAAAACAGTTAGTCTTGTATTTTACAAAGACGCGTGTCAGCACATGTCTGCTTTGGTTGTGGACAAAAAGGTCCATTTCTTGGTGTATAGATTACCATTATGTGCTTCGCAGCATTGTTTTGAAATCTGCAGGCGATGGCTTCTCACACTCAAATTTGTGAAGATTTCTTTTAAAGGCAGCCAATTCCGATCTATCCGTGAGCATAACATCCTGTAGTTAAGTAATGCTGATTATGCAACAGGGCTGGATTCCTCTCACAGCCTGTTTAGAGGTGAACAGGCACAGGGCTCAGTTCAGCGGTTTAATGATATCAGGACTGAATTTGGCTATTCCCTTAATTTACTCCTATTGTCTCAAGATGGCCATGGCCACTACATTCATAATCAGGTTAGGAGAAGAAGAGAAGGGAGGAGCCAGCTCTTCCCTGTCAAAGGCAAAGCTGACAGAGCTGCTCCTTGGCGTTCTCTTTCCGTTCTGTGAAACATGCTGAGGAGAACAGGAATGGGAATGGTGCTTCCTTGCCACAAACACTTGCCACGATCATTTGACTGTTTTCCCAGTGATGCTGTTTTGTTGAAACTTTAAATGAAGAATACCCATGTGGATGTGTCTGTAGAAAAAGTGCATGGTAGGTGCCAGGTACCTGAGGTTCATATTGCATTGAAACTATCTTCTTCTATTTTCTTCTATAATTTATTATTTCAGATAAATTTAAAAGTAATAACCACCCTTTCTTTGAGCATCCATTTTCCAGTTAAAATTACAAAGCCAAATACTAGAGCTCTTCCAAGAAGTGCCTTGTCCACACATCATCATCTGCCTAGTGCCTTTCTGTTAACACTGATTTCCTTTTTCATACATGGTGTCTTTATATGTGTCTCTAGTTTTCAAGATATTTCAAGGTTGTTTGTGTTGTTATCCTTTTAGCAAATAAAGAAACTAAGGGTATGAGCTGCTTCTCCTCCTCTTCCTTCTCCTCTTCCTCCTCTTCTTCCTCCTCCTCCCCCTCCCCTTTTCCTTCTTCTTTTTAATGACAAAATACCTGATAGATTGTTTTAAGGAAGGAAAGATTCATTTTGGCCCATGGTCTCAGAGAGTCTGGTTCATGATATTCTATTCAAGTTCTAAGTCCTTGTGTAGAACTTTCTGGCAGTGGCAGTATTTATTGAGATTAACTGTTCACGTCATAGTGGTCAGGAGATAGAGTGAGCTAGGAAGTGACATAGAATAGAATACCCCATGGAGTTGCCTGGGATCCACCCATTCTGGCTGTGCCTATTTCTCCAAACCACTAGCACCTCTCATTAGGACAACAGCGGAGATTAAGTATTGGAATCGTGAATACTTATGGAGAACATTGCAGACTCAATCTGTGAAGCTAAAGTTCTCGAGGATACTTGGCTTGAAGGTCGCAGAGTCAATTCAATACTGTACCTGTACATTTTATAACCTCTTTTACTTGTACATTGCTATGCTGATATCTCCATGTACCCATCTCATTCCCTGACCCAATCTATATAATAGCTTTGCTGAAACCAGTGCAAATCCCATTGCAATTCAACTTGGGCAATGGTTACCTGGTGTAAGGATATAATGGGACAGCTTCAAGGATCACAGTCTGTGGAGCTGTGCTCTGTAAATCTTGCTTCAGTCATTAGGAATCCGATGACAATTAGGCTTGTGATGACCTCAAGCTCTCTCTTATTACTGTTTCCGGCTGCTTTGTTTTGTAGCTGTAGTTTCTGCTCTGGTTGGGACTCAGTATGCCAACCTTAAATTTGGATCTTGTGGTAGGAGACAGGCCAGCTATGAACTTCCAGGTGATACCTGGTTCTCCATACTGTTTACACATTGGGATCACCTTGGAAAGTCGAAGCACATGAAAGGCTGTAGCAGTCCACAGCGATTCAAATGTAATTGGTGCAGAGTGGGGCCCAGAGTTGTTTTTTTTCAAGCCTGTGCTTTCTTTCTGTTTTGTTTTTTTTTCGCTCCCTGAGTGATTTTAATGTTCAGCTTGAATAGAAACCCACTGGCCTAGATGATTAATAGAGGTGCTAATGGAGGGAAAGAAAGAGAGCCCCGAGTGAGTGGTCCTCAGAACTTTTGGTCTATAGAGCATTTTATGGGGGTGTTGAAGGAAATAGGTCTCTTCAGAATTAGCAGAGATAATTGCATTGCTTTTGGCGAGATACCCATGAGTATAAGGATACAAAAATGACTGAGAGAAGTTGCACACAGAGAATTACTTTATTTTGTTCCTGTGATGCCTTTATACTTTTGAAGGTACCGTTACACGAATTTACCAGTGAAAGACACTTGAGTGTCTTTGGGAATAAATATTTTAAGGCATCATCATCATCTTAATTTGGGGAAAGCTTGAACTGGAATTTTGGTTGGTGAAAACAAGGTCCAGATTTCTTCTGTGTGATTAGGAAAGTCCCAGAGGAGCCTCCTGGTCCCTGCTGCATGTCTGGAATAGCCCCAGATGAGCACCCCTTGATAATCCAGATCTGTAGTCTAGAGAGAAATGAGGAATTCTAGTTTACCATTTCCTTATAACAGTAGAAGAAGCATGCCATGCATTTGACCCCAAGCCCCGTCAGTAGGAATGCCTGCTATGGTGTTTTGATTCCCCTAGACCCAAGCAATTCTTTTATATGGGGTTGTAGAAATCTCTTTGTTTCCCCAAATGCGTTTTGTACTCCCCTTTCTTTCCCTACTGTTTTTTAAGTTTGATCCATCTGAAATCCATATATTGTTTTGCAGATGTGAGAAGCTTTCCCCAGGTTAAATTATTTAATGTCATTGTTTTATTGAAGACTTCAGATTCGATGCTGGCATTTATTGGCAGAAAGAAATACGTTTTTTTCCATTGGTACAAAACATATTTTTTATTAGGGTAAAGAACAACTGAATTGAGTTTCTGTCTTTTAAATCGAACAAACACATCGAGTATTTGCAGTGACAACTCACCTTTGTATTAAAATTAAGCATCACAGGTTCCAAGTGTATTTTCTTCCCCTCCATCTTTTTCCTTCTTCCACGTCCTTCGCTTTCTTCATCATTAATTCATCCTTTCTTCCTCCTCATTTTCATTCCTCCCCTGGTTTTTCCTTCTTCTCCCTCTGCCATTATAGCTATCTCTCCTCTCTCTACCCTTGTGCCCTACATTACCTCTCTCTTTCTCTGTCTCTGTCTCTCTCCCTCCATCTTTTTTTTTTAAAGATTTATTCATTTATTATATATAAGTACACTGCAGCTGTCTTCAGATACACCAGAAGAGGGCATTGGATCTCTTTACAGATGGTTGTGAGCTACCATGTGGTTGCTGGGGAAAGAGAAGGAGAAGACATAAAAGTAGAGTGAGGGCTGTTGGGGAAGAGGAGAAACATCATTATTGGTGAAAGGAGGAACTAGAGAGTAGCAGGGTGATTAGGGTCAGCATATATGCAGATTCCAGAAAATGTCACAAGAAATGCTGTTCTGAAAATGAATAAATGATAATAAAAATCTCTTCAATATATACATATTTTTAATTCTGGAGTTTACCGAAGGTGTAGGACAGTAACTAGGAAAGGCTATCTCATAAGGTTGAGGGCTGTGTATAGCTTGTACAAAGATGGCCAACAGGGGACAACACAATGGCATAACCTCAGCCTCCAGCATTCTGAATTGGGTTCCAAAGGCAGGGCTATTGAATTTCTGCTACAGATTCAAACGTGATCTCTTTCAACTGTGTTCCCACCTTGAAACCAGTGATTTACTTTATAACCAGGACCCCTAGCATCTCCTGTGTTGAGTGGGCTTTGTGGCCAGGAATCAGAATTCCTGATCCAAGGATCAATTTCAGCGTATTTATAAAGAGCATCTGAAACTATTATTTCAAAAGTATTTGAGGAGAGTATCTGAGAAATAGCCTTTAGAAGAGAATGTAGTAATCTTGGGGTAACCAGGTGTTATCTATGCCTAATTAAGCCAAGTAATTTCTAGGCACTTGGTTGCAAGGAAATCACTCAACTGCTGTTCTACAAGATTTCATTCTCAATAGTACTACCTCCTCTGCTTCAGAACAGAAATTCTCTCCATGAGTGTAATATGGACTTAATTAGTCAGTTCTAGCAAAGGTCTCAGGGACTGAGAGTACAGGGGTAAAAGTGGAGGGTCATTGCAGGGCAAATGAATAGGATCTTGCCTAGAAAGAAAAAAAATGAATAACGTCAATACAAGTTGTGAGGTTCCTGTTTAAGAACCCCCATCTATCTAGGCTGAGAATGTAGAGGAGATCAAGAACTACATAACATGCTGCAAGCTATAATATAATAGATGGTCTTTTCGTAGGTGATGGTAATCATAGCTGAGTTACTTTTTCGTCAATCTAGAAAGTACTTCTTTAACCAATGTTTCCCAAGCCTCAGATAAGATATAATAATTCTGCACTCTAGAAATGTACCTTTTTCTTCCCATCAAACCTCAATGATATGAAATCAATGATAATAATAATAGGAAGCCTTCTATTCCCTGCTTGCATTTTTTTTTTTGCTTGCATTTTTAAATGTGCACGGAGGCTACTCTGGAGATGAGTAAGCAACTTATCCATGAAACCAAGGAGATCATATGAACCAATTCTATATGAAAACAGATTAGTACCCTGAACTGTCACTAGACTTGTACGTCAAAAATAATCTCATTTAAGGCATTGATTGGTACTCTAGAATAAGGTGAGCTGTAACTGCTAGTGAGGTCTTCCCCGTACATAAATGAATGAGGAAAGCTGTAACCTGTATACACAGTACTAGAATAGGGGAATCTGTAAGTACTAGAGGGATCTGCTCCATAGACACTAAGTTGCCTAGTGATGTAAATTACCACAGTATCAACTTGTATGAAGCTACACCATGGTAGGGAAATAGCATTAACTATGGCTATTCTGCCCCCGAATCAGTAGATCCAATAGAAAATGAAATGCATGGAAAGTACCATTGAAAATAGGATGAACCTCCGTGCAAATGAAGGTATTTCTTTAAATTTACAAAGCCCTTTTGTTCTGAGAATGTTTTCCAGGCACACTCTATTCATGTCCTTCCTCTTGCTTTTTGCTGCGTGCTCTTTGTCCAGGACTACATCAGTGTGTTTGAAGAGTGGCAGATAGACATCTATAAATAGACTAATTAACAGAAAATTAATTCAACAACATTTACTGGGAACCTTTCTCTGTAAGAGCCTTGAAGGTTTCAAAGATGCTAGGATCCTTGGGATTTTCAAAGATGAGTCAAACTTTTAGGGCAGATCTTATCCTTAGGGAATTTACAGACAGAGAGGATAGGAAATATATAAGGATGGTTCTGTAAAACACGTGAATCCATGAGAAAATGGCGTATGTCTAAAGTCCTAGGGAGGCTCCAGGAAGGCAGCAACTTTTTCAAGTTAGGGATCTCAGGGAGAAATAGGGAAGGGTACATGAGAGAAGTACCAGATGTTCAAAGAAGCAATGAGATGAAAAGAAAACAAGAAAATAAACCAGGCAGGAAATGTATGGAACTGTGAAATGTATGTAGAGATGGTATGTTGGGTGAGGCCAATGGTAGGCCATTATACACTACCATTTTCTACTATTACGTAAACATTTATAGCAAGCTAGCCCTATAAAGAAAACTGGTATATTTAGGTCAAGAGTTTAGGGTGTTGAGGTGGGTGTGGGTGAGTGAGAGTAGGAGCATCCTTGTAGAAGTGTGGAAAGGGGGAAGAGGTATGGGAGAGGGGGGAAGGGGATGATATTTGAAATGTAAATACATAAAATATCCAAGGAAAATAAAATTAAAAAAAATTCCCAAAGCATGATACCCCCATCCCTCATGCAGTCCTAGATTCATCACAGGGTCAACTTCAGCATCTTTCAGGAAACTTGGTCTGGGTGATTTGATCACATAAAGGGAAAGAAACACAGTTTGAGATTCTGGCTTTCATAACAAATCCCCTTGAAAGTTAAACCCAGGGCTCCACAATATTACTCTAATCTACCCAAGGGCAGCAACTACATATAATCCAAGCAGCTCCCAACAGACATCACCTTTCAAGGTTCTATCTGTTTTGCTCCCCCTTGCAGAACCAAATCTTCAATGGGACCCTTTGGGGAAATAGTCAACTATACGTGGGCTGCATTTCATGTCTTTCTCACATCACAAGCTAGGCTTTAGCTACAATCGGAATGGCCCTAAAACCTGTTTCCATATCATTCAAAATTCCAAGTGAAGATTCTCATCTGAAGGGAAACTTTCCAGTTATAAATTGGTGCAAAATAAAACGAGCTGTATACTTCCAAGATACAATGCTGTCCTAGGTTAGAGCAAAAATTTACATTCTAAAAGGGAGAGACAGGAAAGAGGAAGAAATCATTAACACGAAGAAAAACTGAGACCCAAGGAGGCTCTCTAATCTGGTGTTTTATGCACACTGTAGTGAAGGGTGGGCCTCCTAGTCCTTAGGGTACCTGTGTGTCTGGGTATGTTGCTTCCACACATGACTGTGGTCTTGGATTTGGGCTGGTATTGGTAGCTTTTGCAGTGGGTCTGACACATTGCTATCCATTTTCTCAGAGTGTTCACTGTGACACCACTTCACAGATCCACTAATTAGTTCTGCTCGTTCCAGGAGCTCAGCCTATGTAGATCAGAGACAAACCACTGCCTGATTTCTGCTCTCTTTGACAGATTTCTAACCCCACAATTGACTTATATATAATTTCAAACTACGCTCTAGGTGGCCACCTCTAGCAGGAGATCTGTTAGGAGTGCTTGAACAATGGCTGCAAAGATCATGAAACACTTGTTGGAAAGTCAGAGACTAAGGTGGCCTAGATGTAGGTAGGAACTTGATTCAGAGTACCTAAGGGCTACAACACTCTTCTACTCCTAGAGTTCTCTGGGCCTACAATACAAAGGGCAGAATTCAACTTTTCTTACATTCCCCTGTGACCTCCTCCAAGTTGTCTCCATGCAACGTTCCTGGCTCTTTTCATTAGAATGCATCTCTCCAACATTAGTTTATTGACTCATCTGCCCATGCTCCCTGTCATTCTTTACATAGACTGGCCGATCGTAGCCCACAAGTCACCCCTTTCTTCTGTTCCCGAGTCTCACCATAAACTTGACTGAAAGAAAGCACTAACCATGCTGCATTCTCCATTCTTCCTTTTAAAATTCCCCCACTGTCCATTATTACTAAGTTTGACCTTGCATAACATCATAGTGTAAAAAATAGAATGCAACTAAGTTATTTTCCATGGCTTAACAAAGATAGCCTTTTTTTTTACAAATAAAAGAAATATTTTATTGAACCCTAAAATACAGTATAATTGGGAGATGGGTCAAATTTTTCTTTACAAACTTCAGGATAAACTAAAATTATTAGTTTTGGCTTCTACTACATGGTTGTAGCAAAAATTTTTTTCCTCCATCTTTATTAACTTCGGTATTTCTTATTTACATTTCAATTGTTATTCCTTTTCCCGGTTTACTGGCCAACAATCCCCTAACCCCTCCCCCTCCCCTTCTATATGGGTGTTCCCCTCCCCATCCTCCTCCCATTACCACCCTCCCCCCAACAATCACGTTCACTGGGGGTTCAGTCTTGGCAGGACCAAGGGCTTCCCCTTCCACTGGTGCTCTTACTAGGCTATTCATTGCTACCTATGAGGTCAGAGTCCAGGGTCAGTCCATGTATAGTCTTTAGGTAGTGGCTTAGTCCCTGGAAGCTCTGGTTGCTTGGCATTGTTGTTCATATGGGGTCTCAAGCTCCTTCAGCTCTTTCAGTCCTTTCTCTGATTCCTTCAACAGGGGTCCGATTCTCAGTTCAGTGGTTTGCTGCTGGCATTCGCCTCTGTATTTGCCGTATTCTGGGTGTGTCTCTCAGGAGAGATCTACATCTGGTTCCTGTCAGCCTGCACTTTGCTTCATCCATCTTATCTAGTTTGATGGCTGTATATGTATGGACCAAATGTGGGGCAGGCTGTGAATGGGTGTTCCTTCTGCCTCTGTTCTAAACTTTGCCTCCTTATTCCCTCCCAAGGGTATTCTTGTTCCCCTTTTAAAGAAGGAGTGAAGCATTTGCATTTTGATCATCCTTCTTGAGTTTCATGTGTTCTGTGCATCTTGGGTAATTCAAGGATTTGGGCTAATAGCCACTTATCAATGAGTACATACCATGTGTGTTTTTCTGTGATTGGGTTACCTCACTCAGGATGATATTTTCCAGTCCCATCCATTTGCTTATGAATTTCATAAAGCCATTGTTTTTGATAGCTGAGTAGTATTCCATTGTGTAGATGTACCACATTTTCTGTATCCATTTTCTGTTGAAGGGATCTGGGTTCTTTTCAGCTTCTGGCTATTATAAATAAGGCTGCTATGAACATAATGGAGCATGTTAAAGACAGCCTTTTATCCAATTCCCACCTGTATCTTCATTGCCATCTAAGATGTCATCAGCATGGTCTTTATTGTCATTGCTACTTAAGCAATCTTTAAGATATTCTTGTTTTTTTTCTACTCTAGCTATCTTCTAATTGATTACCAGAATTGCCCATAACATTTTGCTTATCACATTCTAAATACTTTTCAGTCTGTTCCTTAAACTCTTTCAAAGACACTGTAACAATTTCAACTATAGTTATATAGTATAGTTGTGGCCTTGATTGTGATATTAGTGTTCTGCATTGGTCCATTTCCTTACTATAAAATTATCTAAGGCAATCCAGCTTTATAAAGAAATCAGGTTTATGCTGTGTACAATGATAGAGGGACAGGTCTGCCGAGTCACCTGGTGATGCCTGCCGTGTAGGCAGAATCTAGATTCAGTGCAGGTATCACGAAGGATAGCACATTGCTGTGTTGTGTTCTCCATTATTACAGGGGCAATGGAAGGAAGGAACTTTGGTAAATTTAAATCCATGTTTCTTCCTTCCACTCACTGCGTAGTCCATCCACCTAAATAGGTATTCCTTTCTTTGCCTCAATGTCGAGTTGTTCCCTGGAGTGACCTAAAGTTGATATTTAGTTATTCTTAAATGCTTTATTACTATAGATTATGCGTCTCCAGGATCATGGGCACTGACCAAGAATGCTTGTTGACCAACCACTTCTCTAATTATTGTAAAGTTTGCCAGGTCTGTGCATCTACCTCTTTCTTCATTCTGGCTTAGAAAGACAACAGCTGCACCAGGATGAAGAGATGATGTTGCCTAAGAAGCGATTAATAACTCAGGCGACAGATGGAATCTAAATGTTTCGAGAAGGCTCAGCTGTTAATATTATTCAGTTCCTTATCAGTTAGGCACACCCTTGTCTGCATTTACACCCAAAGCCAATGCTGACAGTATAGATAACATAAAATTAATTATTTGCTTTGGTTTTATGTGTTGCTTGATACATTTTAGAAAAGAACCACAAAGAAATTAGTTCCCTTTGCTTAAGAAACCTTGAAGATGGTTTTCTTCTTTAGTGTTATTACTGCCACCATTGGACTAGAACATGTCCCCAGAAATGCTCACATGCAAAAGAAGTTTTAGTTCTGAGTGCAGAACTCAGAGTGTGGGGCTTTAGGAAAGTGAGTGGGTCATTAGAGCTCCAATTTAATCAATAAGTTCTGTTTTTGATGGATCCATAACATGATGGCACTATTTAGAGGTGCAAATTAGAGTGTTGAACTGGCTTGGAGAAACTGGGTCAGCTGGAGCGTGTCTCTGGAAATAGTACCTCATCTCCTTGAATACTGCCTGATTCCTGGTCACAGTGAGGTAAGCTGGTCTGCCTCACCACACCAACCATGCAACGATGCCACAAAAATGTGTCAAAATGAATATTTTCTCCCTTAAGTGTTTCTCTTTGATACTCCAGAACAAAGGGATGTCTGACTAATACAACGACCATCACTATTAATACTTCCTGGAGTTCTACCCATAAGGAGTGCTCTGTGTTTGGACACTTCATTCTTTATAAAAAGAGATGCATTTAGAATCCTTTGGAGAAGAGACAGCATCTCTACACCAGTACTATCCTGGCAGGCACCGGAAGCTAGCTGTACTCCTGGGTAGCTCTCTGTGAAGGATGACTAACTGAGCTTAGCCTGAGGCCAAAGCCTGTAATACCTGTAAAGTTAGGACCTACACTTCATAGGGGTTAGATCTTGTTCCCCCTTTGCAGAAATCCACTGGCTAATTGCCTCCAGGCAAATAAGGAACGGAGACTACATGTTATTAGTCTCTGATGAAGCTGCTGGATTGCTTTTCAAACTAGCTGCTTCTTTTCGATCCTTTCTTCATATTTCTCCCAGACCATATAAGACCATTCTTAAAATGGGCACGCACACAAGCCATACATTTATAAGTTGGTACTCTGCACCTGAAAATGTGACTCAGGCAGTAATAAGAATTTAAATAACACATTTGAAAATTAGATTCCTTCTCTCATCCTAAGTAAGTGCTTCTACGGTATTTGAGTTTTCTGGGTCAGTTGCCAATGCACTCAATGTTGTTGAGAATAGAAAGGTCTGTGGAAATGGTCTGGGCTAACAGATGTTTTGCACCTCTCGATCTCCCCAGTTGCACCGTATCTCACAGCCTGAAAGTGATTTCCCTCTATGATATCTCATAGCACATTGAAGACCGAAATGGAGTCCTGTTTCCTAAATACATTAAAATAGTAGCCAAATATAAAGGTATGAATACAGCCAGCAAATCCACGGATATACAAATTTATTTCAAACATTGTGCACTGTGAAAATCAGAAATTGTTATTTCTGGGACCAGTGAAGATGGATACGTACCCCTAATGGAAGCCTGCCTGCCTGTGTATTTGCGTACGTATCACTCTTATATATACCACCATAGCACCTGGACATTTTGTTGAGAAACATTTCTTTGTCTTAATGATGATAAACTCAGGAATATGCAGGAGCAAGAGAGCTAATTTATAAATAACGTGAATCTCATCCGTAACGGCCAGTATCAGGAGGCCATTATGTAGATGTGTCCAGATCGTTAAGTGCTAAACCTGGCTACGTTACAAATTCTTCTTCACTGTGCAGAGAGGCTGGGGAGGCTGGGAAAAGAGAAACGGGATAACAGGCAGGTGCTGGGCTTTGGTTTAGAGATTGAAAATATAGCTGGAACCTCTTGCTTTCAAATTTCACATTTCTGGCTCCTGTAAAGCATAGTTGCCCTTTAAGCCAAGGTCTGGACTCCCAGCCCTGGGGATCTTGTATGTCTTCTTTGTTAAATCCATTTTTGGAAGTGAAAGGGCTATTAAGAGATTGAAAGGGAAATACACTACTGCCTTTGCTTTATTTTTTATTGTGGGCTACATGAGAATTTCCATTTCCATAGTTTCCCGTGTTGTAACTAAATCCATCCTGATGTGTGTTATAAGACTAGACTGAAACTTGCCATCACTGGAAACTGGGCCAATGCTGAGCCCAATTCCAACTATTTCAAGGAACATCTTGCACCCTGCTACTCTTGTAAGTAAATACTACCTAGACTGGTTGTATTTCTAGAACATTTTAAGTGCATAACTTATTTGTAAAATTACGTTATGGACTTGTTTTGCAACGCAGTTGTGGTGGCTGATAGGCCCACAACTGATGGTGGCTGATGGTGTCCCTAATAGGCCCAAGTACTTGAATGCTTGGTCCCCAGCTAGTGGTCCTGTTTGGGAAGGTTATGGAACCTTTAAGAGCTTCCTTCTTTTTTCTCCCCTTACTTAGTTCATCCCTTTATTTTAAACTATACTTGTACCATTTTGTCCCTTCCTGTCCTCCTTCCAACCCTTCTCATGTGATCCTGTTCCCTGTTAAATTCATAGACTCTTAATCTTTAATTAGTATTGTTTTGTGTACATGTGTATTCATATGCATACGGATAAATATGGATAAATATACAACCTTGTAAGTCTGGTTAGTGATGCATGTGTGTGTTTCGACTTGTGTAATTTTTTTAAATTAAAAAAATTTACTTATTCACTTTAAATCACACTCACTTCACCTCATCCCAGTCAGCCCCTCCCTCAATTCTTCCCCCACCCCTTCCCCTTCTCCTCCGAGCAAGTTGGTCTCTCCCCATTCTTCACGCAGAGCCTGGCCGTACTTGGATCTGCCCAGGACCTTCTTTCTACTCTGATGATTGCATTCTTCAGCCACTTTCCTAAGAAGTGGGCTGCAATTTCTCTTCAAGGTGGACCACTGTACAAACAGTCTTTGCAAATTTCATCTGCTGTTCAGCAGGTACAGAGAAACACTTATCTGGAATGGCTGCCTATTTTGCTGTTGTTCCTCTGTTTTCTTCCATCCTGTCTTGTAGATCTGTCCTCTGCAGGGCACTTCCTGTATCCATGCTGGTCCTCAGCCTCTGACTTTAGCCTTTCTGTCACCCATGGTGGCTGAGATCCACAGGACTCTGCCTGCTTATTCTTTGTTTTTTGGCCATTCAACAGAATCACCTTTGCAAAGACCTATTTCTTATTTTCATATTTTGATATTTGTTGGATAAGTTAGCTTTCTATTTGGCTAAGTATCTCTGCTAATACAGGGAGGTAACACACAGAAATATGGATGGCCCAATTTACAGATTCATGATGTCTCCACACGTGTGCGTGCACACAGACACACACACACACACACACACACACACAGGCACACACACAGAGACACACAAGCACAGACACACATATAAATACATAAACACACACAGACACACACATAGACACAGGTACAGGCACATACACACACACAGAGGAACACACACATAGAGACACACAAGCACAAACATACACATTCACAGGCACACACACAGAAACACAGAAGCACAGAAAGATACAGGCAGACAGACAGACACACAAACAAACATACACAGACAGACACACACACATACCCCACTTAAATATCAGGAGAACATTATTTTTTGCTGAAAGAACAGCCTCCAGGCAGTTTTAGATGCTTTTGAGAATCCAGAATTTATATGCATGACAATGACTCCTTATGAAAATAAGTCTGAGATGATCCGATGATGTAATCCACATTTAAGCACGGCTATTTGGGTATTTAGTTCAGGAAAACGCAGGGCTCTAGACTCTTACTGACCAGACCCAAAGGAGGTAGATAGCAGCAGAAAGGAGGGGTCTGCTTTGCAGATTTCTCTTTCCCTGTCTATTTAAGACAAAAAGGAAGATCATTTTATTCCCTCCCCATCCACTGCTCTGGGGCTTGTTATTGCAGTGAGAGCAATACTGCACACCTCTGTAGATAACCTGCAACTACATAGCTGCCGAAGCATGGTTAAAACCAGTCACCTTTGTGCCTCAGGTAGGGGTCCACCCTCACAGCCTCTTCCTCTGCCAGGCTTGTCAGATACAGTCTACTCCCGAGTCAGAAAGACAGCCCCGAGCTTTCACTTATGCCGACCTGCCCCACAGAAAGCTGGACAAGATGACATTGGCTCCCCTGATCTCCTTCCAGACCCACAAGTCTTCCCCAAGCCCCAATATCTTGGCTGCTTTTAGAGAATGCTCAGACTGGGCTGGGCTGGGGAGCAGGGTAGAGCGTCCCATGCACCCCGAAGGTGCCACTTTGGCCTTGCTTCTAGGTCAGACTGGCTGATTTGGCCCAGCTCCTGAAAGCCTGCTTCCTCCCCTCAGCGTGGAGGGAAGGCCTACTTTCACATATGCGTTCAGACATGCAGAAACAAATGCCAAAACGAATTAGCCAGAATAGCTCTATTAATTTATGCCTCGACAGTAATGACCTTAAGACACAGAAGAGTTATATATTAATTTGTTTTTAGTGTATAGCACTGCTAAGTAACACATCTAGGAGACTATGCTTCCCAGTCTCCAGCTGAGAGGGTAAATGAGGGCGGTGGAGCTGGGGCCCGAGTTCCGCAGCGCCCCGCTAGGTGGCAGGGTGACCTCAGAGATGTACATGGCCGGCTGCAAAACACTCGTTTACAGTCTCCCGACAAACTCAAAAATCGACCATGTTTCTCCTGTTGTTTATTTGAAAATTATACTTAAACGTATTTATTTACACGGACACATACATAACGTGTGTATTTACAAACAAATGTGTCAACACTGTCCGAGGTAAGAGAACTTGAGAGGAAAGGCTCGTCCCAGCCTGAGGGACTTGGATGAAAGTGCTTGCTCTGAGGACCCCAGCTGTGCCCTGCCCCAGTGCAAACACCACCAGACTCTCTGATGCCTGGAAGGAGAAAGGACATAACCCCATCTACCTGGGGAAACTGTT
The DNA here is from genome assembly GCF_021556685.1 of Rattus norvegicus. NCBI lineage: Eukaryota > Metazoa > Chordata > Mammalia > Rodentia > Muridae > Rattus > Rattus norvegicus. Next base: position 21,740,565 of record NC_141551.1, on the reverse strand, counting down.
TTTTGAACATAGGTGTTGGTGGTTTGGTCAATCGGGGCGCTGCAAAACAACAGGGGCAGTCAGGGTTTTACATTTATATTCTCCCAAACTGTTAAAAGTAAAACAGTTTGAAGATCTGAATTTTATTTAAGTCTGTTTCCCTCTCATCCCATTCATTCTTTCTTTCTCCTTCCTTTGTTCTTGTTTCTATCTTCTGTCTTTTTCCTTTCTACCCTGTCTGTATTCCCAAAGCTTTGTTGTTCCGCCATTCTCAGAATTTGGTGATGTGGAGATGTCTCTGATTTCTGCACCTGCTTTATGCAGCCTCTCCTTGTTAATGAACTGTTAAAATTTCACAAGGAATTGAGACCAAGCTTTCCACTGGTTCTGGGCACTGCAGTGTGCAAGCTGCTTTTCCTCGGAGCAGAGATCCACAGCCCTGAGCTGCTGGCAGACTCTCCTTGTCTGCACAACAAACCTCCAGGATGCAGAGCTGTCTTCCTCCCTTCCCTTCCCTTCCCTTCCCTTCCCTTCCCTTCCCTTCCCTTCCCTTCCCTTCCCTTCCCTTCCCTTCCCTTCCCTTCCCTTCCCTTCCCTTCCCTTCCCTTCCCTTCCCTTCCCTTCCCTTCCCTTCCCTTCCCTTCCCTTCCCTTCCCTTCCCTTCCCTTCCCTTCCCTTCCCTTCCCTTCCCTTCCCTTCCCTCCCTCCCTCTCTCCCTCCCTTCCTTTTTTCCTTTTTTCCTTCCTTCCTTCCTTTTTTCCTTTTTCCTTCCTTCCTTCCTCCCATCCTTTCTTTCTTCCTTCTTTTTTCTCCCTCCTCCTCCCTTTTCCATCTGTCTGTCTGTGTGTCTGTCTGTCTGTCATCTTCATTCAAGTTTAGGCAGGAATGGAATTTCAGTTCTGAGAAAAGAATGATTTTATCCATATAGAGAAATGGCCGATTTTGCAGTGTTCTTCAGGAGAAGTGTTTCAGGAAATGTGTACAAGTAGAGGCCATCCTACTGCATTTCCAGTATGAGACTCTTGGGAGCTGCTCTGCCTCAGTTGCTTAGCAGGCAAAGTCCTGTCTAAAACTAGAACGTTTTGTGCAATCTTCTTTGAAGAAAACAATTAAAGCCTTCTTGATTACTCTTCAATTGCAAATACATTGAGTTCTGTGCCTGTGTGTCTTTTTCTTTCTTCTTTGTATTGCAAATAACACATATATGTAGACAATAGAGTAGATAATGATGTGTAAGTGGCAATCTAGATTAAAAATTGTTCTTCCCCTTACAAATCTACACATAGGATGGGTAGGCAGTAATGTACAGAGGTATAAAGCACGTATGTATGTGTGTGTGTGTGTGTGTGTGTGTGTGTGTGTGTATTTATGTAAAGTGTTGACCTCTGTAGAAAACCCATTCCCTTTTATTTTGTGCTCTGCTAAGTTATAAGTCTTAGCACCAATCCCAGAATTACACAGATATGACTTTTTTTTCAACATCATTCTCTATTTTATACATTGCAAAACTATTGTTCACACTGGTGAATCTAGCTTAGGGACACATTCTCATTTCTTTCATGAATCTTCAAGAAGAAAAATACCATTTAATTGGAGTTTCTTTGTTACATCTTCCTAACAATAGGACTTTAGGACCAGTATGTGGGTATTTTTCAGATGTGAAGACAAACTGCTTGGCTCTAACATAACAACCATTAAAGGTGGTGGGAGGCTACGGTCTTTAGTATGGTCTCTGTAGTTCCCGCTTAAGACATTCTTTTCTTCATTTCTACTTTTTCTCTTTACATCTTCCCTATATGTTGCTATGATCATTAATGAGAAATTTATATCCATCATTTATTGAATCGAAGACAACACATTCTGCAAATTTCCTACATCACTATACCATTGGTTTTAAACTACAGACACTGACTATAACAGTGCTTAGCATCCTCCTCTCTGTACCGCCATGTCCTAGGATGTTCTGGAAAAGTCCGCTAATACTGACCACATTTCGAAATCTAAGAAGAAACACATCATTCCCTTAGATGACCGTGAAGATTCTTTCCAGTGTCCGGTGAATAACTGAGCAGTTGATTTTACTCCAGAGCTCTTGCGGAGGAGGGTGATGGGGCGAGCTAATTGCTAGGGTAAAACAACTATGAGAGTGTTGCTTACAGGGTGCTAATTGGGTAACAGGTGAGCATGAATAGTGTAAAAAAGGAAATTAGATCATAGGACAGAAAGCACGGCTGTGTGTGAAACCCCCACAGCCCTTACACACTTGCTGAAGCCATGGCAGTTACAGTTAAGGACTGAGCTGCGTTTCAGGTTGACGTGGAATTGGTAAGAGAAAGAAGAGGACCTGATTGAGTGCCACTGTCTGGTCAGACTTGGGTTGAGTGTGGTCGGCATCTGTGATACAGACACAGCTGCTGTGCAGGAAGTCGGGCTGGCTCTCCAGCACCTGCTTGGTTGATGGCTCCTTCCTTCAGAGCACACTTAGTGTTTTGTTCCCTTTAGGAAGATTCAGTGCTGTGGAACCAGCAAAGGGTAGGCTTAGGTCACAGACACCTTTGGCAATACGGTGAGGTATTTCCACTTTTCAGTTCACTGAACCAGACACGGGCCAGAAGATCTGCTCAGGAAGGAGAGAGGTTTAGCAGTGGTTCTGACTGACACTGAGAATGTCTGAGGAACATTGGGACATGCTTTGCTCAGCTTGAGCACTTAGACAAAGAGGATTAGAATCTCTTGAGAATGAGACGCACCCTTCTGGAAATGTCAGCATAATCCAAGTGGTTCTGGCATGTGAAGTTATACTAGATAGATGGGTTGAGTCTGGAAGAGAACAGCTCTCTGTTGCTGACTGTAATACACATTCTTTGTTGCTGTATGTAATATACATTTATGCTTCTCCTCATTTTTCTTCTTCATCTTAACAATTGGTTACCTTAATGTCTTCCTTTGGGGCACAATAGGTACCAAGGAAGATTTTGTACAGAGACTAGAAGTCTTTAAACTTAGAAAATGTTGTGCAATTTCTTGTGCTACTGTCCTAATGGGAAATAATTAAGAACTGGGAAAGAGGAGTCAGAAGAAGAGGATACACAGTCTTTTGGTCCAGTTTGACAGGAGGAGGACATCTGAAACCATGGTGGATTCCCATAGATGTGGATAACTGCACATCTTTCTAACCAGATAATTAGTTAAATGACATCCTATGTGATAATTACTTAGCCTGCTGTAGAGATCAGATCTAGAAGGCTCTAAGGCAAAAGCTTGTCATCTCCTTTCAGTATCTTGGAAAGTCTACCCTCAAACTATCTGTTTCTTCCTACTTTGCTTAATAAATAGAATGGATTGCAGGACTATAATAGAAGGCCTTGGACACTGAGGTAGCATGGTTGAAGAGAATAGCACAAACTAGTAGTACCTTTTAATTGTGAGATCTTGACCAATAATCTTAACTCATTTTCTTGTACTCTTCATCTTGTTCCTATAATATTGGTTCCCTTCTTCATTTACATCTATTCATCATCTTTCCTTCCCCAGAAGATGCTTATGGAGGAGTAACTAACTATAGGAAAGGCTAATGAAGTTGTTATAAGTATATATAGGTACACTTACCTAGATACATGACGTCTCAATCTCAGAGGAGTCCAATAGTTTAAACCATTGCTTTATCATTAGATATCATGGTCTTTTATGTAAATTTACCTTGTTTATCTCTTCTGTCCATTGTCCTTGCTAATTATTTACATTTTATTCCCTCTCTTAGAACTCACCAAAATGCATTTGTTGGATACTCACAAATCTGTACACGTTCTTACAAATATACACTGTAGCTTTGGATGTGGGCAGAATTATAAGAAACAAAATCATTGCACAGTGATGCCGATTTTCTTTTTGAGATTTTAAGATCAGCATTTTGTAAACTGCACTTTTATTGTCATGGCTTCCAACAGCTGTGTGTATCCTATAATGGCCACTGACCCTTCTCAGTTCTGCTCTTCGCTGGTTGTGGGACATCGAAGCTGCTCCACATCTTTGCTCTAAATAGCCTCTGTGTAGTAAAGATTTTGTTGACCTGCAGACTACATGTTTACATAACTGGACTCACATTTGTTACTGTATTCAGCAATGATGGCCCCATTCTTTTTCTGCACCGACTTTCTGTATTTTCCCAGCAAGACTTGGCATTGGCAGATTTCTCTGATTATTAAGATCAGTATCTCATCATTTTAATTTCTATGTATTGCACAGCTTGAAGCTCCTTTCACACTTTCTGAAAATCAGTTGAGACATCTGCTTTTCCGACTTGTCTGTTTATTCTTATTTTGGTAAATTTTAGTCCATTCTTCTTTTATTGTTGACTTTTAGGAATATGATTTATATCGTGGAACTCTACTACCTATACAAAAACCTAGTTACTTAAAAGTCTTTATGTTTAATTAAAATGTTATGATATTAAAACTCAGTGCCTTGTCTATCTAGTTGCCTTTGTGGTACCCAAAGCACTTATGTGTTACTACGTAGCTACTAGATCATGTATCTCATTTTCACTGGAGTGAAATTCCCAGGGTAGGTCAACTTTATAAAGAAACATGGTATTATCTATCTCACAGTTCTAAATATTCAAGAGCAAGCCACAGGCGTTTGTTTAGTGCTAATGGGAACTCTCAGATATGATGTCATAATGATGAAAGCATGTATGAGAAGAGGAAGTCACTTGGTGAGGCTAAGGTATTAAGCAGGGATAGTTTAGTGAGCCAACCTAAGGTCTTATGACACCACTGTGAGCCCCTCATCTTGGACAATGAGTAATCCCTTCAAAAGCAGCAATTGCTTTGACCTTGAGACATACAAACGTCCTTCCTCCCCATAGTTTCCATGACTTCACACATTGGGAATCATCACTCATGGAACTTTAAGTGACACACTCCACTCTTAATCTAGAGTAGTGATTACATTAGACAGTGCAAACATGTTTCAGAACACTGTTTTGAGCTGTGCTATTGTAGAGCTATGGATTGGATTAGTTCCTTGTTTGTTTGAGAGAAGATTAACATTTTCTCCCAAGCCTACTCCCAGCTAACTCCAGGGTAAGACATATTAAAGGTACATTCACATACTTACTAAGAACTCTTATAAATTATACCCTTTGCTTCTTCAGATCAACTTGGGGGATGTTTCCTACCAGTAGAACAGAGTGAAAAATTCTTGATTGATTTACTGAACTGGCAGCTTCTACTTTCTATCGCCCAATCTCTGGGATCTTGGAGTTTCTACAAAAGCTGTCTGACTGCTGGGAAACCATGGGGCAGACACATAGATGTAGTTGAGTACAGGCTGCCGTAAGTCTATTGCTGGACCAGCAGACATGTAGGGACACTTTCTGATGAGAGCTGTAAAATAAGTATTGTCAACACAAAAGTAACTCCGCTAAGCCCTTTCTAAATTCCTGACCCACACCACCATGCAATAAATAAGTTATTTGTTTATTTGTTTTTGGTTTTTTGCTACCTACTAAGTATCAAGATATTTTTTAATGCAGAGATAGTTAAATGCATTTGGTTAAAATGTGTAATAATTAATGAAAACTGGATGCTACCCTGTTGAGCCTCTCTCAGTTTGAATACGCTAATCTTTCTAGATTTTCATTTATAAAAGGTAGGAACCAATGCGTCACAGCAGTGAGACTGTAGTGAGGAAGAAATGAGACAGCGCATGTGAAGAAAGCTCTTTGCCCATTGCTATGATCAAGACTCGAGGACTGCTGACCTCACAAATAATTTGTACTTGGCAAAGGGAGATGGTATGAGGCTTCAGAAAGGATGTGCATGTCTTTTCAAACCTGGAGAGTTAGCTGAGCAGTGACAGTGAGACAGGATGCTAGCGGATGGGCTTAAGGAAAGAAGGACATCTTAGGCAGAGTGCTGGTAAATTTACTGAAAATGTATGTAACTTTATTTCTGTTTTCACAGTTATGAAGGCTATCTAGTGATGAGGGGGAATGCTCATTATACTGTTAAATGAGCAGAACCAAGACAGAGCAGGCCAGGTCCCAAATCTGCTACAAGTTGAATTTGTTTAGTTAAAAGAATGGAAGAAACAACTAACAATGTTTGCTGTGGTTATTTCTGGGTGATGAAACCCAAAGACATTTTATCAATCACTTCTATGGTTTTTCAATCACTTTGCAATTTAAAAAAAACACAGTGTGTACAATCGCTTTAAAATCAAACAAAAGGAAAAGAAAAAAAAGAAAAAAAAGAAAAGAAAAAAGAAATAACCCCCACCCCCAAATCCAGTACAAAGTACATTCTTATAGCAAAGAAGTTCCAAGTGAAGAGGAAGGCGTTTGTATTGAAAGGCTCCAAGGTTCCTTGACTTCTCTGATGCCTGGTCTTTCACATTCAGGTGTTACAGCCCCCTAATTGGCCCTTACCTGGCCTATTTGCAGTGGAGCTCCTGTTTAAGGATTGCTTACTTCAGAAAGTGGTTCCGGTTTCAACATAAAGGTGCTGAGACTGGTTTAGGTGCTCTTGTCTTACTACCACATGCTGTTCTGTTATTGGTCTATTTGCCTCTAGGGTTAGACACCAGAGCTCTGAAATTGCCACACTTTTTGAGTCCACTGCACTAGAGCTTTGAGGATATTTCTGCATGAATTTTGTTTTCGTTTCTGTACAGACTCTGTTGGTGTTGATTTTGTATTCCTCTAGGAGTTGTCGGACATTAAAAAAAATAGCACAGGTCTTCTTATTCTCAGCAGAACTGTCTTTGCCTGTGGGGTTCAGAGGACTTCATCAGCATACTGATGACCAGAGTGACTGCTTTTGTCTTGGGTCCCTGTTAGTTGGCCCCAATCCCCAGTTCTGGAAAGACATCCTATCACTGAAGAAATCGCTACTGTCTCAGGTCTTGACTTAGATGCGATTATGGGATCCAAGTAGATGTCCGGGTCGCTATCTGAATACATCTTCTGGAAGACATTGCTTTGTAATCAGGTTTGTTTTTTGCCATCAATTTCATGTGTGATTTGGAAAGTCTGGACTCTGCAAAATCTCTGGTAAGATGAGGCTTTGGAAGGGCATTGGCACACACTCCTAATAGCTTTATTCATTTGCTTTCCTTGTGTCTAATAATTCTCTCTATTGCAGTTCTAACTTTTTTCAGTCAAAACAAACCTATGGACTTAAGATCATTGTAATGTTAGTGATCCTATCCTCATTGTGTTTGCCTTCTTGTTTAATAAAATGTAATTCTCATCTTCAAGGAATTACAGTCAGAGGTTTCAAGGCATCCCACCTCACTGAATAGTCTCTTTTGCCTTACACTCTCTAGATCTGACCATCTCTAAGATACCCACAGTTTCATATCAAGGTCAGGGATTTTCCAGGCAAAATTGAAAGTTCCTGTCTGAGCCCAAAATATTATTTCCAAAATGCAAAATCTTGGAATTGTGTCTAATCTATTATTTTGGAATTTTCTTACTACCTTGGAAATCCTTTATGGAGCCCAGTCTCAGAGATGACTCTTTTCCTTTGTTGTGTTCCTGATGTCCTGTGTTCATATTTTATGTCATTTGCATAACCATTAGATGTCTGCATGCATATCTCCTTATTAAAGCCACAATGTTCTTTTGGACAAAGAACCTAGATCTCCTTGTGGCTTGTAGGTGAGCCACCAAACCATATTTTAACTTTCTTTATTCTGGGGGAAATGCAAGAGAAGGAATAATTAGACACAAGGTTAGCAAATGAACAAAACTCCTAGGAGTATCTGTCAGTACCCTCCCAAAGTCTCACATTGACAGTGATGGCATTCTGATGTTATTTGAGACATTGTCATCCTCCGCTTGATGGCAGGTTATTTCTAATTTGTCTTTTATTTTCCTACTGCAAACCCACCAGTCTTGGACTGGATCTAATCACCTCAGATTCTCCATATTGCTGTCTCTCTTACCCAGGGGCGGATGCTCCTGTTTTAGTTTCTGATCTTAAATGTTTCTTCCATTCAGAAGAATGCAGCTTCCCCATTTTCCCTGTTGATGTCAATGGCCAGAAAACTTGTTAAAAATGAAACAGGAACATTAAGAAAAGCTTAGGGAAAAGTTTTCTACAACCTTCCTTGTTCTTGCTCTTTTCTCTCCCACTCACTCTGTCTCTCTCAAACCTTTGAATATATTGACAAGTCCGTCAAGTTCTATGTGTTAGGAAATGAATCAAACTGCAAATATTGATCAAGAACATGTTTCTGGCCGATCAGAGATAACATTACTTGTAAAAACTCACTTTTTGGTCAATATTTACTCCTTACGAAAATTATACAATTATGTTTCCTTCTCTTGAATCCAATTTGTTTAATTTTCAATAATGCAATTTTCTGTACCTGCATATAATTCCTGTATGTGATTAGTAGGTCCTGTGTAGGAACTTAAACTGGTATAAGAACACATTCAGGGGAGTTATGATGTGCTTTGTGAGGGTGAGCAAGAAGGAATTAATGTGAACAAACAGTTGCTTACAGTGATTCTATTTCCACAGCAGTTCAAGCAGGAATAATAGGGACAAAATTTGTACCAATCCATGACTGCGTATGAACCTAAGTAGAAATTCTTCTATTGTATGACGGTTATGGTAACAGATTTTTCAACTGTTTATTTCTAATAATAATTGTAGTCACATATGTGTAAACTATTTCTATTGAAGGAAACACTCCTAAATAATAATCTGATAACAGAGAGAATAGGCAATGTTTGCTCAATAGGACTGATAATGTATCTTGGATATATACATACAAATGTACTTGTTGCTGTGAGAATATAATTGAGGTAAGATATGCTTCCATGGGGCCAAGAAAACATCTCAGTTGGTATAGTGCTCTCTTTGTATAAAAAAGATCTGGACTCAGTCTCCAGCGATTCATAAAACAAGTATGGAGGTATGAGCCCAAAAACAAAGTATTAGGGACTGGAGGCAGGAGAATCAGAAATTCAAGTTAATTCTCAGCTACATATCAAGTTTAATGCCAGTCTGAGCTATATGAGATTGTAGCTCTCATTATTATAATGTAAAGTGTATACCAATAGTCATGTGTTTTCATTTTTTCATTTGAAAATGAGCAATACTGTCAGGAGAGATGGCTCAGCAGGCAAAGGACTCTTGTTACAGAGCCTGACAACCAGAGTTCAAGCCTAGGATACATAGTGAAAGGAGGAAAATGGTACACAAAAACTCTTCTCTGATCTAGAGATACATGCCTTAGTTTGCATATTTTCTAATCAATTAATCAATCAATCCATAAATCAATGTAAAAATGTTGTTAGCAAAAATAGATTATGTCATTACATCATTATTACCTATATGAAAGGTGAGTTAAGTAAATTCTAACTAGTTCTGATCCTAAAATATAAAATGAAATTTTTTATAAAATGATTTGAAGTTGAGGCTGCTTTACAATAAAGATGGTGGCTGTCTACGGGAGCAGAAGGGACTATTCACAACCAGAGAGGTGGTCATAGCCTGCTTTCTGCTTTCTGCTTGCTGCAAATTTGTAAAATTTTGGTACACCAGTCATGGTAGTGAGAGACCAGAGGTATTCTTTGGGAAAACTAAAAATAATGTTGCAATATAGATTTGGCCCAGTTGATGAACTGTCTTAGGTTAGGAGAAAGTACTAGTACAATGTGTTTAGAATCATAAGAAATTATTTTTAATCCTGAGGATTTGAGCAAATATTAAAGCTTTTTGTGACTCAACTTACTCATCTTTGTTAAAACAACACTGTTAGGAGATAATTATTCATTCTAAATAAAAATTCCTATTTAGCTTATTGGAACTTTTCTATAAGCCAGAGCAAGGCACACCAGGAACACAATTAATGTTAGGGCTGTGTACTTACAAGAATTCTATAAATGTATCTCCATCTCCATGTATTATGTAAATGTAGGAAAATACATCAACATTCACTGTTATCAACATTAGTAGCATATGTAAGTTGAGGGGTAATTCCTTTATGCAAGTGACAGTTGATGTTGGACTTGCTATATGAATGATGCAGGCACACACACACACACACACACACACACACACACTTATATGATATGCAGAAGCCGGAATAAAGTGTAGGATGCTTTGGGGATGGATTTACACATGGTTCTGAGCTATCACATGGGTGCTAGGAAATGAATCTGAGTCCTCTGCAAGAGCAGTAAATACTCCTAATCAGGAAGCCATCTTTCTATCTCCCAGATAAGATAAAAATTCTTATGCTTGTTGCCTGTCTGGTTAGTTTTTATTGTCAACTTGACACAACCAAGAGTTTCCTTGAAATGGGGAGACTTAAATGAGGGATGGACTAGATCAGCTTGGCCTCTGACTGTGTCTGTGAGCAATTATGTTGATTATTGATTGATGCAGGAGGGCTCATCCCACTGTAGCCAATACTACCGCTGAGCAGATGGTCCAGGATTGTAAGGAAAGCCGACTGAGCCTAAGTCAGAGAAAGACTAGTGACCAGCCTTCTTCCATGGTTTCTGCTTCAGTTCCTGGTTGAGCTCCTGTCCTGGCTCTCCTCAATAGTGGACTGTGAATGGAAGAGTAAGCCAATTAAATTCTTTCCCTCTAAATTGTTTTTAGTCATGGTACTCATTTGAGCAGAGAGAAAAGTAGGGCATTACACAAAAGGCTTTATCCCCTCAATGATAAGGTAGCCTGAACAAAGACGGTACAAATCAATTCAACAGACTGACAAACATCACATTTTAAGTCTAATAAACTTATTTACCTCATTTTATTATCAAGAGAATATAAATTAGAAAGTAACTGTCAATCATTACAAAGAAATTTAAAAATAAGCAACAGTTTTGAAAGATAGAGGAAGATGGAAATTTCAAACAATTTGTCAATGTGAAACCTGGCCCACTGGTGGAAGATTGTCAGTATTTCCCAAGCATGTACAGAAACTGATAACTCTTTAACATAAAACTACCACTTTTAAGAATTTGCTGTAAATATGAGGACTGGAGAAATGAATTTGTGGTTAAGAGCACTGACTGCTCTTTCAGAGGTCCTGAGTTCAAACCATCTGTAATGAGATCTGTTGCCCTCTTCTGATGTCTCTGAAGACAGCTACAGTGTACTTATTATATATAATAAACATGTAAATCTTTAAAAAAAGAATTTGTTGTAGATAACTAATTCTGGATCAATACTTAATACTTAAGGGACAACTTATCTATAATAATCACTAGATCACTTATAGGAAAAAAACCTAGAAGTGTCTTCCATGTCCAATGTTGGTAAATTCTTAGATAATATAAGACTATTAATAGAAATACTCTGTTTATACTTAAGTCACACAGTGATCACAAGAAATTATGTGGAAAGAGACGACACCACAAAAAGTGTTTTCAAAGTTACATCTACTCTGTGATCTCTTTGAAATTTGACATACACAGACAAATAAGGAACAGAAATACATGAATGGACATGCATGGTAGATTTTTATTTCTAATTAATTGGCTTCTTTTGAAGTATCTTTCTGAGGATTTCTGTACTAGCCCTATCCTGTGGAATAATTGAAAATAGTTTTAGAATAAACCAAATATCTTGGCATTGGTAAGCTCAGAGGCTGTAGTTCTGACAGGAGGTAACTGGTCTCCATGCTCATTGTTTAATCTGGGCTCCATTGGTATGCACAAATGGTATGTGACACTTCTGACCTACGGCAGATACAGAAGTCTATCATCCATTGATCTGTATTTGATTTTCTATCCTATGGCAACATCATATACATTTGAACAACCACTCAGTTATTTAACCCTCTACCCATAGCTACCGAGTTTCCCTTGATAATTTCCCTAGCTCTCACAGTAGTAAAGAAAAACAAATCAATAGATAACATTCCCACCTCTTAACACTACCAAGAGAGACTCTAGCAAATGCATTTTTATCATATTTAACTGATTACTCAGAAGGTCATCCAAACTGCTGCTTGGCCAGTATGATCGACTATCCAATAAATTGTAGGTAACACAGTCCTTTTCCTTCAAACAACTGGCTTTGTCTTCCAATTCTGGAGTCTACACACACACACACACACACACACACACACACACACACACACACACGCACACACACACATTTATCAAAGCCTTTATGAATTTTACTTCAGTGCTCAGTACCCAGGATAATGAGGAGTTTGAAGTTCAGCATCATCATTCAGCCTACTTTGTTTTCTGATATTCTAGGCAGGATCTGTGGGGTCTTGTGGGTGAAACTTAGTTACTGGTTCCCTAGGCAAGTGGTGGACTTGGGTCTGACTTATTGTATTTTACCAGCTCTTAGAGGTAAACACTTCTGCCTTAGCCAGCTTCAGATTTTCATTGGCACTGGTTGCAGCTAGGAAGAGGAGAGGGCAAACGACCCCCTCAGCCAGAGTGAGCACTTTACAGACCCTGAATAAAATGTCCGTCTACCCAAGGGCATGCAATACTGCTTTAGTCTGTCTTATTGACATATGTTTAACAAGGCAGTCTGTTTCCACATCATAGGTTGAGAAGTCACTAAAGAAAAAGTAATGTGCTAAGCTTCGCTCCTTGGGTGTTTTGCACAGTGTTGGGTGCAGAGCAATGTTTGTGGAAAACCGAATATTTTAGACCATGCATTACCAGTGTTCCACAATATATGGTGAAGTGATGTGACGTGAGAGTTTAACCACATTTAAGATATATTTTGTATGGAATATTTTGTTTCTTATTTGAAAAAATACAGGAAGTGCTAAGTTCATATGAATTTGAAATACACTGTGCAATGTGGGAGAATTTGTTTCAGAATCAGAAACAAAATGAAATAAAGAAAAAAAAAACATACTGTTAGTAAAGGAGAAATACTTTTGTGCCTAAAGCTTAATGCCTGGGAAAAGAAGCAATTCAGTTTCCCAATATTAATTATTGGACTATATCCTGCTATTGATTTGCACATGTAAAAATCAATGCTAAGATAAGGGCCTTCATAATTGACAGCAGTAATTTTGAGGAATACACTCATTGACATTCAAAGAGCCAGGAAACAAAAAAAGGACAATATAAATGAGTAAACTCTGGATTCATTTGAAGTTCAAATAACTACTTTTCAAACTTTTAAATGTAGTGGGGAGGAGGTTGAAGAAGAGAAACACATTATCTCATTTGTATTCTTGGTAGGTTTGCAAAAATGTATGCAACTAGCATTCAGCCATCTTGCATTCATGAGGCCTGCTTTAAGTTTGCAAAAATCCTTTCACATTCATGTTTGATTTCCATTCCAACTTGTATATAGAGGATATACAGGTCTTTCTCAATATTTTATAGATGGGAGAATGTGTCTACATCCTAGGATTATGATTCCTGTTTACTTCTATCTACATTTCATTAGAATATTTTTTTTCTCATGAGTGTTTGTTGGTACCCTGCATTTTTAATATCAGAAATATAAAAATATAAACAAATTGTCTTGGAACTCAAATAAGTTTGCATTTCCTGGTGGAAAATATCCCATATTTTGTTCCATGCTGCTCCTCACATGGCCTCTCTTCTGATCCATGGTGACTGCTCTTTCTACTTGGCACTTAAATGGGCTGTCTGCTGTAAGCAAATAGCCTTGGTAGTAAAAAAGGGAAAATCCATCCATAGTGGGTGCAATCCATTTATATTATTTATCTTTTCACCAAGCTATGGAGCATATGACAATTCTGTCTACAGTCAGGCTTATTCAACGTGAAGTTATTTTTTATCAAAACACATCGAGCTGAGAAGACATCTTGGTCAATGAAGTATTTGCCAAGCAAGTATGAGGTTTGAGGTTAGTTCACAGCTCCCAGGTAAAAGCTAGGGATAGTGGCATAATCCTAACTCTGGGTAGGTGAAGACAGGAGAATATCTCAGGCTCATTGACTAGGTAGTGAATCAGTGAGTTCCAGATTTGGTGAGTGACATTGTCTCAAAAATTATGACTAATTGACTAGCCTCCACATGGAAACATACGTTGACTATTGACATCTACACACACACACACACACACACACACACACACACACACACACACCACCTAATTCCTGCGTTTCTGTCTTCAAATAATGGTGTATGTAAATATATTTAGCTCAGTTCTTCCATTACTATTAACACTTCTATTTCCTTGTTAGATAAAGAAAATACTCTGCACTCTCCTACCTATGAATTAATAAAAGTTTTCAAACTCAGTGTACTAACACTTGTTTAATTGTGCACAAGTTTATTTTTTTCTGCACAATCACCATTTTAGACCCTGTGCTGGCACAGAGTGTTTCTCACAGACTGAGATCTAAGAACCCTTAGGATAGAGTTATCAGGTGTTTCCCAGGCAAGTCTTGCTTCAGAACAGGAAACCACAGTCCATCATGCCAGGCACAAAGAAAGACCCAATTCATTGTAAGGACAGAGCAGGTGGTACTGTGACTGGGAAGATTGTAGAGGTATATCCTTCTAGAGCATCTTAAAGAAGACTGGAAGAAGCTAATGTGAAGGAAAACTTGGCTTATATCTTAGTGTGACTCTTTGACCTTGGCTTATGTGCCCTTGACCTGTCTGAGCCATTCTTATCCTTGTCTTAGTTAGGTTCTATTACAACTCATAGTTTGCACATTCCCTGAATTTTATTCTGTACTGTCTTCCTTTCTGTTTCAGTGATGGTGAATTTGAGATCTCAATATCTTTTGATGAGGTGTAAATGCTGACAAGGTGAGGTCTCCTTGCCCAGCAGGATGTAGCTACTTAGCCTGGAGCTTCATATCAAAGGAGGGTGGGGAGTTCACCCTGATTCTAGGTTCTAGAGGTGAGAAGCCTTTTCAGAGAAGTGGATATGTTAGATTAGATAGCAATTTGGGAGAGCAAAGGATGAAAGCACAACATTAAGAAATGATACCTAATAATGAGATGGATGTTAATAACTCTGATTTGGTCATTACACCTCATAAAAAGTGTCAAACTCTCACCCTCTGCTTCATGAATATGTAAAATTATTACATGTTACTATGTATGAAATCCACAACTGGAACTCTTGAAATTGTTACTCCATCCATTGGAATAGGGGCTTAAAAAGGAAATGGTATCAGCTGAAGATGAATGTGGTTTATTACTTTATATTATTGTATCTTACGGTTTAAGGTGTGAGAGCATGACTAGGTTTTAGCATGGTTGCACAGGCAATGGCACTATTCCAAAAATGCTTCATGGGCTAATTACAGCATGGTTGTGAGAGGCTAGACTTGGAATTCTTGAGTGGAGTTAATTGTGATCCTAGGCATTGTGAGAATGGCACAGTCATCATGATCTATAAACAGGATGAATATTATTTTATACAAGATTTAGTCTTTTTATGTTGTGACTTTTGTAGGTTCCCTTCTGACTTCCATGTGCCAGATGACAATGCCCTCTTTTCTCTCCCCTGTCTTAAAAGAAATCACATGGTCAGTCTCAGTGATTTAAGTAATTCGAAAGAATACAACATATCATACCACTTAATGCCACATGCATGTATTAAGGATGTTTCTATTGTTCCAATAGAGAGGATTTTTTATGTTTAAACATGTAACATTTTTATCCTTTTATTTAGCGTAGTGCCTGGTATATAACCTTAGTTATTGATGAATGTGCCTCGTATTGGGATTAAGGGGATGTTAAATACTTTAAGAGTGAGAAGGACAACAAGAGGAGATTCAGCTTTAGGGATTTTCAGGAGCTCTACAGTTGTGAATAGAGATCTTCTCAGGAATGTCTTATGCAGCCATAGAGAAGATAGGGGTAGTGAAGGAGGGTGGATGATCCTGCAGTTGGTTGAGAAAGTAATAAATCTTTGGGACGGGAGTCATTTACATTAGGTCAATAGAGCACTATCAAGGGAAGAGATGTGGGACAAGTTTTGTGTGGTTCCAGATTAAAAAGAACAAATAAACAGACACAATAAAAAAGGCAGTTAGCTCTTGGGAGGTTACAGTTAAGGAGTCATATTATTAAGTGAAGATGCGCTTTCAAGAGACAGAAGAACTTGGAATGAGATTGGCTTTCAAAATAAGTTCAATTAACAGAAAGTGTTCAAGTAGAGACTAATTATCTGAGGCGGATGGTAGAGAGCTTCTTTTTGTCTGTAGAAGGTTGTCTTAAATTCCAAAGACCTTTGCAAATCTAATGTTTTATGATGTTATATTTCCTGAATTGAATCAGAGCCTTGTGTATCTTTAAATATAATCTACAAACACGAAGATATCTATATTCACTTACAGAAATTCTCTAATCAATTTGAATAGTTACTTCAAACAGTTCTGCAATTTTTCCCTCACAAAAGTTAAGGGCAGATATAAAAATAACATTTTAAGTCATCTTGTACCTAAGGAAAAAAATATGTCTAAGAAGGAATAAATGACAGGCTTGTTAAGAGTAGGGAAGGCTCCCAGGAAGATTAGCAAGTATGAATCATATGTCGAGATCAGAAGGGTCAGTTCAGTAAGGCAAGCTTTAAAAAGGTCCATTGGTCTGATCACCAGGAGACAGGTTATGAAATGACTGATGCCAATCAAATCTCAAGTTGAAGGCTCAAGTGTGTGTGAGTGTGAGGATGCCTGTGTATTTCAACGGCTGAAATGTCAAATCAAAACCAACGTCAGTCATCATGGTGTCAGTGTGCTGGAGATGGGGTTGACATGTAGCTGGAGACTGGAGAAATGAAAGGTCTCTTTAAATGTTGAGAATTCGTCTTACAGAGCATTGGCAAGCAGGAGGATTGAAGGCACCGTGCATCATTCCAGGCACGTTTATGACGGGAAAGTTCCTACACTAACGACAGAAGAACAACCACGTATTGTAATATTGAATGCCTTTTCCAGACAAGCTCTAATTGGAGGCTTCTTATTTCTAATTCATTTAAGCCCAGCAGTAGTGTCTCACCCTCTCTCTCCTTCATGATGCTTCACTATTGACTATAGATATCTGTTTTATCCTTCTTGGAATTCCCAACAGACATGATTATCATATTTTTACACATTGTTTCTTCTATTTTTGAAATATTCTTA
Organism: Rattus norvegicus; assembly: GCF_021556685.1. NCBI lineage: Eukaryota > Metazoa > Chordata > Mammalia > Rodentia > Muridae > Rattus > Rattus norvegicus. The sequence goes on along the minus strand of NC_141551.1, from coordinate 21,723,516 downwards.
TTAGTCATTCTGGTTATTCATCACAATTTGGAATTTAAAAAATCTCCATGAATGCCTCATTCTTATGCATATAGAGGTTACATTTCAAATATACACTGATGTCTAAGAATTTGGACTTCATGATCTCTCTAGAACAGTTCTGATTATTCTTGTCCACAATGCTTTTTACTTAGCCGTGGCTCCTGAAAGATAACTTGGGACCTTAAAGAGAAATGAAACACAGCTCAGAGCAATTGATTTTCTTACTCAACATCATGTGGTAGCAGTAATAAAAATCACGGCAAGATGTGAGTCCAATGCATTTCTTATTCTCCTGTATTTTCTTCTCACATGGTCTTTTGAAAAAACACTATAGCACATTTAAGATCAACACTTATAAATTAAATTTAAAGTTAACAGACATATTGGTTTTAATACGTTATGTAAGATTAATACCTACAACCTCACTGAAAGTCAGAATTGACAAGGTTTTGCTGGTTTCATTGAGAGTTGATAGAATGTGAGTTCACAAAGGAAGGGATTATGACTTATTTAGCTCTTTGCAAATGCCTGGCTCATGCCTAGCATACAAAGCATATTTATGTATTCAAACATTTAATAACTATATTTGAACCTTAATTATGGTGCCTGAAGTGTGCAAGGCTCTGGGGGTAACAATGGTTAAGAACTGAACAGTGTGTTTCTTGGTATCCAACATAGAGAGTAGATTTGAAGCCAACAAGTTTAAGACTAGTTACAACACTTAATATATGGATAACCTTGGGGGCACTACCTGAGTCTTGTTTGTTTTCAACTGGGAAAGAGAGGGAGTTTGTTGGTGAGGAACACTTGGGGATTTACTAAATTAATAGAATTCGTTGATCACATAGTACATGAGTAATGAGTCTCATGATTACAAAGTTTATATTCTATCTAAAGAATGGATAACTTAAGAACAAGTACAGCAAAAAGGATGTGTGGGGGTTTGTGGAAGAATCCTATGTGGTTGTCTGTCTATAGTCAGGTTCAGGAGATTGTAAGCAATCATTCTCATTGTGAGACAGGCTCAGCTGATGTCCTAAATGGGAATCACAGGAAGTCCCATTCATGTGGGGATGTTATCCTTGTGGTGAGTGGTCTTGGTTTTTCCTGCTTTCCTCTCAAGTTTCCTGTCTGTCAGCAGACAATATAGAGTCTTTTGATAAGTTGTTGGTAAGTTGCTGTGTGCTTCTATCACTGAGTTTGCAAAACCTTGGGTAGTTTTTGCTCATGTGAGAAATGCCACCTCAGACCCTACTGGTAACAGGGAAGGGACGGAAGCTTAGGAGTGGTGGGAAGATTCAATATCAGAGCAGACCTGACATATCATTATGAAGGGAAAGACAGTTGTCCATAGTGCATGTTATTCTTCCCCAGGGAAACCTTCAAAGTAGCTCAGAGCCACTATCCTACCTCTATAGGTCTACTGTGTTACTGAAGATAATAATCCAACAGATTAATTAGAAATAAGGATTTTATAAGTCTTTTCTATCTGCCGTCCTGCACACAGATGTCTGACAGTTTGGTGTTCACAGCCAATTCTAAATGGAAAGGAGAGTGTATAATTTATTTCTTAAAACGACTGTGAAGAATGAAAAGAATTGCTGTTAATTTTTTAAAGACAATTGACATAACCTGGGGATGACTTGGGCCATCAGGCTGTATGATCAACAAAGGCACCAAAATATCCTGTTGACTTTTAGGCATTCTCCCGTGTGTGCTTAGGAAACATTGTCTATGGCTCTAGCACTTTTTATTTATTGATAAAAAGACTAAGAGAAAAGTCTTAAACTGATGAATCTTTCGCAGTAGAATTTCCTACAGTTTGATGTAGAATATAGGAGACAGCTAGTAGTTGAAAACATTCTAAGTCCTTGGTGAATTATAAACTTAATCAGTGAATCTAAGTCTGGTCTCTGTACAACCCTTAAGAAACACTGTTGCCTATGAGTGTCCATCTGAATACATAGTAGCAAAGTTGGCAAATCTTTTCTATTTCAGTTCACACACACCAAGAGAACATCACAATGAGGCCAGGCATCAAAAGTAAACTGCATCTGGGGGTAAACAATTCTCAGCACATCCCCTTTCCTCATCTCACTGGCTTCACCCAAACTGAGATTCATTTTGTGTTCCATTGCTCCTTTGAGAAATAATCACTCACCACCTTAGCCCTTTTCCCAGTTTCTGTCTCTCTGACAATGTCTGTGGTTTCAAAATGCCTCATTATCCTGGCTCTCCCACTGAGCCCTCGGTGTGACGGCATCTGCCTTGCCTGTGGAAAGAACAGACAGGTTTTTCTCTCAACAGTCCTGTACAGAGATCTGACCAGTGTGTTGTCAAGATAATTCCAAATGCAGTCCTTGGGAATAAGATAGCAGACTGTCTGGGTCTGGTGTCATCCACCAGGAAGATGCTGTTCCATTTCCTAGTCAAGGAGGAAAGTTCTGTGGTGCTGAAAAGACAAAGCTATATACAGTTCCTTGAGAGCTAATCAACAAAGCCTGGGGTGAGAGAAATATAGAACACACACACACACACACACACACACACACACACACACACACACAGAGAGAGAGAGAGAGACAGAGAGAGAGAGAGAGAGAGAGAGAGAGAGAGAGAGAGAGAGAGAGTGTTTGATCAGTTGAAGACAGAATTGAGCGGTATATTTAATAGTCTGGCCACATTGCTTTTTCTCTGACCTGTTTCCCATATATTCTGTTGACAGCTTCTTGCTACCTATCATGAAACAATAAAAATCTTTTGAGAAGACGAAACTACTCTAATACCTTCTTTAAAGAGAGAAAAAATGCAGAAAGTTAGCCTGCAGGAACTTTCTTTTTCATAGATATGCAATTTACAGTATTTAAATAAAAGCTTTTGATCCTAGGTTGAAATGATCTTGTCAAAAATGTATATGAAAGACATTTACACTTAGCTCTTTTCTACTTAAGGTCACAGCTGAGCCTTCTCAAGTCTTTGCTGCACAGAAATCTTGACTGGCACCTGACTTAACTGTTTTTGAATAGTTGAAAACATGACGCAGGGATGGCTGTTCTGTTCTCTACCCCCTTTTAACAAACTTCGTTGGCATTAATGCTGGAGCGCTAATGAAGTGTGCATGGGCTTCTTGTCTGAAGTATATTTTAAGGAGGAAGCAAAACAACAAAAAATTATTATATTAACACAATATTTCAAAAAATCAAAATCAACATCCACCTCCATGATGGAAAAATATAAAAATTCAAAATGAGACAGCATCAGTGTTCCTGGTTTTACTTTTTAAATGGGTGCTGATAGAATAGAATGGATGGATACCAGTGACAACCAGCAGCCAGTGACAACCAGCAGCATAAGAAGTGGCATTTCTGGAGCAGGAGCACATTTTATTCAGGAAGAGTTTGGCCAAGAGATTCATGGACCAAAATCGTGGGCTGTAGTATGTTTTCATCACAGACACTATTACCACATAGAGTACTCCCAAAAGGATGAACTATTTTTAATGGAAAAAATGAGGTAAGAGCTACCAATAAGGTACACTTTGCCCATCTCCGGGCATCTGCTAACCAGAAGGGAAGGAAGGAGAGCAGAGGTGGTCATTGGACCAGGAGCAGTGTCAGACTCCTAAGCAGATATCCTATTGGAACATGGAGATAGACCACTGTTTGTACACATCATGTAATTACAAGAAATATTGCAGTGTTTACATGTTTGCTTAATAAATATTGTTTTTAGCCTTCATGTTTCTAACTATGTAGATGAATTCATAGTCGAAGGTTTTGAAATTCTTCCTAAACTTCTTCATCATTAAAAATAGCATATATACATACATCATAAAATATGCCTGTTACTTTGTTTTTTTCAAATGCGTTATCTGTGGCACTAAATATATTCATATGATTGTGCAGTAATCACTACATGGCTGAAGTAGGGATGCTTAGTGAGTGGGGCTTGGTTTTTTGTTTATGTCAATTTGACACCATCTAGAGTCATCAGAGAGGAGGAAACTTCAATTGAGAAAACGTCTTCATTAGACAGTGTATGTAAGCCTGTTGGACATTTTCTTAGTTAATGATTGATATGAAGTTAATTGTTGATGATGACTTCTCAAGTTGGTGGTCCTTTCCTACAAGAAAGCAGGCTGAGTGAGTCATGAGCAATAAGGAATGGTCTCCTCTGGCTTCTGCATCAGCTCCTACCTTCATATTCCTGCCCTATGTGAGTTGCGTTTCTGTTTCGGCTCCCCATAATGGGTGTTATTCAGGATATGTAAGCAAAATAAGGGGTTTCCTCCCCAATTTGACTTCCATTATGTTGTTTCATCGCAGCAAGAGTTATCCTAGCTAAGACAGTGGATAAAGGGCTTTCTGTGACAGAATGAAGAACTGAGTCTGGATTTGTAAACCCATGCTCCAATGGCAAGATAGTCAGAGACAAGAGAACCCCCAGAAGCCTCCAGGCTAGCTAGACTGGTGCATACCATTGTGAACAACAGAGATTCTGTGTGAAGCAATGGGGAAGGGAAGGATTGATCGCTGAGATTTTCCTATGATCTCCAAACATACATGGAGGCATTTGCACACCTACAGAATGATACATGAGCGCGCGTGCGCGCGCACACACACACACACACACACACACACACACACACACACACACACACACACACACACCATGCATAGAAGATACCCACTTAAAAACCCAATAATAACAACTACTACCCATGGCTAGAGCATTTTTATATTGAAAAGTTCACCTTATCTCTCTTTTCTCCCCCGTCCTCCCTACAGATGATCCTTACCCCGCTTCCTTTTCCATCCAATCTTCTACCCAGTTACCTCATTCTACCGACTTCTCATGTCTATCTTGTTTCCCTTCTGAGAAAGATTCAACCATCCTCACTTGGACCCTCCTTGTTATGTGGCTTTTTGAGTCTGTTGACTATAGCTAATTATCCTGTACTAATATTGTATGATTATAGCTAGTTATCCTGTGTAGCTAATTCCACTTAAAAGTAAGTATATATCATGTATTTCTTTTGTGACTGGGTTACCTCACTCAGGATGATATTTTCTAGTTCCATCCATTTGCCTGTGAAATTCATGGTGTCCTTGTTTTTAATGGCTGAGTAATATTCCATTGTGTAAATATGAGCCACATTTTCTCTATCCATACTTTAGTTGAGAGACATCTAGGTTGTTTTCAATTTCTGGCTATTACCAATAAAGCAAAAACCATAGTTGAGCAAGTGTCCTTGTGGGATTGTGAAACATTCTTTTGGGTGTATGCCCAGGAGTGGTATAGCTGGGTCTTGAGGTAGAATTATTTCCAATCATCTACCCAGTGATTTCCAGAGTAGTTATGCAAGTTTTCACTCTCAACAGCAGTGGAGGTGTTTCCCTTGCTCCATAACCTCACCAGCAGGTGTTGTTTTGGAGTACGGAACAGTCTCTAGGATGTGCCAGAGACCTGGGATGAGGAGAGGCCCAGAGGGTCTATGGCGACAACTCTAGCTGAGATTCTTAGCAGAGGGGAACATGGATCCTGAAGTGACTGGCCACTTCCTGTAGTCAGGTAGAACTCCAACTGGAAAGATAAGGACAGCAACCCACCCACAAAGCCTTCAACCAAAATGTGTCTTGTCTACAAGATATTCAGGGACAAAGTTAGAGCAGAGACAGAGAAAATGGCTGACTAATGACTGCCCCAAATTTAGACTCATCCCATGGACAAGAATTAATCCCCAACACTATTAAAGATATTCCATTTGCTTATAGAGACCTAGCATAACTGTCCTCTGAGAGGTTCCACCCAGCAGCCAATGGAAAGGAAAGCAGAGACTCACACCCAAACATTAGATGGAGCTTGGGGAGTCTTTAAGTTGGAAGAAAGACTGAGGGATCTAAAGAGGACAGAGACTCCACAGGTAAATCAACAGAGTAAACTAACTTGGACCCCTGGGGGCTCCTAGAGACTGAATCACCATCCAAAGAGTAAACACCAGCTGTACCTAGATCCCTTGCACAGATATAGTAGATGGGAAGTTTGCTCTTCATATGGGCTCCCCCAATACTGGAGAAGAGGTTATCTCTGAACCTGCTTGCTTGTGGATCCCACACCCCTAAATAGATAGCCTTGTCTGTCCTCAGTGGGAGAGGATGCACATAGTTCATGGCAACTTGATGTGCAGGGCAGGGCATGTAAAAATGTGTAGAACTTTTGTGAGGAAGTATTGGGAAGGAGAGGAAGGTAGGATATAGGGTTATAAAGTGAATGAATAAATAAATTTAATAAAAAAGAAAATGTCACTTGAAACACTATAGTTACTACACAGCTCCCCTTTCCCTATAACATGTAACCTCCTGCCCGTGGATTTCATGACTAGATCTCATATGAGTGGAGTCATATAGTTTTTATCCTTTTGTTGTGACTTGTTGCACTAGTTATGATATTTACCAAGATTCAATCATGTTGTAACACATGGCAAAATCCCCCACCTCAAAGCTCATGACGCACCATGGACTCTCTGGAGTTTCCTTCATGAAACTTTCCTTTTGTTGGCCACCCATCGGTTGACAGATGCTTAGTTTGCATTCATCTGCTGGCTAGTGGTAGTAGTGCTGATACGTGTGTGAGTGAACAATTGTCTCCTTCATCTGAATCTTCAAGATCCCATGTATGAGTGCCTGTGTGTGCCTACGTATGTGCACATGCATGTAGTATGTACACATGCATGTAGTATGTGTACATATATGTAGTATGTGCACATGCATGTAGTATTGCACATGTGCATTCCCAGAAGTAGATTTCTTGTGTCATCTGACAATTCTATGTTTAATTGGAGGTTTAAAGCTACTGTTTCTTTCCCACAATGGCTACATTTTCCATTTCCCTTAACTGTACAGTACCCCAGATTTCTGTCTTTCCATGGTTTTTCTTACACTAATATTTTTTGTAAGCCTTTTATTCTTTTTTTCTCCTTGAAGTAACCATTCAAATCGGTATGGATTGTTATCATGATTTTGATTTGTTTTTTCATGGTTAGTGATGATAAATCTATTCTATTATTTATCTGTATATACCCTCTTTGGAGAAATGTAAACTGAAGGTGTTTGTGCATCGTTAATTGGTGTTAGTTTTTCCTGTGGTTGAGATTTATTTACCAGTTCATTTATTTCAGATGTTTTTCTTCTAACACACACACACACACACACACACGCACGCACGCACGCACACGCACACACACACAGACACACACACACAATTTAGAGGGAGTTGTTTTCAATGTCATGGTTTATGTTTTAATTCTACAAAATATGTTTTGGCAGAAAAAAGTTTTAATTTTGGTGACCTCCCTTTTCTGTTCCGGTTTCCTTTGTTTTTATTAATGTCCTTAAGCAATAACTGCCAAGTTCAGTGTCATGCAAAACCTTGCCATGTCATCTGTTAGTTTCATAGTTTATATTCTTACCTGTATGTAAGTCATGGTCTAGATTAAGATAATTTTTCGATATGATGTAAGGACCCACTTTCCTTCTTTTGCACATAAACATTCAGTTTTTCTGACAGCATTTGCTGATAATGTACTTTTGGATCTGAGTCATCCTGCCATTTTGTTAAAAATCATTTGACCATGTGTGAAAGCTTGGGATTCTAGACTCTGTAGTCGATTCTTCAACCTCTGTGTACTGTTTTCATTGTTGTTAACTCTGCATGAAGTTCTGAAATCAAAAGGCAAGGAGTCTCCAACTTTTTCTATTTAGTAAGATTACCCGGGTAATTCAGAGTTCTTCCTAATCTCACATTATCCTTATTTTTCTTTCATTTTGTTTTGTTTTGTTAGTTTTTGAGACAAAATACTTTTGTGCAGGTCAGAGTTGCCTCACAGTCACAGCATTCACTGTCTGGACTTCTGACCGTTAGGATGTCAGGCCATCTCGTGTGGCAGTTCTGTGACTTTTCAGGAGGAAATTTGAACAAATGTGTATTCACCACAGATAGGCACCAAAGGATGCAGATCAAAGAAAAAAACTCACCCAAGTCGAATTTAGTAAAGCAGCGAGGTGATTAGGATTATCATAGGAGCTTGCGTGAGTCCAAGGTAGATAACTCATGTGAAAGCCCTCCCTTCTGCCAGCACGCGTGCATCCTGCATGGGTGATGCTCATGAAATCTCTATCTTTGGAGTCCTTGTTTATGATCAGTCAAAGAGTCATGGATCCCAGCAATTGTTACTAGACAAATAGCCTTAGCAAGAGATGCTTTGAATTCTGTGTTTTACTGGCACGCCTATTTCATATATGCTTCCTTTATCTCCTAAGCCGTACACATTTCTGAAAGGGTTGATCTCATTTGTCCACTTCATAAGATCCAGAGTCACCTAGAAGACAGGAATCTGCACACAGTGGAGTCAAATTGTCTAAATAAAGATTCTTAAAATGTCTAGAAGGATATTCCTGATTAGGTTGACTGATATGGGAAGACCCACTCCCCTTAACTGTGACTGGCACTATTCCTGGGGCTGGCATGATGGAGAAAGCTGGCAGAGCATCACCTTTGGACCATAGGTTGCAGAATGGCCTAGCCTGGGTTCTAAGTACATAAATCAAGCACCTGAAATGAAAGCATTTGATAAGCTTAGTAATGGTGCTGATGTGCTAGGTAGGTTAATCAGACTATATAAAACTATGGTGACAGATTGTTCACTGTGTATAGGGCACATTAAACTGGTTGACAAGGTAAGAGTTCTTGATAGGAGAGGACTATATCTGAATGCTAGACATTTGCAATGGGTGCATATCTTTATTCTGAATGTGAACTTGAACAGCGGATATCAAGTCAAGTCAAATGCTCAGTAATGGAACGACCAACCATGTTACAATACCAACGGGTATGAGAAGGCGACCTCAGCATACTCATTATAGCCTATCTTTTGTATATTTTGTTTACTTCCATTAATACCACAGGTGAAGCATTTCTAGGAAGAGAAAGGAATTTTAGAGTTTAAATGTAAATCATTCCATTCTTCTATCAGACTCATTTTGAGAATAGGATGCATACTGGAAACTGGAGTTTTAGGAAGGTTTTGGAGGAAATAAAGTATTACTTATTTCTGTATATTGTTTATTACACAATGCCAGAACACAGATCACGGACTTAGATGAGAGAAGAGATTGCCTGTCCTCTCTATACATACTCCAAGCTTGGCACCTTCCATTCTTTCTATCCCCTTCCTAGCTCACCTTCTGGCCCCAGGCTGGCTCCGCCTACATTGGTTCCACACCTCTTGTGTTTAACTCACTTCCAGCTTCCTTGTTTTTCTTCTTCCTCTGTCTAGGATGAAAACTGTACCTCCCTTTTGTTCTGCTGCGCAGCAAAAGCATCTCTGAAAATATGTTCTGAGCCAAGAAATTCGAGGGATAATACGTTATATGTAATATGGTATAGATTATTATAGTCGTTCTATAATCATTTTTCTTTGATCAGGGCTATTTAAAACCTTGTACAGCAGTTAATTTTGTGATGCAAATGCTAACACTTGTGACCCAGGGCAGGAGTGTCTCTTGCTGGTTACTTCCATCACAGGGGATGGGGAGAGTTACTGGCTGATGAGGATTCCATTGGACTTGTTTTCTTTTCTTGGAGTTCACAGTGAAGAAGAAGTGTAGAGTAGAGGCTGGGATTATTTTGAATGTTTGCACTGATTCTCCTTTGCTAGCTAAGAAGTCACGGTGGTATTGCTATTTGCGGCTGTGTTTTTCACACGTTCTCTAGCATCCTGTGCCTCCGTTGCCTGGGAACTGTATTTATATTTACACCGTGAAGCGTGAATATGCCGCTGTCCTTTGGGGGAAAGGATCTATCAAATAATCCTTCTGCCTGAGTATTATTAAGTGGACCATGGCATTTTTTCCTGTTAGTTTTTGCTTGGAGCCCTTGGGACATGTGAGGTGGCCTTGTTCACTTCAGTGGGCTTCAGAAGGGTGAGCCTGATTTTAAAGAAACATAAATTTAGTCGAAAGAGAGGGTAACATGGCATAGCTGAATAATGGCCTTTAATAGGCAAACCAAATAGCCAAATGCAAGATGCTCACTGCATGCTATGACTTAAGGAATGCATATTCAATGCAATGCATTATTAAATACAGCATTGAGCATATGGGTATCTACAATTAATGTATATAAATGGCTGATAAAATTGCTCAGTATTAGAAAGCTAGCGGCAAAAATGACCTAATATGTCAAGCAGACAAGTAGGCAGCTACCATTTTCTTTGTACACCTTACAGATGATAAATTAGTTTTATGGTCTGCATGGGGCTCTTATCACACCATAGCACCGAGTGCCTGATAAAGAAAAAAAATGCCTTGGTTCAAAAATCGAACTAGAATTTGGAGTCCCAGCAGAGCTCATTTTTAAATGTAAAGAATTTTAGCCTCCTTCCTTTAGGGAAGATTTATTGAGACCAAGAGAAATGTAGATCTTGGTTATGTGTTTTGATTAAAACTTGATTTTTGTTTTTATTGACACTAGGTGAAATGTGAATCTGTCATAACTGGCTGCTTATTGATTGAGAGCAATTTGGTCCAATGGGCGCAGGACAGGAAGGGGAAAGGGATGCTGTGTTTTATTTCTAGTCCTCCTGCTAACAGAGGAAGCTGACCTTTGAGACAACTTTGTAACTCTTTGCTGCCTCCTTTTGCTCTATTTAATTCCCCTCAAGGGTGGAAAGAAACACTTTGTCTTGCACCCTAGGCCCACAGGATGTAGGGGAACAACTCTCCAGTACAATGGAAGGGAACAGACTAATGTATCTTAGTATCATATGCTGCAAGCGTTTCCTAAATAAATAGTATTACGGTGCAGTATGTGTGTGTTTGTGAAAGTCACATATATCTGTTTAAAAATCCTCCATGGAGACAAACCCAGGAAAAACTAGGCTGACCAGGCTCTTGAATGGCTTATGTATGTGGTTTCTTATCCTTTGTGAGTGGTTCTGTTCCATAAATGTAAAAATTGTGTGCTCTCTGTTCTCACAGTTGAAATCCCAAATAAGTTAAATATTGTGGTAAGACTAAATTATTATAATAGGATTGGGTCCAGCTATGTTTTCAAATGGTTAGAGGCATGTCTCCCAAACCCTTTCTTCCCCAGAACCTCTATTTTACCCTCCATGCCTCTTGTAAGTCGTTCTACCAGACCACTGTGTTGGTTCATTGTTTTATAGGCAGCGCGATGTTTCATAATCAAAGCGATTATCTTTGTGTGTGACAGAAAGCTCTCCTGAACCCCGAGGTGCCCCTCAGACTTCAGAGGCAACCGTATTCCTCATTTTAGAAGCAGCGTGAATCAGAGGGCTGTGACTTGAGAGTGGAGGCGGTTAGGAGGCACAAAGAGGAGCGACTTGCAGCAGTAACGGGATGATTCTATTTCACGATCCTCTTTTTTATTTTATCCTAGCTTGTTTTTGTGTCTTACGTGTTCCGAGAAAAATGATATTTTCTTCAGAAAGTTATGGTTAAAAAAATCACTTCTTTTTCTACAGATAATTAGGGTGTATCATTACAGCTCCTGCACAATGAGAAGAAGTGCCCAGTTTTCCTTGAGTACTTAGCCTGACTGTTATTTAGAGGAACCACATACAGGGATGTGCTAAGGGCAAGTCAGAAGACACCCTTAGGTTCCAAAGTGGAAATTCATTCTTGGTTTATAACACACCACTAATACTCGATGTATTTTAAAATTTCCAGCTTCCCTCCCTCCCTAGTCCCTCCTTTTGCCCCCTTCCTATCATTCTTTCTTCATCAGTATGTTCATTAAATACAAATTTAATTAGTATCCATTCTGGGCTAAGAGCTAGTAATGCACCGCCATTCACGAACCTACCCATCATAATTCCACACACAACTACTCTCCTTCTTCCTAATACATTATCTGTTCAAACTGATGGCACATTACAGCTCTACCAGAGGCCACAGGCCTTGAATGCCTTATGGGGTTTCTTGGATAAGATCTTCCCCACACAATACTTCTCTACCCAAATGGCCTTGTCCTTCCTCACCTCTCAACTCATGCCTGGTGCTTCTTTGGGTGTTTGTAAAAGAGGCATAACCTAAGACGTCTCATCTAGACCTTACGAACCAGATTGCTGCTATGGAAGTTTCCTGCTACTGTTATTCAGTTGTCTTCCATTCCCGCTGATGCCATAAAGCAAAGGCCTTGTTCACATTATAGCTTCATCATCAACCAAGACCGTGGTGTAAAGAAGACATCCATAAATAGACTAAGGGACCCTCAGTGTTCTCTCATCAGCTGAGGAGAGGCTGCAGGCTGCTGTTTTAAAATGCAAGAAGGGGGACTTTGTTGTCACCTGCCTGCCTGCCAGCGCTCAGGCATATCTGGATGTGTTGTTTGAGATGACAAAAAAGACGCAGAGGACTGGGGAGCACGGAGATGGTTTTAATTGACCGCTAACTGAAAATGCTGATGGATTCTGTCAGACTTTGCCTGAATTGATCCCAGTGTGTGTTTATGCTATAACTAACTTTATCCCAGCGTCATGTAGTATGCAAATAAGGTCAAGCCCGGGTTTATTAGCAGATGTACATGTAGCAGCATTGCTGGCAATGAGGAAGGAAGATTCCCAATCCGCTCTGCTTGAACTCTGGTCTGGGAAATGCTTCCGGTACCCTGGAGTAGCCCTTAAGTGTAATACATGCATCGTCGTTCCCACAGCTGTCACTCATTGGCTGACGAGAAGCTTGTAATCTAGTGAACACTAATCTGGGTAGGTGAGTAAAGCCATTTTGTAGTTTTGCAAATATGCTCATCGGAAATAAAGTAAGGCTCTTCTGGGAAGGCAGGCGACCTTACCAGGTCGGGGAGTTGTTTAGACCCGAACACACAAAGCACTGTCAGAAAAAAAAAAATCAGCAGGATTTCCAAACAAACGCTGTTTCATTTTTATTTTTTTGTTGTTTGCTTAGTTTTGCTTCTGAGTTTGACTTGAGCTTCTTAGCAGCAGGAAAGCTGATCTGGGATGTCGTGGAAGTGACGCTTCCAAGTGGGGCCCACTCGGGCCGTGATAACAGCAGAGGACGCGGGGCAGGGATACTCACCAAGCACACGTGGAGACAGCCTTGATCTCAGCCTAGCTCAGGACTCTGTCCGCTCTCTCCCAGCCCCGGAGACTCTGACAGAAGGACATGATGCTTTGTTCTCGTTTGTGGTTAAAGCTCCCCAGAACGTGCGGCTGACAGAAGAACTGGAGATTGGTTTCTTTTCACAGAGAATCTAAATGAGCACGTAGACGAATATGCACAGAGCAGGATTTATGCCTCTGAATGTGGCTTGCAAAGAGGGAGTAAACCTCCTGAATTTAGCAATCAAATTTGTTAAGGCTTTTCTAAAGCCTAAACTTCCAATTAACAAGCAAATCATCATCAGGCAGCCAGAGAATGGCAGATTCATTCCATTCAACATCTTTTCAAAAGTGGATTTCATGCACTTATCTCCATGAAAACCCAGCGGGAAGATTTTCCCTGGGAGTGCTCCTACATCTGCCTGCTTCTAATGACAGTAATGGCAAGCAATATCCTACAATTACGGTGGGGATCTCACTTCACGCATGCAAATCATATCATTGAAGAGCCCAGCAAAAGCCATTTGTTCCTTGGAACCAGGAAATAGGGTTTGTGGGGCAAGTAACTGCTATTTGAAAGTGACTGGGGTCCCTGTTCCATAACCTCCAGTATGTGCATGAGGTGGTGAGTATGGACAGGTTCAAGAAAGAGGTCCAGAGTCCAGACCTCACAGAAGAAGTCAACTCTCCTTCCATTCCTAATGGACACAGAGCTTCCTTTGGTGTCTTTCAGGAAAGATTAGTTTTGTGAGTCATTTACTAAGGCAAATCACTCATATAAAGAAAAATAAAGACAGAGACAGGAATATAATCTTGCATGAGCATAGATGTGTATATGCATACATACATACACATGTTCACACACACACACTATCCACATGCATGGACTCATATACACTTATGTATACACAGTCATGCCAGTACATTCACTATCGATGACATCCATGAAGTGAAAGTTGAGGTGTCAGTGCTCAGTATATAGAATTTCTTTAGGTACCAGGATGGTCCTAATACCTTTCTCATTTGTGTCTGCTTACACCTCTCTCATCTGGGCTCTAAGAAAGCAGGAAGTGGCTTCTATAGTGATTCATGTAGAGCAGTGCACAAGACAATCTCACTTTAAATAGACCTTTCTGATGCCCAAAAGAATGTTTGCTCACATCCTGTCCTTACACTCTGGTCTTCCTTGAAGAACAGAGGATTGTTGACGAAATATTGTTGCAGGGTAGTCTTTCATTATGAGCTTCTTTGGAGAAGGCCTCAGCTCCTCTGTTTTGAGATCTGGAAACAGTAGCTGATCAGTAGTGACTGTAAAGCCTTATTACTTTACTCTTCTAAGCCTTAGTTACACTGATAATTAGGTCAAATCAGCCTGGAAGAGAGCTTGGCTCAAGCTGCCATTCTAATATGGACTATGAACCATGCTACTGTTAGACATGTCTTCTATTCAGATGCTAATATCTAGAGTTGCTTGCCAGCCATTTGTCCTTTAGAGTAAATGAATCTCACCCTTCTTCATCTCCTCCATGGGAAGTTTTTAGATAAAGAGAGCAGAAGCAGTTGTCTAGAAGACAGTCATAAAGTCAAGGAAACATTTGGAGACACCAGAGCCAATCAGTAAGAGTCTTGTATTGTTTTTTCCTCCAGAAACTATAGTGGAATATACTAAAAATAGACTTAACCTTCTTCTTTTTTTGGGGGGGGGTTTATTTCTATATTTTTTTTATTAACTTGAGTATTTCTTATATACATTTCAAGTGTTATTCCCTTTCCCGGTATCCGGGCAAACATCCCCCTCCCCCCTCCCCTTCCTTATGGGTGTTCCCCTCCCAACCCTCCCCCCATTGCCGCCCTCCCCCCACCAGTCTAGTTCACTGGGGGTTCAGTCTTAGCAGGACCCAGGGCTTCCCCTTCCACTGGTGCTCTTACTAGGATATGCATTGCTATCTATGAGGTCAGAGTCCAGGGTCAGTCCATGTATAGTCTTTGGGTAGGGGCTTAGTCCCTGGAAGCTCTGGTTGCTTGGCATTGTTGTACATATGGAGTCTCGAGCCCCTTCAAGCTCTTCCAGTTCTTTCTCTGATTCCTTCAACGGGGGTCCTATTCTCAGTTCAGTGGTTTGCTGCTGGCATTCACCTCTGTATTTGCTGTATTCTGGCTGTGTCTCTTAGGAGCGATCTACATCCGGCTCCTGTCGGTCTGCACTTCTTTGCTTCATCCGTCTTGTCTAATTGGGTGGCTATATATGCATGGGCCACATGTGGGGCAGACTCTGAATGGGTGTTCCTTCAGTCTCTGTTTTAATCTTTGCCTCTCTCTTCCCTGCCAAGGGTATTCTTGTTCCCCTTTTAAAGAAGGAGTGAAGCATTCACATTTTGATCATCCGTCTTGAGTTTCATTTGCTCTAGGCATCTAGGGTAATTCAAGCATTTGGGCTAATAGCCACTTATCAATGAGTGCATACCATGTATGTCTTTCTGTGATTGGGTTAGCTCACTCAGGATGATATTTTCCAGTTCCAACCATTTGCCTACGAATTTCATAAAGTCGTTGTTTTTGATAGCTGAGTAATATTCCATTGTGTAGATGTACCACATTTTCTGTATCCATTCCTCTGTTGAAGGGCATCTGGGTTCTTTCCAGCTTCTGGCTATTATAAATAAGGCTGCAATGAACATAGTGGAGCACGTGTCTTTTTTATATGTTGGGGCATCTTTTGGGTATATGCCCAAGAGAGGTATAGCTGGATCCTCAGGCAGTTCAATGTCCAATTTTCTGAGGATTCTCCAGACTGATTTCCAGAATGGTTGTACCAGTTTGCAATCCCACCAACAATGGAGGAGTGTTCCTCTTCCTCCACATCCTCGCCAGCATCTGTTGTCCCCTGAGTTTTTGATCTTAGCCATTCTCACTGGTGTGAGGTGAAATCTCAGGGTTGTTTTGATTTGCATTTCCCTTATGACTAAAGATGTTGAACATTTCTTTAGGTGTTTCTCAGCCATTCGGCATTCCTCAGCTGTGAATTCTTTGTTTAGCTCTGAACCCCATTTTTTAATAGGGTTATTTGTTTCCCTGCGGTCTAACTTCTTGAGTTCTTTGTATATTTTGGATATAAGGCCTCTATCTGTTGTAGGATTGGTAAAGATCTTTTCCCAATCTGTTGGTTGCCGTTTTGTCCTAACCACAGTGTCCTTTGCCTTACAGAAGCTTTGCAGTTTTATGAGATCCCATTTGTCGATTCTTGATCTTAGAGCGTAAGCCATTGGTGTTTTGTTCAGGAAATTTTTTCCAGTGCCCATGTGTTCCAGATGCTTCCCTAGTTTTTCTTCTATTAGTTTGAGTGTGTCTGGTTTGATGTGGAGGTCCTTGATCCACTTGGACTTAAGCTTTGTACAGGGTGATAAGCATGGATCGATCTGCATTCTTCTACATGTTGCCCTCCAGTTGAACCAGCACCATTTGCTGAAAATGCTATCTTTTTTCCATTGGATGGTTTTGGCTCCTTTGTCAAAAATCAAGTGACCATAGGTGTGTGGGTTCATTTCTGGGTCTTCAATTCTCTTCCATTGGTCTATCTGTCTGTCTCTGTAACAATACCATGCAGTTTTTATCACTATTGCTCTGTAATACTGCTTGAGTTCAGGGATAGTGATTCCCCCTGAAGTCCTTTTATTGTTGAGGATAGCTTTAGCTATCCTGGGTTTTTTGTTATTCCAGATGAATTTGCAAATTGTTCTGTCTAACTCTTTGAAGAATTGGATTGGTATTTTGATGGGGATTGCATTGAATCTGTAGATTGCTTTTGGTAAAATGGCCATTTTTACTATATTAATCCTGCCAATCCATGAGCATGGGAGATCTTTCCATCTTCTGAGGTCTTCTTCAATTTCCTTCTTCAGTGTCTTGTAGTTCTTATTGTACAGATCTTTTACTTGCTTGGTTGAAGTCACACCGAGGTACTTTATATTATTTGGGTCTATTATGAAGGGTGTCGTTTCCCTAATTTCTTTCTCGGCTTGTTTCTCTTTTGTGTAGAGGAAGGCTACTGATTTATTTGAGTTAATTTTATACCCAGCCACTTTGTTGAAGTTGTTTATCAGCTTTAGTAGTTCTCTGGTGGAACTTTTGGGATCACTTAAATACACTATCATATCATCTGCAAATAGTGATATTTTGACCTCTTCTTTTCCGATCTGTATCCCCTTGACCTCCTTTTGTTGTCTGATTGCTCTGGCTAGAACTTCAAGAACTATATTGAATAAGTAGGGAGAGAGTGGGCAGCCTTGTCTAGTCCCTGATTTTAGTGGGATTGCTTCGAGTTTCTCTCCATTTAGTTTAATGTTAGCAACTGGTTTGCTGTATATGGCTTTTACTATGTTCAGGTATGGGCCTTGAATTCCTATTCTCTCCAGGAGTTTTATCATGAAGGGGTGTTGAATTTTGTCAAATGCTTTCTCAGCGTCTAATGAAATGATCATGTGGTTTTGTTCTTTCAGTTTGTTTATATAATGGATCACGTTGATGGTTTTCCGTATATTAAACCATCCCTGCATGCCTGGGATGAAGCCTACTTGATCATGGTGGATGATTGTTTTGATGTGCTCTTGAATTCGGTTTGCCAGAATTTTGTTGAGTATTTTTGCATCGATATTCATAAGGGAAATTGGTCTGAAGTTCTCTTTCTTTGTTGTGTCTTTGTGTGGTTTAGGTATAAGAGTAATTGTGGCTTCGTAGAAGGTATTCGGTAGTGATCCATCTGTTTCAATTTTGTGGAATAGTTTGGATAATATTGGTATGAGGTCTTCTATGAAGGTTTGGTAGAATTCTGCACTAAACCCGTCTGGACCTGGGCTCTTTTTGGTTGGGAGATTTTTAATGACTGCTTCTATTTCCTTAGGAGTTATGGGGTTGTTTAACTGGTTTATCTGTTCCTGATTTAACTTCGGTACCTGGTATCTGTCTAGGAAATTATCCATTTCCTGAAGATTTTCAAGTTTTGTTGAATATAGGTTTTTATAGTAAGATCTGATGATTTTTTGAATTTCCTCTGAATCTGTTGTTATGTCTCCCTTTTCATTTCTGATTTTGTTAATTTGGACGCACTCTCTGTGTCCTCTCGTTAGTCTGGCTAAGGGTTTTTCTATCTTGTTGATTTTCTCAAAGAACCAACTTTTGGTTCTGTTGATTCTTTCTCTGGTCCTTTTTGTTTCTACTTGGTTGATTTCAGCTCTGAGTTTGATTATTTCCTGCCTTCTACTCCTCCTGGGTGTATGTGCTTCTTTTTGTTCTAGAGCTTTTAGGTGTGCTGTCAAGCTGCTGACATATGCTCTTTCTTGTTTCTTTCTGCAGGCACTCAGCGCTATGAGTTTTCCTCTTAGCACAGCTTTCATTGTGTCCCATAAGTTTGGGTATGTTGTATCTTCATTTTCATTAAATTCTAAAAAGTTTTTAATTTCTTTCTTTATTTCTTCCTTGACCAGGTTATCATTGAGTAGAGCATTGTTCAATTTCCAAGTATATGTGGGCATTCTTCCTTGATTGTTATTGAAGACCAGTTTTAGGCCGTGGTGGTCTGATAGCACGCATGGGATTATTTCTATCTTTCTGTACCTGTTGAGGCCCGTTTTTTGACCAATTATATGGTCAATTTTGGAGAAAGTACCATGAGGAGCTGAGAAGAAGGTATATCCTTTTGCTTTAGGATAGAATGTTCTATAAATATCCATTAAGTCCATTTGGCTCATGACTTCTCTTAGTCTGTCTACATCTCTGTTCAATTTCTGTTTCCATGATCTGTCCATTGATGAGAGTGGGGTGTTGAAATCTCCCACTATTATTGTGTGAGGTGCAATGTGTGTTTTGAGCTTTAGTAAGGTTTCTTTTATGTATGTAGGTGCCCTTGTATTTGGGGCATAGATATTTAGGATTGAGAGTTCATCTTGGTGGATTTTTCCTTTGATGAATATGAAGTGTCCTTCCTTATCTTTTTTGATGACTTTTAATTGAAAATTGATTTTATTTGATATTAGAATGGCT
This sequence comes from Rattus norvegicus, assembly GCF_021556685.1. Classification (NCBI taxonomy): domain Eukaryota; kingdom Metazoa; phylum Chordata; class Mammalia; order Rodentia; family Muridae; genus Rattus; species Rattus norvegicus. The sequence continues at coordinate 21,704,321 of NC_141551.1, read as the reverse complement.
ACTCCAGCTTGCTTCTTCTGACCATTTGCTTGGAAAGTTGTTTTCCAGCCTTTCACCCTGAGGTAGTGTCTGTCTTTGTCTCTGAGGTGTGTTTTCTGTAGGCAGCAGAATGCAGGGTCCTCGTTGCGTATCCAGTTTGTTAATCTATGTCTTTTTATTGGGGAGTTGAGGCCATTGATGTTGAGAGATATTAAGGAATAGTGATTATTGCTTCCCGTTATATTCATATATGGATGTGAGGTTATGTTTGTGTGCTTTCATTCTCTTTGTTTTGTTGCCAAGACGATTAGTTTCTTGCTTCTTCTAGGTTATAGCTTGCCTCATTATGTTGGGCTTTACCATTTATTATCCTTTGTAGTGCTGGATTTGTAGAAAGATATTGTGTAAATTTGGTTTTGTCATGGAATATCTTGGTTTCTCCATCTATGTTAATTGAGAGTTTTGCAGGATACAGTAACCTGGGCTGGCATTTGTGTTCTCTTAGGGTCTGTATGACATCAGTCCAGGATCTTCTGGCCTTCATAGTTTCTTGCGAGAAGTCTGGTGTGATTCTGATAGGTCTGCCTTTATATGTTACTTGACCTTTTTCCCTTACTGCTTTTAATATTCTTTCTTTATTTTGTGCGTTTGGTGTTTTGACTATTATGTGACGGGAGGTGTTTCTTTTCTGGTCCAATCTATTTGGAGTTCTGTAGGCTTCTTGTATGCCTATGGGTATCTCTTTTTTTAGATTAGGGAAGTTTTCTTCTATGATTTTGTTGAAGATATTTACTGGTCCTTTGAGCTGGGAGTCTTCACTCTCTTCTATACCTATTATCCTTAGGTTTGATCTTCTCATTGATTCCTGGATTTCCTGTATGTTTTGGACCAGTAGCTTTTTCTGCTTTACATTATCTTTGACAGTTGAGTCAATGATTTCTATGGAATCTTCTGCTCCTGATATTCTCTCTTCCATCTCTTGTATTCTGTTGGTGAAGCTTGTACCTACAGCTCCTTGTCTCTTCTTTTGGTTTTCTATATCCAGGGTTGTTTCCATGTGTTCTTTCTTGATTGCTTCTATTTCCATTTTTAATTCCTTCAACTGTTTGATTGTGTTTTCCTGGAATTCTTTCAGGGATTTTTGCGATTCCTCTCTGTAGGCTTCTACTTGTTTATTAATGTTTTCCTGTGTTTCCCTAAGGGAGTTCTTCACATCTTTCTTGTAGTCCTCCAGCATCATGATCAAATATGATTTTGAAACTAGATCTTGCTTTTCTGGTGTGTTTGGATATTCCATGTTTGTTTTGGTGGGAGAATTGGGCTCCGATGATGCCAAGTAGTCTCGGTTTCTGTTGCTTGGGTTCCTGCGCTTGCCTCTCGCCATCAGATTATCTCTAGTGTTACTTTGTTCTGCTATTTCTGACAGTGGCTAGACTGTCCTATAAGCCTGTGTGTCAGGAGTGCTGTAGACCTGTTTTCCTGTTTTCTTTCAGCCAGTTATGGGAACAGAGTGTTCTGCTTTCGGGCGTGTAGTTTTTCCTCTCTACAGGTCTTCAGCTGTTCCTGTGGGCCTGTGTCTTGATTTCACCAGGCAGCTTTCTTGCAGCAGAAAAGTTGGTCTTACCTGTGGTCCCGAGGCTCAAATTCGCTCGTGGGGTGCTGCCCACAGGCTCTCTGTGGCGGCAGCAACCAGGAATACCTGTGCCGCCTCTTCTGGGAGCTTCAGTGCACCAGGGTTCCAGATGGCCTTTGGTGTTTTCCTCTGGCGTCCGAGATGTATGTACAGAGATCAGTCTCTTCTGGTTTCCCAGGCTTGTCTGCCTCTCTGAAGGTTTAGCTCTCCCTCCCACGGGATTTTGGTGCAGAGAACTGTTTATCCGGTCTGTTTCCTTCAGGGTCCGGTGGTGTCTCTGGCAGGGGTCCTGCCGCTCCTGGGCCCTCCCCCACGGGAGCCCAGAGGTCTTATACAGTTTCCTCTTGGGCCAGGGATGTGGGCAGGGGTGAGCAGTGTTGGTGGTTTCTTCCACTCTGCAGCCTCAGGAGTGCCCACCTGACCAGGCGGTTGGGTCTCTCTCTCACAGGGTCTGGGAGCAGAGAGCTGCTGCGGGCCGGGATCCACGGGTGTGGGACTTCCGGTCAACACAGAACGTGCCCGGTCCTAGGGAAATTCTGCTTCCGTGTGTCCCAAGCTCACCAGGCAGCTTTCTTGCAGCAGAAAAGTTGGTCTTACCTGTGGTCCCGAGGCTCAAGTTCGCTCGTGGGGTGTTGCCCACGGGCTCTCTGCAGCGGCAGCAACCAGGAAGACCTGTGCCGCCCCTTCCGGGAGCTTCAGTGCACCAGGGTTCCAGATGGTCTTTGGCTTTTTCCTCTGGTGTTCGAGATGTGTGTGCAGAGAGCAGTCTCTTCTGGTTTCCCAGGCTTGTCTGCCTCTCTGAAGGTTTAGCTCTCCCTCCCACGGGATTTGGGTGCAGAGAACTGTTTATCCGGTCTGTTTCCTTCAGGGTCCGGCAGTGTCTCTGGCAGGGGTCCTGCCGCTCCTGGGCCCTCCCCCACGGGAGCCCAGAGGCCTTATACAGTTTCCTCTTGGGCCAGGGATGTGGGCAGGGGTGAGCAGTGTTGGTGGTCTCTTCCGCTCTGCAGCCTCAGGAGTGCCCACCTGACCAGGCGGTTGGGTCTCTCTCTCACAGGGTCTGGGCTAACCTTCTTCTAAGACACGGGCAGAATATCTGCCACTCTAAAGAGCCATTCACAGTTCCAAGGGTCATGAGTTTCACCTGTATCTAAGAAGAACCACAAAGGATGACTGGACTCTGTGAAGGAGCTTACATAGCTACAGAAGGTAAGCTTTGGGAGTTTGTAGTTGCCTAGTGCTTTAGCACTTGACCTGTGGTATGATGTGAGTCCTTCCTCTCTCTGTTTCTTCCCCCTTACTATCAATGGTTCTTGCTATCACAGCATCTGCCCTCTCAGTTTCTGCTTCTTTAGAACCTTTACATATCAATGAAAACATGTAGTCAGTGAGGAAGACTAAAGGAGGATAATATTGGCCTGAGAATATTTGACCTCATCCATAAATGTATAGAATTCAAATTATGTTAACATAATTGATAACAAAATAGAAGGGAACAATATCAGATAAAGCTTATGTGATCACACACTAAGGGAGGCTTCTTCTACAGATATTGTTTCTTATCTGGTTTTATTTACTTTAAATATATGATCTTGGCTCTAGTCACAAGGAAGCATCCTACAATTTCAACTAGACCCTTTCCCTTGGGAAAGTCCTTCCTGGGCTTTCTAAGAATAGTCTGAAATGACAGATATGTATCATGAAACATGACCTCTTTTCATATTAGTTATTTAAGTGAGACAGAGATGTGATTATTTAAGTAAGTGCTGAGATGTGTACTTGGAGCACTTTGGATCCATTACTAGGTACCACTGTACAAGGAGATAGCAAGAATCTTTAGCCTGTTCTTATTGACACCATTTCTTAAATTTATATCCAATTTAAATATTTTAATGCTCAAATTCTACTAATTATTATGCCTGGTAGACTGGCACATCTGTGATCCCAGTACTTAAGAAGATGGAGAAGGAATAGCGTAAGTCTGAGGACTTACTAGTCTCCACAGTAAGATTCTCTCTCAAAAAATCCAGAACGACAGCAACAAAACATTCTCCACTCTTTCCTTTATTTTGGTCCTCTGTAAAATTATATGTTAAGATAATTGTTTTAGAATCAGGAAATACCAATTGCAGTACAGATAAAAATGGTCAAGATTTTTTTCAGGTAAAATGTGGCTTAAGGCATGTTAGTTCTTTATTTATGTGCCCTTCAAATGACTGATACCAATGTATGAGCCTCTGTTTTTTAAACAACTCACTTTTGCTCCACTACCCAAGATCTATGGGCTCTCTACACAGATTCACACCTGTTCAGTCTGTGTGTACATATGGAAGTATTAGTATTTTGTAGAAAACCATGTCAAAGATTAGGGTGTAGGCTGCTAACACACTTCAAGCAGAGAGAACATCTCTGTCCTGTGAAACTCTATTAGACACGACTTGGCTTGTAGCAGCTTGGAGACACTGTGTTTATTTTTCAGCCCCTCTTTTTTAGAAAGAAGCTCCACACAGTGTTGTTGACATCAGTGGTATCAACCCTAAGAAGTTGTGGATTTTTCTGAAAGACCATGGAAGAGTAATTTGCTTGAACAGTGTTTCAAGAGGAGTTACCAAGATGTTCTCTACAGAAGTTAATAATACCCATAGTATTATTCAAGGCACTGCTCTGAACTCTTTATGCATATTTTCTAATTTAATGCATTATTTTATGGACAAAGGGCACATTAGAAGTCACTGAAATAATGATGACACTAGGTGATATGGATCATGAATTTTTTTTTCAGATTATGTTTTCAGGTAGCTGAGAGTTTTGCTGTTCTCTTAAGATATTGGGTAAAACCACCAACCCTCTAGATAACCAAGCTATCATAGCTGGCCATATATACACTAGAACCACTTAATGCTTCTTTCTGCTTGGCTTTGAACACATGAGCTATATCTCAAGTGGCTATGAGGCAGATTTAAAGGAAGACTTTTATTCCACATGTAACTGAGCTTTCTTCCTTTCTGACAATCTATTGTGAGGGGAAGCATTTGAGCTTTCTCCCACTAGTCCCTCTAGACACGATCACCCTGGAGGATCAGTATTCTTCACACCATTAGCTCTGAGCTCTTGATCACCTGAGCTTGACTTGAATCCGGTCATCAGGTATCTTTATAGGTTCTTTTCACATTCATTGTCCTTTGCTCTCAGTTTTCTGTTTGTCAGGGACAGGCAGGAGCTGAACTGACTTTTAGATTCCCTTTAGCTGAGAAATTACTATTCCCATTTTGAAACACACACACACTCTCTCTCTGTCTCTCTGTCTCTGTCTCTGTCTCTGTCTCTCTCTGTCTCTCTCTCTCTCTCTCATACACACACACACACACACACACACACACACACACACACACACACACACATTTATATATATAAAACTCAAGGGAGGGTTGAGTATACGAAGTCCAGAAGGAAACAATTTCACTAAATCAGAGAAATGGATCTAAGAATGTTGACAACCCAAGGAGCTAGCAATGGATATTGACAGCCAGCATGTAGGGCCAGGAAGGCAAGCACTCTGGGAGCAAATGAGTGCAATCACCAGGAAATGGATTGCTGTCTATTGCTGACCCTTGTCAGTTTCTTGTGCAGGAAAGGTGATGAGGCGTACTAGCAACTGTAAATGGCTAAAAAAAAGGGAGGGCTTCTCTCAAGCAGCCACACCCCTGAAACTCTTTAACATATATATGGTATCCATTAATATGCCATGTTGTTTATATTCATTTGGCCTTTGTTATCTTCTACTCCACTTACAAGTTATTATAGCTCATGTCTGAGTCTTGCCCTGCTACTGTACTAGAAGCACATGGTGGGCAGAGCAAAGTCTAACTCTCCTTTGCTTCCCATATGACCCAGGAAGACTCTGTCCTAAATGTCAACAAAAGACTTATGATGCATTGATTAAGAGAGGTTACCCAGCCTAGGACTCACTTCTGTGAGCTGTCTCCTGATGCTTTGGCCTGATAATAGTAATTCTTCTGACCTCACAAGGGTTTAGTAAGACGAGAAACTCCTACAGTTATTACAGAAGTCAGTGGAACTCAGACCTTATATTGTTGTTACCTCAAATCAAGTGGGATACTTGTACCGATTGTACTAATTACTAAATGGTAAAAGAGCCATCATTTAAATTTACTTGGTTGCTAGTGTGTTGGTGACTATTCAAGCTATATCAGCAAATACGGTACTGGTCTGCCTATTATGTCATTAACTGGAAAACCTCGTGTTAGAGATTTTTGAGAGCTTTACAAAACACATGAGGCCATACTCGTATCTCTCTGATCTGATCTCATGAAATCCATACTACTAGGAGATTTTATTTTAGAGAACTGCATAATTTCATCTCTGGTGTATTTTAAAAATTGTTACTTTAAAATTTCAAGACTATATGCCATTTCACCTTCCATTTTCTCTCTCCAAACCCTCCATATACCTATCCTTGCTCTCACTTTTTATTTCATTAATTGTTGTTTTACACACACACACACACACACACACACACACACACACACACACTTTAACATTACACAAACTAGGCAGATTATATTTATGTATCCAGTGTAATTTTATCCTATGTATCATACTGTAGGGCAAATCATGTGCATCTTATCCTTTGGTGGGTAATATGACATAAAGATTTCAGTATATTAGATATTCAAAATACATTTTTAAAAAATACTTATTTTCTGTGAGGTGTATGAGACTTTGGTCTGTGTGTAAGTGTACCTTGGGAATGCAGAATCTCTGGAGAACAGAAAAGGGTGGGGAAAGACCTGAATGGGAACTATAGATGGTGGTGAGCTCCTTTGTAGAAATCAACCCTTGTGTCTCTTCAAATGATCAAACTTTTCCCTTCTGGAGAATGCCAATCTGTCTTCTAAATCTTTCAGCCATTGTTAGAGATGGGGAAGTTGGGAGGTGAAGAACAAGTTCTGTGATGTCATGTGTGGTAAGATAGTGATTGGTGGTAATTGGTTTGTTTACAGTAATCATGGCAACGTTGCATATTATTATATCTTGACTATATTTAATATTTGTCAATTTTATGTTTTTAAAGCTAAGTATAAATAACTTGGAGTTGATATCTTGAAAATTTTTTGATAAGCCACTTCCATTTATTTTCAGTTTGGTTGGCCTATTTCAAATAAGTAACTTTTAAAGATGAAATTATTTCTCTAGTAATAACCCAATGGAAAGCCATCTACAAAAACTAAAGAAGAAGATGAAGCCTTGGCTTCCTGATAGTTTTCATCAAAGCCACAGCGAGGGTGCATGAATACAGGTTGTGGGTGGGTATCCCCCAGTCAGCCTTTTGAATTTACATTGTTAAATGCCACCTTCATATTGCTTTTCAGTTGGGTGAGCTCAAGACTTTCTGAGAAACTTGAAGCTCTAACGCTAGATTGCTTTGTTACATATGCTATCTGTGTCTTCTTTCTGAGAAGTTGGTTTTAAATTACAAGTGTGAAGACGAGGAAAGGACCGTTGTCTAAGATGAACTCCATGCTCAATGAATGTTAAAACATTACTGATTGCCCTGGCAAGTGATGATTGAGGAACCAGCCCGTGAGAAGTCCACGGAGACCTGAAAGTATCAATGAAAGTGGAGTCGGAGATTTTTAACACGTATGTAAACACGTGTCTGTGTAACGTGTCCTCATTCAGTTGTGGACTCCTGACTAGTTTCCAGTCTTATCTTCAAGCATTCAGAGACGAACCTGAACATGTCCTGCTTGCTTTTCAGAGTCAACTTTTGTGGAATCTTTCGACCATGACTCAGTCGGGTACGTGTTGAACATCAGTGCTCAGCTTCTTCAGAAGATGGCCACCACCTCTTAGATTCCCTGGCATGATGACAGCCAGTTTCTCGAAGCTGTCAACCCAGCATTGGTGTCAGCCATTAGACAGAAACGAAAAGCCCCCGAAATAGATTTAAAACATTTTCGGTGGCCAAGGGTTGACTTTGCCGAGAATATAGTTGCTTTGGCTGTCTCTGCTGTTCATTCTTTGCTGAACTATAATTAAAGTCCACATCTGAAATTCTTTCAGAGAAGCAAGGCCCCAAGAGTGATTGGCACCTGGCCTCCAAAAATATCTTGCAAAGAGCCGAGCTCTCTGTGGCATGCTTGACAGTCTTGGCTCCCTTTCTCTGCCACTGCTGCTCCATAAGTGGCACACCAACGCATGAATATGAAGATTGTTCCAGCCGAATATCAATCAATCCGATGGTTCTTCAATCAATGACTTGAATCAGCTTCCCTGCACACTCTCACTTACCCCAAACTGGCACATGAGACAATAACAAGGGGAAAGTCGATCCTCACTAATTGGTACATGTTTAGTCTCTGCAGTGTTAAAAAAGAAGGACCCAGTTTGGCTGAAAACCTGTAGGTCCCTGGTGAGATGGAGAACTGTCTTTGCCTGCTGGCCCAAATAGCACTAGTTTTTGCACAGAGATTTCACCCAATTAAAGGACTTTTATTTGAACCCAAGATTTGTGGCCTCCCTGGGAGGGAGAGATTAGCTTTAGAGAGGAGAGAGGAAAGGCCTTTTCCCATCATCTTGTTTTCTATGCTTGTGTCATTTGCATGAGAATGAGACAATGTGTGATTGCACATGGGTTCCCCCTCAGAGCATCCTAAATAAGAATATGTTGGACAGGAGGCATTTCCCCCCTGAGCAGTCAAATGAACCCAATCATATGAATATACAATGAGATAAAACACCAATCTTGCACAGAAAGGTTATTTTTTTTTATATAATTTTAAGTAGACTTGTGCTAAACTCTTATCATAATTGTAATTAGAAAGAGCAGGCCGGTTTCCTGCTGTTTCTACTCACATTTGACACATGAACAGCGTGAGGTTAGAAGCCAGGCCTGAATTCCTGATTCGCACTAGTTCAAAGTTGCCGTTTATTCCATTGCAAGTAGAGGTCATGCAAAGCAGCGTCAACACTGCTCACAACAAGCCTTTCAACTTTCTATAATATCTACAGGCAGGTAATACATCAACCCTGTGTTATCCGAGGATGTTAGAATCTAGTAGGTTGAATAATCAGTGGCCTAGCAAGGATGAGCAGGCATATGAGTGTTATAAACTGAGGGCACAGATAACAATCTTATTTTGACTTTTTTTTCCAAATCATATTATGAAAGTATGAACTTTGATTAACTTCATATTATGGGAGCATGAACAGATGATTAAACCCATTTCTCAGGCCTTGAATTGTCAGTCTCTGAGAAATGGAGAAGTGAGACAAGGGTACAATACCATTTCGAGATAGATTCCACAAAGTTTATTGATTAGCTCACACCTGTAAGGTTTATGCTTTAATGGAGTGCTCTCTGGAGTTTCACAAAACTCCACAAAGACACAACTACACAAAGACCAAGGGCAGTGGTATTAGTTTTTTGTTGTTGTTGTTGTTGCTGTTGGTATTGTTGCTGTGATAAAGTATCACGACCAGGTCATCTTACAGGAGATAAGAATTAATTGTTCCTTATGATTCCAGAGGGTTAAGAGTTCATCATGGTGCAGAAACACGGCAGAAAGCAGCAGGCAGTGTGGCAGGAACAGGGAGCTGAGAGCTCAGACTTTCCAATTGCAAGCAGGAAGCAGAGCTAGCAATGTAGAAGGAATTTTTTTAAATCTCAAAAACCCACCTTTGGTGACAATTTCTAACCAGTAATGCTGTAGCCCCTAAATGTCCCAAGATAGGACCATGAACTGGTTAGCTGGTGTTCAGGTATTTCACCCTAGGAGGGACATCCTCTTTCACATAACTGTGTTAGTCATATGCCTACATTGTAATGCCCACTTTTACATCTTTAGACATAAGAAAGCAGCTAGTATACACTTCAGCTCTGTTCCTCAGGTGGAGCAACTGTGTCCAAAGAAGGTCAAGGAAAAAAAAATCAAATCTTGTGCCTAATTATGGAAGATAAAGGCAGGAATGTTAAACTTCAGAACATTATTCAAATGGACTCTTGGTTTTTCATTCATTAGAAATATGGCCTTGAATATAATATGAGTAACAATGCAGCCTATTCAGCATTAGAGCTATGAGTCACTGTGAACATATTTTAGAAAAAAGTGTTAAAACTGCTTGGGTTTTGTTTCTTTGTTTGTCTTGTTTTGTTGCCTTGAAGTTTCAGTCATGATATGCAACTAATATGTTCTCAAAAATTGTGTTAGCTGTTGGATGTCACTCTGTAGGCTTAAGATCTGCCTACGTGGAAGAACTGAGTGATGATGAGCAGTCTATGTGGTGACAATGTAAGTGTTAGCGTAGGGAAGTGAAGCGGACTCTCACAGTGTACCACATGCTTGTTCAAAGTGACAGAAATAGCGTGTCCACTTAAAAACATATATTCATAAAAGATAGCTCCATAGATGGGCGACCCAGGAGAATACTAGTGTAGCTTCTGTGATGCCAAATCAGCCATAATGAGACCCTTTCCACAGTACAAATAAGGTCTGGATCAAGCGTGCTATCTACCCTATGGAGAAATGGTTATCAAACATTTATCAGGGTATGACAGAGTAACAAGAATGGATATTTTATTCGAGAGTCTTTAAAATATGTTTTAGAAATGTATCTGAGCTGGTGACATATGGATTGGTAGATCTGACACAGTATTTTAAAATAAAAAATTAAAATCAAACAGAGTTAGACCTGCATTTATTCCAATATCCTCTCTCTCTCTCTCTCTCTCTCTCTCTCTCTCTCTCTCTCTCTCTCTCTCTCTCTTTTGGAGCTGAGGACCGAACCCAGGGCCTTGCGCTTGCTAGGCAAGTGTTCTACCACTGAGCTAAATCCCCAACCCTCATTTCATATATTTTATTAGAAACTATACAATATGATAGGTGCCATAGGGAACACAAGATTTGCACAGGAGGGATTAGATTTGAGAAAAAACTCAAAGCATTGTAGAAAGCCTCAGTGAGGGGGTTAAGAGCAGGAAGGGGGAAATTGAGTATTTCATGGACTCGGTAAAAGGTTCACAGGAAGAACTACATTTGGAGGGTGCTAGGAGAAAGAGGGAAAGAGCGAAATAAAAGAAAAGAGACAGGACATCCCCAAAGTGCAACACAGTCTCATGTGAAACAGTTGTCACTTTAATGAATCCAAGCAGATTTGTCCTTGTCTCATAAATGAGGAAACTAAGGCTGAGCCCAATGGGGTTTTCAAGGGCCAGTTACCAAAGACACAAATTTGTCTTCTGTGTGCTCTGTTCTAGATTTAGGATCCTTTCCATAATACCGCAGACCCAATCATGTGTGTGTACGTACACACGTGCGCACATGTTCATGGATGCATATATGTGTGCAGCTGGGCACACATTTGTGGAGGCCAGAGATCACAAACATGTAGTTCTTAAGGAATGTCATCCATTTTGTTTCTCTTGCTGGCCTGGAACTCTGAACTAGGTTAGGTTGGCTGGTCAGCAAGCACCAGAAATCCACCTGTGTCCGTCTCCACAGTATTGGAATTACAACCCCGTGCTACCATATCTGACTTCATTTTACATGGGTTCTGATGGCTAAATCCAGGTCCTGTGCTTGAATGGCAAATATTCTTCAGTGACTCATCTCTTAGCCCTAAATCGTGTAACTCATGACTGAAACTCCAGCAGTTTTCAGATGTCATTGTTTCAATTAAATACCCCAAACCAAAGGTGAAGAACTCACATGTTAGAATATGGGGTGGGGAGGGGGTTGATTCAGCTGTTCCTAGGCCATCAAAAATTTAACAAATGACTTGTTTGAGTATGGAAAGAACTCTCTACTATTCCAATATAGAGCTAGATTCCTGAAAATTTGTACCAGAAGGAGGCTACTGATATATTATGGAAAGAAATAAGTTACAGTCAAAATGAAGAAAATGAAATATTCAACTAAAAGGAAATACAGAATTTTAAGCATTTCTTATGAACTGTCTTTCCCAAATGGCAGAGTTACTGCAAGTCATCTTACTGTGGATCAAAATATACTTCTAACAAAGTTACAAAATCCCCTGGTGAAGAAAAATGATGGGTAATTTGAAGTAGTCCCAAACTTTTCTGCAAGTCTCAAGATAGCACTGGATTTGCTTGTAATGGCCTGGACTGTGTCCCAAAATCAGCAGTGGAAGAGACTCAAGCAGAATGGCCAGGGTAGAAAAGGAAAATGTAGCCCTTTGGACTTGTCTCATACACTTGATGGTCTGACAGTTGGTTCTTTCTTTCTTTCTTTTTGTCCTTTTAACATTCTTCTCTTCTTTTATTTAATCAACAGCCTCCTGCCCAAGTTTATGCCTAGCTTGCACTCCACAAAGCACAAAGCAGCAGATAGAGTGAATCTAGAAATCTGTAAACATCACTTTGCAATGTATTTCAGCTTCCAGAACTATGCTAGAAGGATGTACGAGAGTTCTGTATAGGACAGGTAGCCCTAGAGCCTGCTAGAATCCCTGACAGTGTCTTTCGGACAGTAATTCCCTTAACTAACAGGGATGAGCATTTTCATGCAATGAAGTTCTGGTTGATTTGAAGTGTGAGGCTCATTGGAATGGAGAATCTGATCAGTTTGGGTGTAGCTTTGTAACTGAATCCTTTCATCTGAGTGCCAGTGCTTTGCCTTTCAATAGATGACGTTGTCTGGGACATGTTGCTCCGTTTTTCTTCAAAGTGTGTGGTTGCTTTCTGGTGGGGAAGATGGAAAAGGTCCAGTGTCTCCCTAATGTTTACTGCTCAGTGGTGTCTTCCAGCCTTTTGGTTATGACCTGGGAGGCTATTTGCTTTTGAACTGATGCCACACGTGGGGAAAACATCTCTATCTGGTAGTTCTCAATGTGGTTTGAATCTTTTCATCGGTGCTTAGTAAGTGCTGAACTGAGCTGAAGACTCAGAATGTCTCTGCCTACCTGGTTACCTTCCCAACAGACTATTTGATCGCCATTACTCATCATGAGACCCTATTACAGGATGTTTACAGGAATCATCAATATCTTATCAGACAGCTCAATTCAAAACTACTGGCAAATACCATCTCTAAATATGTGTAACATTAACATCATTTGACAGGAGGGATTTTCCCAGCATAACTAGAAAACTCTGAGTCAGACCTTCCTCCCCCGAGGCCGGTGCACACTGCGAGAAATCCCTGCAATGGCTCTCCTGTGGTGCTTACATATTCTTTTCCTTTCAATGTGGGAAAGAACTTGATTTCCATTGACTATCGTTTAATTTAGTCTCCAAACGTAGTACTCTGTGACTGAAAATATTCTATATGTTTTGATCTTACTTTTTGAAAGTAATAACCCTGGTAAGATCAAGGAGATATCCTCATTCACATCTTACATACATTTATTTAATTACCCTGCTGTCCTCCTGGTGTACAATGGGCACCAATAACACTGAGAAGTGCAGTTAACATATGAAATGCTTTGTATTCTTTGTCCATCATCTGCTCATGAATATCCTCACCACACTCACCTACATATATACATATATATTTGCATGCACACATACACACATATACGACAACAAGCATGTGGATTCAGTTACTTGTAATGATCAGTTCATACTGTTTACATATGTAAAATTATCACACTGCACATCTTTAATATACATATATATTCATTGGATATGCATACATATACATTCATTGACTATATATATATATGTAATGAGCATTTGTCAAATTTGCATCTTCAAAAATGAAAAACAATAACGTGAAACAAAGGCAGACAAAGTCAGAAAAAAGGGGAAAACTAACTTTGAGCAAGTGCCTTCAATAGAATGCAGATTCAATTAAATGCTATTAAAGGGAGGATGATAAGAGATTAGTATTTGAAGAAGCATGGAGGTGACTTCATTTGGTGGAAGGGAGAAGTGGGTAGATGCAGAGTGGCTGTTACACGGAACTGATTTTTGAAATTTCTTCCTGTGGTGGACTTAAAGACATGAGAGACACAATAATTTAGTCGAAACCAGTGAGCAAAATTTCTTTCTCCATTGGTCACTGTTCAAATGAAAGCATTAAAAGCTTGGCATATGTAGTGTATACCCCAGTCTATCTTCCTTGCTTTTGTGGGTACTATCATTTCCAGCATTAAACTTTCCTCATTATTCAAATGATATTTTCTAAGAAGGAAGCAGGTCTTAATTTGCAGAAATATTATATCATGATATTTGGTTCAGTTGCATTCTGCGGGTCTAAAGGAAGTGGTCCTTGGATATCTGTTGTCGTTCTTTAAAAATTGAATTGACTTCTTTGAGTCTTTCAGTTTGTTTCTGGTAAAGTAACCTCATTTATATTACTATTTTGAATTTAACATGTATTTTTTTTGTTGATTATTAGAACAGGGCTTTGTCAGTGTGAGAAATCAATGTTCCAGATGTGATTGCTTCATATCAGCACATAACACTAACTACATGGTAATAAGGACCCTATACGATCCTCAAAGGTCCTGTTACTGTGACGTCTTTCACTTGGAAGAGGTAGACAAAGAAGCTTAACTTGGTCAGTTAGCCCTCCCCATGTATCATATCTGGTATTGAGGCCTCAGACCTGCTGGATTTGTGAAGAAAATGATCCTATTAATTCTCTAGGAGAGTTCTAGGAGAGTAAGGGCATGAAAAATCCATGGAGTACTGTTCTACAAAATTAAGTTGAAAGTTTCCATCCAGAAATATTCAACTAGTCAATATACTCCTCTTTATACAAATAGAGAAGGCTCAAGCCTGAACATCACAATCTTAGTATTTTCGGCACCTTCATTACTCTTTACTGATCGCCTACTCTTAATGCACAACAAAGTTGAAGTTGAACCTAAGACCCTTCCGGGTCACTGGTTCTCTGTCAATACTTACTACCTCTTGAACTTTATATAACCTCTTAGAACATCAAAACTAAGCCATATGATGTTCAGATCGCTAAAAGTTTTGAAATTTAAAAAAATATTTCATCAATGTTATAGTATCAAGTATTGTATAATATTACTATTATTTATATTGTAGCTATGTTAAACAAAATTTATCACTTCTTTGGATTTTCTCAAAGCCAGTCCTTAACAGCATTTCAAAACATATGCATTCTACTTTATTCTGACAACCAGTGGCAATATGGGGTCATACACAGACATTCATAAGAGGCATAATATGTGTTCTCATACAATTATGACCATAGTGTATTGGGCAGCAGCATTCCGGTCTCTCATTATTTGTGTATCTTTATTGATTGTGAAGCTTCTATGGTAGGGTGATTATACACATGACAGTCATCAGTTGTTAGAGGGGACATCAACCTTATCCTAGGATGAAAATCATCTTTTTTTTTTAAAGATTGTTTCTGTTGCTCAGTGGGTTGATCCCTAAGACTTAAGATATATTTTGTTTTAAAAACTGGTAGTTTTTCATCTTTAATTTTGGCTTAAAGATCTTTAACTTACTGTCATAAAGTACCTACGATGCCAATTATAGGTGGCTTATGGTCTTATCCACATTGAGAAGACACAGTATCAAGAGATTGAGGAAGGATGCAGCAGCACCCACTTCCTTTTATTTTTAGTGGTGGCTATTTTCAACAACATGTGTCTGCTTTCAAGGAATTTCTAGTTAGATTATGTAAAAATGTGTCTCTGTGATATAAATTGAATCTTTTCCTTAGCCTCTTGCCTCTGACAACTTGAAGTAAACACTTTGACTAAATGCTGTGCCTGGAGAGCTGGGTAAACCATGTTATCTCAGCTTTAAAGGAGGAGAGGGAGTCAGAAATTGCATCTCTGAAGCAACATCCTCTTCTGTTCCCTAGAGTCTGTACTGCAAACTCCCAGAAAGAAGAGAATTCGCATGTAATTCATAGTTGGTTCTGCAAGGGAAATGACAAGGTTATATAATTTGTCTCACAGTTCAATAAGTATCAGAAGCTACAAGAACTGTTGTAGAAGTTTAAAAAGGATGCAATTATGATGTCTATCTCACTCCAAATGTACTACTTGTTTGATCTACCACAAAAGAATTTACATGTTCTGCCATAGGAAATACCAAATACTCGGAGACTGCCTCTCCATCTCACACATGCTAAAGACAATAAATAGTTACTAATTTTGGGCCACTGATGAAGGAAAACAGAGATAAGATATACTACATACAATGTGAAAAATTCAACATTAATTTTATTTGATGTAAGGGAAAGAAGATGATATTTAAATAGACCAAATGTACATATGCCATGCAAATGTCAATGCCTCTTGAGTTTAGCAGGGCAATATACATAAGTGAAAAATATAATGTATTGGAAAAATAGCTAAATACTTATATAGTATAGAAAAACTTTTATAGATTAAAATGTGACTGGGAAATCAAGAAAATGTAACAGAGGTAGGATGGCAGATATATGAACTAAACTAAGAGAAATCAGAAAATTCATAATAAACTAGATGTAGGCCCTCAAACTCATGTAGATAGAAGTCATGTTTTTGACAGAGCACAGAATGTCTAAACTAGAAATATATGCATGTACACGTAAGTACACATGTAACACATAGAGAAATCAAATTAGTCTGGACCAGGATACTTCTCCCTACTGATTAGCTTTTGCAGTGCTCAAAGACTGATGCAGACTGCTTGGAGAAAGGCCATTTATAGGATATCCCAGCTTTGAAATCCTTTGTCTATGATAGTAAGATAGGAAATGTCATCCTTTAAAAAGGAAACCAGTGTTGTCACAATGTTGCTTAACTTGGTGTTGGAATAAGGATTTCAGTGGCTAATTGGCCAACTAGCCAGAAATGACATTGAACAGTATTGCAGAGGAGGGAAGTTTTGAGGAAGCTCAAGGGTAAATTGAGGGAGAATTATTGTTGCTCTTGTGGCTTGGAGGAGTGTCTAGACCAGGAGAGGTGATAGGGGAAAAATAAGGTAGAGAAGAAAGCAGTAGCATATCTACCTAATTCCTTTATAACTACACAAGAGTAATGAATCCAACATGGAGGAAACCACATAGCTGGAAACAGAGATGGGACAGTACAGGAAGTGCAGTCACTGCTTTAAAAATTCTGAGCTTTGAACAGGAACTTAGAGAAAATATAGCAACGTTGTTTCAAAATAAGAACAAACTTGAAGTTTAAAAAGATGGATAAAGGACACAACTTACTTAGATGAATGCAAAGGAAAAAAATGACACTGTATTTAAATAAAAGGATTGTAGGAAAGCTGAATCCAATTTAAACTGTGGTTCAGAAGCCAAATTTTTTTTTTTTTACATTTTTTGTTTTTTGCAGGAAGCCATTTTTTTATTAACTTGAGTATTTCTTATTTACATTTCGAATGTTATTCCCTTTCCCGGTTTCCGGGCAAACATTCCCCTAATCCCTCCCCCTCCCTTTCTTTATGGGTGTTCCCCTCCCCATCCTCCTCCCCTTACCGCCCTACCCCCAACAATCACGTTCACTGGGGGTTCAGTCTTAGCAGGACCAAGGGCTTCCCCTTCCACTGGTGCTCTTACTAGGATATTCATTGATACCTATGAGGTCAGAGTCCAGGGTCAGTCCATGTATAGTCTTTAGGTAGTGGCTTAGTCCCTGGAAGCTCTGGTTGCTTGGCATTGTTGTTCATAAGGGGTCTCGAGCCCCTTCAAGCTCTTCCAGTTCTTTCTCTGATTCCTTCAACGGGGGTCCCATTCTCAGTTCAGTGGTTTGCTGCTGGCATTCGCCTCTGTATTTGCTGTATTCTGGCTGTGTCTCTCAGGAGAGATCTACATCCGGCTCCTGTCGGCCTGCACTTCTTTGCTTCATCCATCTTGTCTAATTGGATGGCTGTATATGTATGGGCCACATGTGGGGCAGGCTCTGAATGGGTGTTCCTTCTGTGTCTGTTTTAATCTTTGCCTCTCTATTCCCTGCCAAGGGTATTCTTGTTCCCCTTTTAAAGAAGGAGTGAAACATTCACATTTTGATCATCTGTCTTGAGTTTCATGTGTTCTATGCATCTAGGGTAATTCAAGCATTTGGGCTATTAGTTTGAGTGTATCTGGTTTGATGTGGCGGTCCTTGATCCATTTGGACTTAAGCTTTGTACAGCAGAAGCCAATATTTTAAAAACCCTGGTATTTTCAACACTTTACGTGGTTTGATGCTTGAGCGGGCAGAAAGATGACAGACAAACAGGGGAGACAGCAGTTGTCTCTTCATCAAAAGACTAAGGTCTTCAGGATGATGACATGGCCGCTGGCTTGCTTCTTTGTAATAAACATCACTATCATTTTATGGACGATACCCTTTTCTATCAGTAGAAATATATGGATATACCATTGTATTTGGAGACGATCAGTATGTCTATTGTGTATTCCTTTGGGTCCTTTTATTGATCAAAGTCAATACTTCAATAGAACTCAAGGTTACTAATACTGCCCTGATCACTTTAGTCTGTGAATATGGAACACACTTATTTTAAGTGTGATTTTTCTTCTTCTTCTTTTTTTTAAACAGAAGAACTAAAACTCTAAGAAAAAAAAAGAGCCTTAGTACTTTATTTTAGTCTGAAAGTGATCTGAAGGTAGTTAACCTTGGAAAGAAGGAAGAAGTGAAGATAAACTTTCTTCCTGGCCTCCTGATGCCTCGGTGTGAATTGATGGATCCCTCAAGGATGAGCGCGACACTGTGACAAGTGCACAGGGAGAAGTTATGCTGAAGCTGACATTCACAGCGTGTATTAATTATAAGTATCCATCTCCCTGGTGATCATGTGCTTTTTCTCCCCAGGAAGCAAACCGAACAAGAATTTTACTTTTGATGGAAATGAAGAATGTTTGGAGTTCTTGTTAAATTTCAATAGCTTTAAGTTAAATCCATCTTCACATTAACTTTAAAGAGCCTCATATCTCAAACTTCTGTATAAAAAAACGGTTGAGGGGTATACATTTTCTTATGGGCTTCCTAGAATGTACAGTCAACCCAAAATTCAAATTCTATGGATAGGAGAAATTAAGCTTTTATTTTGTGACTGAAGGGGAGACATTTTCTTAGAGTATAACCCTGATTTTTTCTGTTAAGATGTAGAGATATTCTTTTGTTTAAGTCTTGGAAGCTGATCATATCCATTATTACAAATCAATATTAGAATATCTGAATTAATTTTTGTAATGGCCACTATCTGAAGTTATCAGGAAGATAATTTCTCCAGGAATAAAATGATGTTTTTGTAAGTATGTCCTAGGGTGGGGTCCACCTCCCCTTAATTCTGAAGTCTTGGCCAGCTTCCCTCTAAGGATGAAGAACTTTGTTCACTGGTCTGTTTTGAGACAAGATGTAAAAAAATGGTGTTGGCACTGTGTTCACAAGAAAGTCCTTTGGTAATAATCTGCAGATATATTTACATATTTTTCTTATTTCTTTGGATTGCAAACAGAGAGCCTGTCTGGCTTATTAGGGCCAAATTCAAAGTCTTTTCTCAGCATGTTCTTTTCTATAACATGATCCTTGCTAGTCCTGAGAACTTTCCCCCCTATTTTTGTTACTAACTTCCCTCCAGGAAGTTTCAGAAAACCTGAAAGACTCACTTTCCTCAATTTGGACATGAACTTCTCTGAAACTTTTCTAATAACAGCTTCCCTCCCATGCCCAGTTTTAATGAACATAATCAAGTGAACAAGTATAGGCAGACATGTTAGATGATAGACCAGAAAGATAGTTCTGCATTTTAAACCAAGCCTTTTTGAAATATTTTCCATTTATCAGGATGAACATAAAAACATGCATAGATTTTCGGTAATATGAAATTGCCACGTTGATCACAGAGGTCTCTTCTTCAATGCTCTATGGAAAGGCTATCCTTTACTCACAGCACTTAATTTTGTTCCCTTTACTGTAAGAACTTTATAATGTAGAGAAACTCAGGAGTCACTTTCTTATATTCAGATGCTTTTCTACTAGAAAATATCACCATTCAATAAGTCAAAAAATGATCAACTCATGAATATTCATTGGAAATATTTTGAGTACTGTATTGCTAACTTAATGCTCTTTTACTGGCTAGATCACCCATACTCCTGATTCCTTTCCCCCATTAAATCCTTAATTGCTATTTAAACCAAACAATTTTTCATAGGAATTCTTGCCCAGCCTAATGTCTGTATATTGCTTCTTGATATTACATATGATGTATAATTTCCTCTTTCTCTAGAAGTTTATGTGTGATTAATTTTTTGCTTTGCTTTTCAAATAGAGGTGTTTAAATATTTTTAAAAATCATTGCCCATATTTGACAAAGTAGAGAACATTGAGCTATTTGAAATAGATTTCAATATGAAAATAATATATCACTCACAGTTCACATAAAAAGGTTTTTGAATATGGTCGTTTAAATTTTTTCATTTCACACATAGAAGAAAATGCTTTGTGCTTCAGTATTTATTACATTTGGTACCAGGCATATTGATATGAGATTTTCCTCTATAGGAGTTTGTAGAACCTAAAGATTTGCTCCTTGGTTTTGATATTTATCCCTGGCTACTTTTTTCTCTTATGATTATGGCTCATTGCTTCCCAGTTATTGAGGACAGAAAGGTCTTTATTAAATTTCTGCAGAAACACAATGTTATGTTTTGTAACTTTTGAATTAAGTATTTGGTTAACATTTTGGAAATGGTATGAAAACTGAGATAAATAGACTGGGTTGATGCATTCAGTACCCACTAGAGATGAACATATTTGAAAACTGCCTTGTTTATGTGAAGCTTAAATTCTCCTTCTAAGCTTAGGGTATAATCATATAAAATTTCTAGTCATTAATCTGTATCATCTAGGAGAAATGGTTAAATATATATTGATCAATGAATATTGATCAACTTATAATATCTGAATTAATGTTTAAAGAGTTGTTACTTGAAAAATTAGCACTGTTTTCTTTCAGCATGAATATAATATATTTCATAATCATTTTATAGCTTTATTGCTTAATCTAATTTCTGTTTTAGCATAAATTAATCTAATTTCTTAATGCACTCTAATCTTTCTTACAATATATTTTGACCAGTTTTTTTGCTGTGTTAATTCCATCTATATCCTCCCCATGTCCTTACCCACACAACCCAACTTTATCTTCTATCACTCAACCAACAAATGAAAAAATCAGAATGAAAAATAAGAAACATAAGTACACAGAAATGAATAGCACACCTACAAAAAATTGGAAACACCACAATTAAGAGCAAAAGACTAATAAGACAAAAACTATCCAAACAAAGAAAACTGAGATTAAAGTCTATAAACAGGCAGGCAAGCAAACAAAAACCCATTGATTTGTTCTTGTATTGGTCAACTACTCCTGGGCATGGCCTGTCATGAAGTGTTGGTAACTCATAAAGTGAAACTTCATTGAAGACGACGGGTTTTTCCTTTGCCAGCAGACACTGAATACAGATGGATTCTTGGTTAGGGGTGGAAGCCCATGTCCATTTCCTCCTCTCAGGGCTGTGATACCATTGGACTTGAACTCTAGACCCTGTGCATGTTGTACCAGGCTCTGTGAGTTCACACATACATCAGTTATGTTGTGTCTGGAAAATACTGTTTTCTTGGAGTCACCCATCACTCTGCTCTTATAATATTTCTGACCCCTTTTACGCATTGATTCCTAAGCCTTGAGGGGGAGGGGTTTGAAAACCTCTCACTTAGGACTGAAGTGCTCCAAAGTATTTTATTCTCTATACATAGTCTAGTTGTGGTCTCTATGTTTCTTCCATATTGGAAGAAGATAGGTTTTGGTGATTGGGGCACTAATCTATGGTTATAGCAGAATGTCATTAGGAGTCATTTTATTGGTATTTTCTTTTACCAGAATAGTAGTAGTAGATTTTCTTTTTTTGCTGGGCCTAAGACCTATTTGGAATGGCCACTTTTGCAGTGCCAGGTCTTAAATCCAATCATTAATTGCTTGGTTACTCCCAGGGCTTTTGTTCCACTGGATCAGTGTATCATGTGGGCAGGTCACTGTTGTAGATCCCAGGGTTTGTTGAAGGGAGATATTGATGATTACCTTTTTCTTCTTGTAACATGCAGAGTGCCTTCTAGTATCATGAATGCACCATCTTGACTTTCCGGTGTTTGATGGCATATGTAAGTGTTGTCTTCCTCAATACTGTCAGGTTGTGGAGATCAAGTCATAAGGATAGTCTTTGATATTTGGGCATTTTTCTGGGGTCCCTTTGGTCAATGATTCAGCAAGATATAACCTGTTCCTGGCACTAGAGGTTTTGTTTAGTAGAGTAAGATGACTAATTGGGCCACTCCTGCCCTATGAATTGGTGACTCCATTTAGGTTCCTTTCCCATATGTCTATATTTTAGGAAGCTTCTACAGTATTATATGGTTTTGCATATGGCCTTTAGTGTTAGTTATTCATCCACATATTCCCTCTTACTTGTTCATGTAGGTATCTAAGTGTTTAGAATTATGGTTGTTGGGTGTCTTTCTTGGTGATGATACTTGATCTCATCTTGGTTGGATGGGTGCTTCGTTTTTCAGTTGCTGTTGACCTCTCTGGATCCTAAGTAAGTATAGTGGATGTGGATACCCTTGTAGGGAGTGCTTCTGTAGGTCAATGGTTGGTGGCTGGCAGAAAGGAATGGGCATGGGGTATGAGAAAAGTCAGAGGGCTATAGGAAATAGCTAGGAAAATCTGGATTCATATTAAGAGGCAGAGTTTCCAGGTAATGCAGGTAGGTCGAGGGGTTGGAATCTTGCATTAAAGCGGTATACTGGACAAAGAATAAGTTTTCAAAGATAGAACTGAAATGGTCATGGATACCCTAGGTGCACATCCAAGGGCTAAAGGGCTAAAGGGCTTTTAGTTTGGAGGTAGGGAAGAGCAAGGATATCCTGTAAATAGCTATAGACTAATGAGTGTAAGTCTGAACAGAACATTATGGAGGACAGGAAGGGTAGTAGAAATCACCTAACCCTGACCTAACTTGGTGTAGTTACTCAAAGTTATAGGTAGAATGTGATTCTACAGATGGACAGCTGACATAAAGGAATGGAGAGGTGAAGCCTGAGAAGGTTGGTGGGAAAGAGCTAAGCTAGATTTTCAGCAAGAGGAAGAGTCCATAGGGAGTGCATTCTCCTCTAATTCTTCACTGTTTAAGGACCATTCTCTGCCTCACTTGTTAGGTAGTTTGAATCATTATCATCCAGTGTACTGGTCATGAATAGGAGTATTATAGGATGTGATTACAGGGATTTCTGTTGTACAGTAGTAGAAATTATGCTGTTTGAGATTGATGGCTAACATGACTGAATTAAGAAACTCCTATGATGTAATTTTTTCATTCACTCATGAAAGCTATGTCCCAATAGATGGAGGAACCTTTTAGTTGATTCATACAGCTCTAAGGTAGCACCTAGGTGGAGGAAATAAGTTCCTGAGGATGTGACCTTGGTGCAATATCTTACTCTGATCTTTCCTGTATTCCCCCCTTTCTCCTTTGTGGAAATACCCTCACAGCTTTAATTGCTTTGTCAAAGTACATAGGGAGAAGTCACTATTGGCTGACTCCTCTAAAACCATGAGAGGAAATGAATCCCACTCTTGAATACATTCTAGTAGGTGTTTTGTCATAACAAAAACACTATCTAATGAAATAGCAATATTGTTTTCTTGCATATCATAGTGAAAGCACTTGCTTATAGTTGGAGAAAGTTAAGAAATAGTTTGTTTTCACTGAGTGGATATTATTATTTGAGGGTACCATTGAATTAATTTCAATACAACAGTTTTGGACTTAGACAAATCTCAGGTCTGGTGCTGGTTCTACTAGTTTCATGATATATGTTTTAAACTAGTGCTAATTTTCTCCGTTTTCAAGTTTATCATTTGTTTTATATATAAGTAACAAATACTGGCATATAGAAGCCTTATTTCCTGCAAGGCAGTTGGCTCTCTGCAAAGCTCCACAAAAACCAGTCATGAATCTGAGATGCATGGAAGTGTTTACATCTTAAACACAGAGCTCATGCGCATACATCCTTTCTGAGAGAGACAGGTGCTCCTCGAGTAAGAGTGTTGGTATCATGGCCTCTACTACGACCTCACATGAATCTCTAATGATGAAGCTTGACTCCAGGAGAACCCAGAAAGTCACACCATGGAATTTTGCTTTAAAAAATCATAGTTTCACCTATGTGAATCATATTTCTAATAACGGTATCATATCTCTGAGTCAGGCTGTTTCCATTTACTAGGACTGCTTATGTAGCTTTAATATATAGAGGGGAGTGTAGCAATACACAAGCATATCCACCACCATCTACAGAATTTTTTTCACACAAAAAGATGCTCCAGAGGATTAGAACAAATTCTCAATTATCCAAAGTCACTTTTGTTAGTGTTTAAATTCATCAGATAATTGTTCAATTATCCACTTTGTTTTGTCTGTGTAGATATCTTGGCTCAAGTCCATTAACCAACTAATGTACAAAAAGATGAGAAAATTAGGAGATTGTGCCTATGTTGATATTTCTGTTTTCAACCCAATAGTTGGTCTGTGTCATTTGTGTTTTCTGTCCTCATTAGGAGCTCTCACAGTAATGTCTACTGCATCCACAAAGTAAATTTAAATACCTTTAAGTTTACTCTTTGCCTACTAGCTTGAAGAAGCACACTAGATATTTTTCTTCCTTTTTGCTCTTCCTCCCTTTCTTTCTTTCTTCCTTTCTTTCTTCCTTTCTTCCTTCCTTCCTTTCTTTCTTTCTCTTTCTTTCTTTCTTTCTTTCTTCCTTCCTTTCTTTCTTTCTTTCTTTTTCTTTCTTTCCTTCTTTCTTTCCTTCCTTCCTTCCTTCCTTCCTTTTGTGGTTATAATATAATTAGAATATTTCTCCTATTTTCTCCACTCCAAAGCCTTCCATATACTCCTCCTTGCTCTCTTTCAAATTTCTGACCCATTTTAATTCATTGTTATGTGCATATATGCATATATTTTTAAACATAACCTTCTCAGTTTGAATAATGTTACTTGTATATACATTTTCAGGAATAATGAATTGTTATTGAATAGTCATTTAGTGTACTATCCCTGGGAAATACTATTTCTCATACTTCTAACATTTCATAGTTATTTGTAGTTCTTTGAATAGGGATGAAGCCTGGTGGGCTTTTCACCATCCTCTTTGGTATATCTATAGGTGTCTTCCTTGTTCAGCTCATAGAAAACATTTCAGAAGGAAATAATTCTTAGTTTCTAATGAAAATACAAGGATCTGCCAATGAATTATATCAAATTTTGTCACAGACATTGTTCTCAGCTGGTACAGTTGATGGCCTGCTGTCATTAGGATCACTATTGTCTAATTCCTGAAGTCTACACCAATGGTGTAGGCCAATGGTGTCCGTGTTTTTGGCTGCCTAGCGGTACTTGACCTCCGGTGAACTTCTATTTTAGGCAGCCTATAAAATTGTGGCATCATTTTCATAGTATTCATTTTCCTCTGCTATCACCTCTGATTATTTTGTAGCTTGGATAGAGTTGTTTGTTCTGCCACAGGAAGATTCATGTCCTACATGGAACCCTAGAAAATCATAGCCATTGGAGTCAGAATTTTGCAATCAGTAATTTTAGATTGATTCGGCGTGAACAAGTTGCCTAATTATTTTAATTACCATGCTCCTTTCTTGTAAGGCTTTCACGTAAGGCTTATATTGCAGTATACGAGGGTACAGTGGGCTAAAGTGTAAAAAGGAGAAAGCACACTGATGCTTTGTGTCAGTTGACATGTTGTTTTATCTGCGGTAAACGAGTTATTATTTAGGCACACTGTGCAACACATTTGATATTTTGAACCAGTTAATAACTGCTATATGTTTTGCTGTAATTAAGGATTCTGTGAAGCAGAGCAGGAAAGAAAGGGCGGTCACTCCTTATGTGACTTAGGAGACAGTAGCTGTTTCATCCCTTAGTGTATATTGTGTCCTCACCTTTACTCTACTCTGTTGTCACAGACAAATTTTCTGACCGTAGAAAAGCAGAGGAAACCCAGGACTTTAGTTTAGGCCTTTGGATAACACACAGAGTCAAGGAAATGTCATGGGTAGTATGCGATGTGATCATTCATTTCAATTCCTGTCGTTAAAATCAAATTGTCCAAATTAACTTGATTTAAACAATGGAGGAATATGGCTTTGCCATTACTGCTAGAGAGCTTTAAGAATCAATATAAAGCTGAGAGCAGAAAAAAAAAATCTATCCTTATAGACCTATATATTTGGAAGGCAATTTGACAACATAACCATTTAGCAAAACAACAGAAGGTTGCTTCCTAGGCCCTATGACCTTCACAGATACAGATTTTTCACTAGGTTTACAGATTCAGGCATGAATCTCCTACTGTGTAGTAGAACTCACATCCAATCAGAATGTATTTGGTTACTCCCCTAACAGTCATACCACTATTTCACCCATGGGCACATCTCGCCTGACAGATTGGTATTGTAGCATACAGGGTTCAGCTCCAGTTAAGACCACTGTTTTTTTTCCCAGATAGCCTATATAGAACCTTCTGGCATTATGAACACTAGCCAGCTGTAGATTTTTTTTTACTCAGTTCCTGATTAATTTTTTTGTCTTGCAACCAAATTGAAAATATGATTGAGTTTTGTATATTAAAATTCTAAATTACAAGCTCAGCAAAGACTTGAAGTGCTAGGGTGTGGGATACACAGGGGGATCTCCACCCCCTCAGAGGACAAGGGTGGGGGGAAGGGCTGTTGGAGGAGGGTGATTGGGAAGTGGGGCAGTGAGTGGGATGTAAAATGAATAAATAAAAGTAAAAAGTTTTAAAAATTCTAAGGTACCACCTTTCTGAAGTTATTATTTTAAGAGTTTTCTAGAGAGGCATTAGGATTGGTTATATATGATTATATTATCTGCAAGCAGTGACATCTTTACTTTCTGTGTGATACCTGTTATCTCTTTTGTTTAATTTTCCCAGATAAGTGTTGAGTAGAAGCGTGAGAGTCAGTTCTTAATAATAATCTTTACTGTCTCAAAATTAAGTGGCTTTTTGGTAGATATTCTTTCTCAGGTTGATGCTATTATTGTATTCTTATTTGGTTGAGTGGTTTTTTTATTTTTTATTATGAAAGAACCTCAGATATTGTCAAATCTTTTAAAGCATTAATTGATGTATCAGTATACTAACGCCATATTCTATCTTAAGTGCTTTCTGTATGACAAGTAATCCTGTGTTCTGGGGATAAAGCTCCCTTGATAATTTGTAAGAGTTTTTATTTATTAGCATATTTTTTGTTGATAATATCTTGTTGAAATTTGTGTATCTATGACTAAAATGAATATTGGTTTGTTGTCTGTATCTTTGATATAAGAATAGCACTGCTCTCCCAGAATACATTATATATCTATGCCATTCTAATTTTCCAGGTTTTTATGAATTATTTCTGGAATCAAAAAATGCCTGATAATATTTATAAGGAAAGTAAATACCTATTTTTATTTCATGGGAATATTTTTCAAATTACTGTTAATTCAATATCTTGAGATCGATCTACTAAGAATTTTTATTTCTAAGTCTCTTTTGCTAGTTTGTTTCTTTTGTTCTTTTATGTAGGGTATTTATTCATTTAAAATTGTTCATAAATTTATGATTCTTTTGTGGGTGTCAAGTGGGAGTCCATGTATTCGAGGGAGAGCACCTGAGGCTGTAGGGGAAAAGTTTGAGAGAGAAAAAAAGAGGGAGAAATGATGTAATTACACAGTAATTAAAAAAAACATTAAAAAAGTCATTGGAAAAGAAGAAAAATATGTAAGTTGTCTTCTCAAAAGTGAATGTGTCAAATAGAGACAGCAGAATACATATTCTAAAGTGGTTTGTGACAAAAGTTCCTGCTGCCTCTCAAAGTGTCCTTCTGCTCCATGGATTGGGAATGTGATTTGAAACCTGAGTATGTCATCATTCATCTTAACTCTGTTTTGTGGCACTTCTGTTCCTCAGTAGCCAAATGGAAGATTAATCACAGAATTAGCATTTTCAAAATTGCCAACAATCTCTTCTGCAGATGTGCTGCTGTGTCACTGAAGTCTGTTGCTTTACCCTGCATTTATTGTTAATGATTAATGCATATTTCTGGGTAAAATTACGTGCTGCCACCATCTGGTTAATTTAATAGAAATAGTCAAATCTAAGGCACTTTATTAAATATGTTGGAAATAATTATTCTCATTACAGTAATCTACCAAGCATCATGTTTTTTTCCCCAATCAAAAATGCGAGAAGACAGAGCAATGTGTATTGTCTTAGATACTGTTACTGCATGCTCATTTACTGAGAAACTCTTTTTTCATGTTGTGCAGCCAGAGTGGGAAGAGAGCACAAAGGTCATGCCTTAAGAAGTAGACCACAATAGCTTATTGAATTCTCAGGTAAAGAGCTTAGATAATAACAGTAAATTGTGTTAGAAAGGTAAAGAGAAATTATTTTCTACTTCCTCAGATTACTTTTCATATTGAACAGCAGATGAATATTCTAGAGTGTGGAAAGAACATAATTATTTGGCATTTTTCTTCTTGGAACTGTCTACAGAAAATAAATGAAGTCAGGGAAATGCTCTGAACTGGTAAAATGCTTGTATAATGAAGAAAGCAAGATTCAGCCATTGTGTGGTACATCTTCCTTGATATTTTTTTCCCTGAAGAGTGAAGCCTTCATCTCCATGAGTTTTGCTTTTAATATTTTTGTTATATTTATTCCTTTATTTAGTGTTTGCATGCCCTCACCCCACCGTGTGTGTGTGTGTGTGTGTGTGTGTGTGTGTGTGTGTGTGTGTGTGTATTCTTGTTTCAAGGCTTACGTGTGGAAGTCAGAACAGTGTGTGGAAGTTCACAATGTAGGACCAAGGAATCCAGTGATTCATTAGATGGGGCAGCCACTACTTTTACCTGCTGTGATGACCCCCAGCTCCACCTGAAGCATTATTCGATGCTGTCCTGCTTATCTAATAGAATGCCCAGCTCAATCTTGCTACCAAGGATGTTCCAAGACATGGTTAGGCTTTCCACACCCTGTAGATGTGGTCTCTTACTTTGAAACTTGCTTTTATATTCCTTTTCTTTGTAATTTAAATATGGTAACCCCCTCATCCTTGTTGTCTGCCTACTGCAGCAGCCAAGGTCAGAGCCATGGCTTGCTTGTACTCTTATTTCTCTTTCCATTCCACTCACTGTTCCCCTTTCCCCCAGGTTTGTGTCTTGCCATGTACATTCCCAACTGATCTGTCCAATCTGTGATTGGAAATTGGATTATGCTGAGATCCTATTTGAATCCTAACATACCTTGAAAGACTTTTTCAAGAATGAAACTTACAGTAGCTATAGGGTTTCACATATGTGAGGGGAAGTGAATTTAAGGCCGAAACCCCTGGAACAGGGTTTATAAACTTCATTTATGAACTTAGTTTTCATTACAGCACCACATTTTATCCTGGAGGACATTTTCCAAATGTTTTGGGGATCGCCTTAATCCTTGTAAGAATGCCTTGATGGAGGATTGAATGTTAACTCCTTTTACACACTGGAATATACAAGCAGAGAGAGAGATTGACTCACTTGACCCCAGTTATATAGCCCATAATATCGATAGACATTTCAGTAGTGTGTGCTGAGATTTGCTTTCCCTTAGGAAACATCTCGACAAATCTGAAAAAATATGTATGATCAGATTTTTTTTGCCTAGGTAAGAAAGAGTCTGAGATGAAGCCCAGGGATCAAGTAAAGGGGATTCAGCTATCACCAGCAATGGGAACAGAGATCCAGAGGTGTCAAATGTTTTGTTTGTTTCTTTTCTTTGTGGCCATGTGTGCACATGGACAGAGGTCATGTCCTGAGTACAGACTTTAGGGAAAGCTAACAGATGCTCATTCTCTCCATCTACTCTGAGGGTTATGGGGTTCTTACTCAGGTGAGACTTGTCAGCAAGTCTCACCTTTTACCTGTAAGCCATGTCATCGGCCCTGAAAGCTTTGCTCTTAAGGAACACTCGGGTCTGATTCAGTTTCTACTAACACTAGAGATGTTTTTAGAGTACAAGGTACTTAACACAGCCCTGTCAAGAAGACAGTTTGTTAGTTTGCTCAGTGCAGCAAGATTAAACTTCTTTTGGTGTCCCACCTATAAAAACCAAGAAATTCTCCATAAGTAGAAAGAACATAAGTACAAAGTAACATAGAAACTCCTAAAGGATATCTAGTGGGTATAAACTGGCAAACATTTATTATTTGTTTACTATGTGATGGGAAATACATGCTGACAAAACGTATAACAGAAAATAATGTCACAGAGGTACTGTACAAGGCAAACAATCCACCATCTGAGCTACCACATACACAGAGGTGTACTACTGTGGATAAGTATCCAGAATGCTGACACCTTTGGAGGAAGGGAGATGAAAATATTGCCATCACGCAAAGCTTAGCCATTGTAATGGCAATGAGCAACAAGGGATGTAAGAATCAACCCCCAAATCAGAAGCCACAACCACGTTGAAGGAAAAACAAAATGGCCTCCTCATGTTCATTTTGGAAAGATAGTTAAAGAAAGACTCAGCCATTGCCCAACCCGATTATCCTATTCACAAAGACCAGGACTTAACTTTACACAGGAAGAACAGAAATGTCCAGAGGGTTGTTGTTATTATAAATGATGAACATTTCATTTATCTGGGGAAAGGATTTCATTTCTAACAGTGATGGATTTTATGTTAAGCTAAACAGGATTCAGACAATGTGTTAACTTTATGAATGGGGTTATTCCCCCTTCCCAGAAGTTTTAATACTTAGAGACAATCTTTTAGTCTCAATTATTCTTCGTGTTTTATATTGGTTTTTTTTTCTGGGAGGGGGTGGGAGTGGAGGAAGCATCTTACTGTTTTAATAGCCCTGGTATCTTGACTAAGAACTGGAAGCTCAATTCCTGTGTCTGCAACATTTATATAGAATAGCTATGTTCTTTTTAGACTTAATATTTAATACAATCATCATTCACTCTTTCATTTATTCAAGCATGAAACCGAATGGGTAGTCCAGTTAAAGAAATCTATGTCCCAGCATTGGAGCAGCTTGGTAAGTTTGTTGAATTGAAGAGTAATTAGGGGTAAGAGAGTGAGCTATCTATATGGAAGGAAGTATAAGAGTGGTGTCCCGTTGACTAAGAATAGGAATGATTTTTAGAGAGGGGGAGTGATTATGTATTATCCTAATTACCTTGAGTTCTTGACCTGTCTGAATTTGAAATCACATAAAAGATAGGCCAATGAGCACATCCTATGATGGATTTTCTTGGTCATGTATACTGAGGAGGGAAGACTCCTTCACTGTGGGTGGTGCCAGTCTCAAGCTGGAAATAAGATCTGGGATCCTGGACTGTATGAGAGGAGAAGCAAACTGGGCAGCAACAGGCATTCCTCTTTCTACATTTCCTGAGAGTAGATGTGATGGGATCAAATGTTTCAAGCTTGGTTTATCTGCCCCAGCGTATCATGAACTGGAATGGTGAGTCAGAATAAACCCCCCTTCTCTTAAGGTTTTTCTCTCAGAATAGTTTGTCATACTATTAGGCAAAGAAACTATGAAGCACTTATCAAATTATGCTTATGGGAGACACCAGAAGAGAACTTAAAATTTAATTGTTGGCTGTAGCCACAAAGAGGGATCACTGATATTTTTCTCATTGTTGTTTTTAAGGCATCCACTCTCTTGAATATTCCAAAGCCAAAATCTTACTTGAAAGTTTCCATGTTACTTTCCCAGGCAGGTGAATGAGACATATAAGCCTTCATTTTCCTTCTGAATCTCCTCATGCTTTTATTATTTGTTTAGTTTTTTTACATTAATAATATATAATGAACTAATCTTGTCAGCTGTAAAAATCTTTTCAAATGGGCGAATCTAAATACACAGAGAAGTCTTATTCAAAGAGTCAACTGAACTGCTTATTTTCCCTCCACGATCATAGAAGCCAAAACCTAGAGATTGGGATTGAATTTAAAGGCTTGAAGTGGCTCAGATTGTTGCTAACACTTGAATGATATGGGTAGAAAAATCCAGGAGGCTGACCTTGTACTGGGAATCTGGTACTCGCACAAAGAGATTCCGCAAGCTGATGGCTAACTTGGACGGATGGGGCTGCTCAGGGAGGCCAAACACGCCGTGTTAGTGATGCCCCTGAACATCAGTTAGGTCCACTGTCTACTGCAGTGAGGCTATGGGAATTCCTCAGAAAATGGAGGGAAATCTAGGTCATTCTAAATATTTGCTTCCAGAGTTCAGGGAACCATGTGAAATCCACAGTTATCTTAAACTAGTTCATCTAAACAAGCAAACTTCTGCCCTGCATTTGCTTTGACATCCATCTCACCTCCTCTTCTCCACCACAAGGTGACTCTCTGCTTCACATCCCTACTGTTCATTAGACGAAGGTTTCTCTTGTTCCAGAATCTTGTCAGAAGGAGGCACTTAACTCTTCTTGACCTTAGCTTCAGCACAGCGAAGTGGAAGTTAGAATTAGCTCGTCCATATGATCTTTCTGAGCACTGAGACCAAAGTTTGTAAATAAAAAAACTGCATGGCTGTGTGTTAATAAACACAAAGTCCAAGACCCTTTCCCTCATCAGGGCAGAGTTAGCACCATGATGACCCCCAGACACCATGGAAGGGGTGGCAAGGTTACACTGTATCTCTTAATCCTGTAATGCCGTGGGTAATGACCCATTTGAGAAAAGCTTTCTGTATCATTGTGTTCACTGGGAAAGTTAGAGCAAAGTGAAACCAAAGTTCTGCAATTATGAAATCTGCCCACTTTGCTCTTTCTGCTCTTCAGACCAAATTCTGTGTTAATAGAGAAAAGTTAGTTAGTGTAACAGACCCCTAATTTGTTACCATTATAATTGTTTTCTTTTAAAGACCCGTTAACAATTGTGAATGAATTTAATGCTCAGGAAAATGACAATCTCAGCCCAGTCTGATCCAGCCTTTTGCACCCTGCTGGGATAAGAACCTTTTAAAGTGCTTCCAATGTACCTCATTTTCACTTAAGGGGTATCTTTTATGTCCTTAGAGACTTGCTTACCTGAGATTAAATGCTCTGTATCTCACCTCATAATCATTTATTCACTCACTCATTCAGTACTCACTGAACTGAATTAATCTGGGCACAAGTCAGACCTGCCTGCTGTCCTCTGAATGAGATGCATTTATTTCCTTCCTTCCCCTCCTTTCCACTCTCCCTAAATTCATTCTCTCTCTCTCTCTGTCTCCATTTGTCTCTGTTTCTGTCTGTCTCTCTTTTTCTTCCCCCACCCCCTCTCTGTGTCTGGCTGTCTATCTTTCTTTCCTTCTCTCTTCCTTACTTTCTCTCTCTCTTTCCCTTTCTTTTTAGGTTCTTGGGGCCGGACATAAGTACTTATGAATGCTAGGTGATCCTACTATAGAAACACATAACCCAGCCTAAGCATGTACCTCTAAGCAAACCACGTATGTTACATATTATGGCAGAGCAATCAAGGTGAGATTGGAACAGGGAAATGCTGGAGGAAGTGAGGTTTCATTTGAAACCTAAGGATGAATTGAACTATGTAAGTGGAACACAGGCCTATTTATGTCTTGTACACCTTAGTGACTTGTCACAGCATGGATTTGTGTATAAAAACAATATGTTTAGGGGGATGAAAGCCTGGTGATATTAAGGAATCTACTAGTGCTCAATATTAACAAAGTAGAATGCTTCATGTGAAGGGGAAGAAAATGATTGGGAGGTGAAACTCAAGAGGTCAGTAGGGAAGATTGCATCACATAAAGCAGTTCTGCTTTTGATCCTAAGGTCAAAAGTAAAAAGAAAGCTATAATTGCATGGGTATTAGAGAAAGAATATATCCTTTCTAGTAAACAGTGAATCAAGAGCCCAGAACATGAGATGAGAGCATGGGCTGCTGTCATCCAGTTGAGTGAGAAGGTGGAGGGAGAGGGAGAGGGAGAGGGAGAGGGAGAGGGAGAGGGAGAGGGAGAGGGAGAGGGAGAGGGAGAGGGAGAGGGAGAGGGAGAGGGAGAGGGAGAGGGAGAGAGAGAGAGAGAGAGAGAGAGAGAGAGAGAGAGAGAGAGAGAGAGAGAGAGAGAGAGAGAAGAGACCTTGGTCTTGGTCACTGATTCAGAAAATGAACTTATAACGCTTAGGGCTATTTAAGGAATAGTTCAACATAAGAAGTAAAGGAGAAGAGAGGGATTGGGAATGGCTCCATGGCTCTAGTCTGAACACATGGAGAAGTGTTAGAGACCATGGTGCTCCACTTCACGAAGATGGAGCACTCAGAAGACCACAGTGGATCAGGGACTTGAGAGGGTGGGAGGTATGGATTGTGTTTTGAGGAGAGTGTACTGGCTAGTCTTATGTCAACTTGACAACCAAACTCAAGTTATCTGAAAGGAAGAAACCTCAGTTGAGAAAACGCCTCCAGAAGATCCAGGTGTAAGGCAATTTTTGTGGTGGCTGAGTGACGGCTCAGAACATTGTGACATTGTGATTGGAACAGTCCCTGGGCTGGTGGTCCTGGATTCTATAAGAAAACAGGCTGAGCAAGCATGGGATGCAAATCATTAAGCAGCATCCCTCCAAGTCCTCTGCATCGGCTCATCTTCAGGATCCTGCCCTGTTTGAATTCCTGTCCTGGCTTTCTTCAGTGATGAACAATGATGTGGAAATATAATCCAAATGAACCCTTTCCTCTCCAACTTGCTTTTTAATTATGCGTTCTCATCACAGCAATATAAACCTTAACTAAGACCATGAAGGACTTCCAGGTAGACATACTAACACGCGGGTATCTTGAGGTCTGAAACGAAGGAACTAATTCTGGATATGGTGTGGGAGTCATTGGATACCCCCTGCCTTGGCAGCATCATGCTCCTCTTCCAGGAAGCTTAGATTTCTTTGAATTATTCAAATTATCTATGTGTACTTCACACTTCTCTCCTCTACAGAGGATTCTTTAGGAGAGACTGCGTTATCTATTATCCCACTGTCACTTCTTCGGGGTATAACACAGTGAGCTCTACACTGGGATCTTACTCAGTACTGCTTACCAAATGAGTTTGTTTTCTATGTTCATCCTTCACCAATTCTCATGGTCATGGTTCACCAAGCTCTGTGTCTTAGAGAGCAAGTCTCTTTTCTTTCTTGCCTTAAATGCTGTTTTCTTCTTATATCCCTGCCCTGCATGGCCTAGAGAGGCGGAAGAGAATGCACAAGAATTATGGCTTGACGGTGGGGAGAGTGTGCAGTGGCTTGTTATTTTCTTCAGAGGTGGGCAATTATGGACCAGCAATTTCTCAGCTCTCTGTCTGCTAACACAGTGTTCTCAGAATGGGGAGATGTCTCGGTGTTCAAAGTGCTTGCTGTGCAAAAATGGGGACCAGACTTAAGATACTCAGAATCTGAGTGCATTTTGGAGGGCCATGGTGCTTCACAATATTTTAGGTTTTGGAGAACAGAGACAATATTTTTAGAGCAAGCTGACTCAGTAGATGAGCCATATTGACCAGGACTGGGTTTGATTAGGAGACCCTGTCTCAATGGATAAGGAAAAAGAGACAGAGGATGATTCCCAACATCAGTTTCAGTCCTTCACATGCTCCAAACATAAGTGCACATGCAACCACAAAGACATGTGGTCCCACACATGAAAATATTATATGCATATAAATACAGCTCACAATGGAAACAAACATTCTCCAGATCCCTTATCGATTCCAATAAGACCTTTTCTTTCCATATCTAAGCAATATTTTTGTTCTATTAAGGAACTTTGCATATTAATGCTATAATCCAAAATATGTGGCTATTTTATTATGAGTTTTCTTTGCTCAGATTGAAAAAATTTTGAAGTGTTGCATTTTTTCTTTTTTACTTCTTATCCTAGCTTCTTATCTATTGCAACAACACACTCAAATAAGATTCTCACTAAATGCTCACTGCTTGCAGTCAGATAGAAACAAAAGTCTTACCAACATACATGTGTTCACTCTATGGTTTTGGAATACTTTTGCTTTTGCACTTCCCCAATTCTACAAAGTATTGTGAGGAAGGAACTCTATCTTCCTGTTGTTTGTTTGGACTTGTTCAATCTTAGATGCTAATTTTTCTTATGTTTTTAATCTAGAGCTGCACTAAGATAATTTTAAGTAGAGAAGAATTTTTCTTCCCACAGTAGTCTCACATCTCAAAAAAAAAGATTATAAAGCAAATATGTATGGCTCTCATTGTAATAGTGATTAAAAACTCGACCTTCTTTGTGCCTCTCCTTTCTGGATATTTGGGCAAAATTCTGGTTTCTGGATGTAAACAAGGCCCAAGTCTATAATTCTAACTGCCTTATTTCATATACTGAGCTTACATCAGAAGCTAGGGCTTTTAGAAACAAAGAAAATATAGCCACTGCCACTTTTTGGAAGAGGAACCCACCTCCCATGGACAAAGCAGGAGGAGAGTGCTCTGTAAAAGATCAGAGTGTCTTTCTGTCTTGGGAGGAGATGAAGCAGGTGGTCCACACACTCTTCCAGGTTTAACATTCTCTGACTCTAAGTGTTAATGATGTGGCCATGTGCAGCGAGTGCTTTGAGCCTAGGAGTAACATACTACATAAATTCAAGGACCATTACGTGCATAATCACAGTTGCTAAGCAGGACAAATCCCTATTTGCATTATGTCCTCCAGAAACCTCAAGGGAAACACTACATAAAATCAGAAGACCATTAGGTAATGGTCTTTCCTTAGGAAGGAAGGAAGGAAGAAAGGAAGGGTAGGAAGGAAGGAAGGAAGACAGTAAATACAGAAAGGAAAAAGAAAATTCTTCTATGCACTGCAGGCTCTGTTCCTCAACACATTGCTGCCGGTAAATCATTCATTTGTCATTTAGGAAAATATTGCAAATAATATATTCTCCCCTGATTCAAATAAAATTTCCAGTGCCAAGCTGTGCAGGTTGCCAGAAGTGTGTCTAGGTTAATTGCACACCTGCATTTTATTTCAAGTAAATTGCAACCCACCCCCCTCTCTGTGCCCCTCTCGAAGCGGGAGCCCACCTGTCTGGAGGCTCTTTGAGCAATGAAGGGCTGCAAGAAAAAATTAGTCATCCTTTTTTCTTCCCCGTGACTTCTTTGACCTTGAGACTTCTAATGGCATCTCAGACAAAATGAACATAATGTAACGGACAGCAGGGAAGAGGGAACGGCTGGGTACATCTGTCGCATTACTGGGCTGTCTGAACAGTCAATGAAGCAGGGCCAAACCATAAGAGGCCTGTTCAGTTTAGCTCCAGGGTCCGCAGACAAGGAGCACAATCATTTATCTTTATTTACTGAACTCTGCTTTCTGTTTAAGAAAAAAAAATTGACAGGTTGACAAAAACCCACGTTGGCGCTGCCCGCTGCCCAGAGATAAATGCTATTTGTCCTCTGGAGAGTCAAGGACAGCTCCTGATGCCCTTTAGCTGGTTTCTGTAGGTGCCTATTAGATAGAAACAAAAGGACGTAGGCCCTTGCATCCCTTTTCCACACCAGCACCTACAACCTTCTTTGCAAGTTTTCTTAGAAAGGTAACCAAAAGGAAGACTCATGTAAAGTAGATCCGAGCAAGATTCCCTGAAGTAAAGCAAATTTGGAGAATTTAGAAGCTCAGAGATGCTTCTTCTCCCACAGATTTCTTCGTGATTCTATGGTGTGAAACTTCCCTATGGCATCTGTGATGATACACACTTCTGCTTGCCCAGAAGGAGGGTGACAGGGTCATGTACATCCAACTGAATAGGGAACTCTGCTAGGTCATAGAAAGTAGGCATTTGGACATTGGGAGGTAAAGTCTTGTCCACCTCTATCTCCTTCGGTTATGTTAGTTACTCTTCCCTTTAGTTGAAGAGTTATAGATTTCCACACTTTCCTATAAATAGCCATCACCCTTGTAAGATTCTAGTGGTACGGTGTGTGTGTAGGAACTCTGAAGGAGGAGCAGGAAGACACACAATGCCTGTTTGTGTTGTCATTCGTCTCTCTTTTATCATTGTTTACATTGTTACATTGTTTTACCTTTTTGAGCATTCTATTGTGCATCTGTTTAACACTAACTAGCTACAATTTTGTGACAATAGTGTCACACAGCCGCACAGATGGGATCACAGTGGAGCACATATGAGACAATCTGAGCTTTCCGGATGCACTGTATCATCAATGTCACCTTCAGGTGAGTAGCCAGGACTCAAGGTGCTTTACTGTGCAGAAGGTCTGGGAAACAACAACCTCCCACTTTTTTGAAGATAGGTCTCTTGTAGCTCATGCTGGACCAGAACTTCCTAGCTAAGGATGAGCCTTGGACTTCCTGTCTATCAACATCTGTGATAGGATTACAGTCATGGGCAATCACAATCACTTCATGCAATTCTGAGGATCAAACTCAAGGCTTGAGGGACGTTAGGCAAGCAATGTAACTGAACCACATCCCCAGCATGGAGCTACTTCTCAATTTCCTCTAATTCTTGAATAATGGGGCAGACAACCTTGCTGGAATGGTACTCTTTTTTTATGTCAAGATAATTCTCACACTCTAAATAATTACCAGGAAGTCATTTCGGAGGTCATCTGTGTTCATGCAATTTGCATATTAGCTATGAAGACATTACAAACAAGGGTCCAGGTTGGGGATGAGTCAGGAAAATGAAGGGAAGACATTAAGGCCTGGGTTTTCTGCCTTTGGATGTGTGGTAGAGTAGCAAGGCCTCTCTTTGCCTTCATGAATCTACCTATACTGAATAGTTAAAAGGCAGTTAACTTTTAACTTTTAAAATTAGCTAACTGACGGTTAAAAGGCAGAACATCAACTTCCATCCTCTTGACTGATTTTACAAGTATATATTTGAACTCTTACAAACAAAAACAAACAAACAAAGGAACAAAGACTACTGTGAGGCACCAGCGAATGCTACTGAAGTCTTTACATTGAAAGACTGAGTTGAGGTCTGGAGGAAAACAGGCATTCAGGACTCAGGGTTAGGACTGGAAAGCTTGCTGCAAAGGCACTAACAGGAGGTCTACAGCAGGGTGGTGATGGATTTGTGTCAGCAGAAAACCTTAAAAGAAGCAGAGAAAAATCCTACTGGCAGGCGTGATCTCATTAGCTGGGTGTTAATGAACCAAACACCTGCATAATGGCAGAAGAGCCTACCTTCTGAGCATAAGTAGATGGAGGTCAAAGGACAGCAGCTGGAGATGAATTAGGCTGAGTTTTACTGTGATTGATCTAGAATCCTCAGCGGTGGGTCTTCTTGTAGGATGTGACCATTCTATCAAGTTTATCCCTCACACTGCGCTCACACTTCCTGCCACATCTTCTTCATCTTCGCCCTTACGGGTTTCATTGCCTCTCATTGTTTGTGAGCTTAGTCAGCATCACACGTGTGACCTATCTCACCCAGGTACAAGACACTCATGTTTGTATTACTTGGTAGAGTGGCACTGTGATCCAAAGAACATCTAGAATAAGATTGCGGAGATGGGCAAGGATCGCAAGGGGAAACATTTCTAAGATTGGGATAATAGAGATGTGAGTAAAAGATAGAATTGATTAAGAACATGTGGGCCTGAAACTAGAGCATAAAGGATGGCTGTTGTGCCTTAGGAAAGGTAAAAAAGGGTTTAAACCAAGGCTGTGTGAAAGACAAAGAAAGAAAGGGAAGGAGGAGTTAGAAAGACACACACCGAAAAGGGAACATCTGCCTTTCTGGAAAAGCAGTCAATCAATGTCAAAAGCACAGGTATGTGCTCTAATTACTCAACTCACCATTTCATTTCTATTATCCCTTGAAGTCTTATTCCAAGACTAAGGTGGCCCTGCTTGCTGTATAGATTTCTGAGATTTACTTTGAGAATCAAATAAAATGAAGTGGATATTATATAACTCTAATACATAATATAAAAATAATTATCTAAACACATCTTAAAATAGCTTCAAAAATTTGGACTGTGAATCTATGACAATCCTGAAAAGCCACGAGATATTATTTACAGGAAGGCACACAAAGATTGGCAGATAGTGGCTGGATGTACTCAACAGCAGTACATCATAGCTGAGTTCCCCAGAAGGTCCCAACTTGACCTGTGTGTGCATCCCCATCCCATGTGAAGACAAGCATGGGAAGAAAGTGGAAAATATATTAGGAAAGAGACTTATGTTTCAGGAAAGATGCTCTGAGAAGTGTGGTAACTTTACTCCAGTTCTAGAACTCTCCAGATGGTAAGTGCTACCTCAGTGTACCCTCCCTTGATGCAAGAGAATAAAGTTCAGCTCCTGATTAAAGATCCAGGGGCACAAATCTCTAAGAACTTTTGACATTTCTTGAGTTGGCAAGCCGGTACCACGAAGCAGGGATAAAAATCCAGTAAGACGACAGGTATAATCATCAGATGTATGTAGTATGAGGGAAGCTTGTAAATGCAGTTTGGAAGCCTTAAAAAAGGAAGATTGAATAAAGCGGTATTTTCTTTTTTTTTTTTTAAAGCTGGTTAGTAAAAGTTTCCATGTTAGTGAAACTTTTAAGAATCTATAGGGGCTGGGGATTTAGCTCAGTGGTAGAGCGCTTACCTAGGAAGTGCAAGGCCCTGGGTTCGGTCCCCAGCTCCGGAAAAAAGAACCAAAAAAAAAAAAAAAAGAATCTATGAGCCTTACTTAAATTATCTTATTTTGTTATAAACTTCCAATTTATTAACCCTGAAGCTGCTCTTTTTGGGGGAAGACAGATGTATACGGCAGTGTACAGCCAGTGACACAGCCAATATAGATCCCTGTTCTACATCAAGGGAAGGAGCAATGATGCAGCACTGGAGTGTTTGAGAACTGGACTAAAGTTGCCACACTCCCTGTAGCACCTTTCCTGAAATCTGCGTCTCATGACTTCTTTCCTGATCTGTTTTCCACTTTCTCTCTACACTTGCCTCAACAAGTGATGTGTGCACAAGTCCTGTTCGGATCCTCAGGGGGAACTCGACTATGGAGGACTGCTGTTGAATGTACGTAAATTTCTTCTGTTGTCCTTGGAAATCTGAAAGCAAAGCCATATGCCTTAGGGAAACTTATCAGCAATGTTCTACTAACCTTAACATCTTTTCAAATAATTGTGTTTGTCAACCCTGTCTTGTCTAGGATGCCCTCAACATTCTGTCACTTCCAATGAGACACACAGATCCATCTGAGGTCAAAGTTGTGTAACTGAGATGCTCCTCTTCATCTCCTCAAACCATCCCTCGCCTCCCCTGGTTCTTTAGGATGGGATTGAATAACAGTTGTGTCTCTAATGGTACTATATTACAGAATATCAAATAATTACTGAGTACATTTTCTTTTTAAATTGTTATTTCTTCTATTAGCCCATATCTTTTTATTGAATGTTTTGATTAGAAGAGATTTGGCCAATTTCATCCCACACTGTCATGGACAATTTTGAAACATTGGGCATTTAAAAACAGAAGAGTTTCCCTCTGTTGCAAAGAGAACTTTTCTTGATGTGGGGCGAGGACTACACTTACTTGTGAGTATAAAGAAGCTAAAGCAGACATGGAAAACACCTCGAGGCCCTAAACAAAGGACCACTGGTTAACTAAGGAATACGCTGTCACTAGGAAAAATAGCCTTCCCTAGTTGATTATCCAATGCAAAAGGATCAGCCCTGAAAACACACACAAGTGATATTATATAGAATGAGAAGGTTTCATTTCAGATATATGTATGTATGCATATATACACATCAATATACATATAGATGCATATAATAGAAGTTCATGACGAATGGAGCCATGAGTTTGAAAAAAGCAAGGAAGGGCATATAGCTTGGGACACTTTTAAGGGAGGAAAGGGGAGAAATTATATAATTATATTATAATCTAAAATAAGAAAACAATAAAAAACCATTCTACTCTTTGAATTTGTGCATGCTGTCAGAGTCTCCTCTGAGTTCATATGTGTATCAGTTCTAGTGTGTGTGGAAGATACTGTTTTTTTTTGGGGGGGGGAGACATTCATCACCTCTGTCTGCTACAGTCTTCCTCCTTCCTCTTTTGCATATATTGCTGAGACTTTATGGTAAGGGCTTCATTATAACATCCCATTTATGATTGAGTGCTCCTGATAAAAGATACCTGAAAAATATAAGTAGACACAATTCTCATCTACAATCAAGAAGCAATTTATAATTGATACCTGCTACCATGGGGAAAATCAGTTTTGGAGTGTCCCTGGGTATGTCAACCACACCAAGAGTGGATCCCATACCCAGAACTAGTTCACCAAGCCAAAACAGACTACATGCTTTGTGTGCACTTTTATGTTGGGAGTTTTTGTTCTATTGACTTTTTATTGGTTTATTTTTACCTTTGTTTGTCTATGGGATTCTTTTTGAGGGCAAAGAGACAGGAAGAGAGAGAGAAACAGGTAGAGAGAGGGGGGAGGGACAGAGAGAAACATGAATATGAGGTTTGGTGAGTGAGTGGGGGTAGTAATGGTGTAGGGAGTTGATGGAGGGGAAGAAACATGGTCCAAATATGTAATATGTTAATTTTTAAGCAAACTCAAATCCTTAGCAGGGTGTGGTAGTGCACACCTGTGATCCCAGCACTTGGGCGG
Source organism: Rattus norvegicus (assembly GCF_021556685.1). NCBI lineage: Eukaryota > Metazoa > Chordata > Mammalia > Rodentia > Muridae > Rattus > Rattus norvegicus. Next base: position 21,661,975 of record NC_141551.1, on the reverse strand, counting down.
CAGAGGCAGGTGGATCTCTGAGTTAAGACTAGCCTGGTCTACATGGTGAGCTTCAGGAAAGCTACTTTCAGACAACCCAGTCTAAAACAACTAGCTTCCCCTCACAAAAATCCAGAACAGCAGCAACAACCCCCACACCAACAAAACAACAACTAAAACCAGAAGAATTTCAGGGAGGATTTTGCCAATCACTGACTGCACAAGCCACCCCACATTGAGAACAAAGTCTGTCGGCTGCTAAAAGAGAAGACAAGAGTTTGAACACGAGGAAGAAAGCCCCTCTCTGCAGGAAGTTCAGATTTTCCCACTGACACACAAATGTCTTAGACGTGTCTTGAAGGCAGATCTTCCACAGGATGCTTTCTGAGCTCTCAAATGAAGTCAGATTCTTGTGTTTTTTTTCCTCCCTAGGAAGTGAGGATTTATGTGGCAGAGTTTTTACTTAGTAATTAATTTGGACCCCGACTGCGTAGAAATGGTGAGAAAGGGACCCTATTAAGACTTGATATTAAGTTAATAGCAGGTGACAGGGACTTCATCAAAACCCCTGTGCAAAACATCAAGTAGATGGAAATTTCAGTTCTGGTACATTACTCAGCTGAGTATCATCAGACCTGCTTACAAGGGTCATAAAGATTATTTGTACATTAAAGAAAAGCCTGTCCATCAAGCTCAGTATGAAAGAGAAGGGAAATTACCATCTCATCAGATGCAAAAAATAGTCAGTGTGATTCTGCTAATGAAACACCCAATAATGTGGAAAGTTCTTACTGGCTATTTTTCATTTTTTCCTTAGTCACACTCACACAAAGCACATATATGCATGCTCACATGCATACCAGATACATTCTTGCAAGAAGGATGTGAAGGAGAGTGAAACGTTTCTACGTCAGGTAAACATCTACAAGGAGAGAGGATGGAGGAACAGCATTGTGATTTAGACAAACTTGCCAGCTTACTAAATAAGAAAGGTCACCAAAACAAACAAACAAATAACAATACAGAGCAAAAAGTACACCAAAACAAAACAAAAAACCTACCTCAGTATCTTTAGAATGATGACCTCCTGCCCCGCTTACTTTATTACTGTATAAGTTTGTCATGTATTTTGTTCTTGGATTAGCTAAAAGCAGTAACAGAAAATGTCTGAAAAAAAAGTCTACAATGTTTTCCACTGTGTAGAATCGTTCATAAAAGAATGATGCGATTGTGTGCTCTGGATGCAGAAATTGAGGTGGCTAGGAGTGAGGCTGGGGGTGTCAAAGGGCACTCATTGCATCTTGGGCAATTTAGAAAATTAACAGGGTACACTGGATTCAAAACCTCCCCCAATCTTTAGAATGAGAATCTCAGAAGTTGTGTGCAGTGCATTCACAGCAGGAATATCTTTGTTTCTTACCTCTGTCCCTTGTGCCTTCTCTAAGCCAAAAGGACATTTCTGATTAATACAGTCATTAGATGGTTATTAAAAACAGTAATCATCTAGGAATTATTTGGTGTCATAAACATCCCACACAGAGAAAATATTTGAACATTTAAAAGTTGAACATTACAATTGGCTTCATATGCAGGAAGCCAAAGGGGACATAAAGAATTTTTAAGTTCCCAAGAAAGCACTCGAGTTAAGAACAAGTTGTCTCCTCGATCAGGTTGGAAGTTAGTGTCCCACATCCAACAGATTCCCCTTGTGGCTGGTAGCAATGAACCCACTTCTATTAATGAAGAGCTCATGTTTATGGCTAATATAGAAGAAAATGTACTGGAGGGGGGCTGCTCAGTCACTCATTGGAGATAGCTTAATTCTGGTAATTTCCAATTTCCAAGCTTGTTTTAATTTGTTATCAAAGTAATCACTCATTCTGGCTGCAGTCAGAAATAGGTTTTTTGTCATCTGTAGCTTGACAGATTATTCAAATGGAACCCCAGTTTTGAAAGCTCACCTGCCCAGCACCTGTGATGCTCACAAGTTCCAGAAAGCAAAGCTTTCAGCATCAGAGCCAGGGTGAAAGGAACAGAAGCTGCTCTCCCATAGTTCTCAGAGCCAGAGCAGGGGTTTCATGGCTCTACATCTTGATTGAAACTCACAAGCAAAGAGCAGCACATGGTGAGCACATGGTCGGGAAGGTGGTATCCACTGTACATCACTCATGTATCAGGCTAACCTTGAAAAGACCCTTTCCCGTCCTTGTTTCAGGGAAATTTATCCGAATTTTCCTACAAACACAAAGGTAGTCAGACCGAATTGCCTTTGGCTTTTCAACTATGGTCTGTTTTCTCAATTTGGTAGTCATTTATCCAGTGTCCAGGAGGATGGTCATCTTGCTGTGTTTGGCCAGCTCAGCAAATGATGCTGTGTAAATATAAAACACTATTTGGAAATCAAACTTTGAAGTCCTTATTGGGCTGTGCAATTTACAAGGCTGACTCGAGCCAACAGAAACCTGGACACTACTTTGTATTGTTTTATTGCGAACGGAGTAGTGAGATCAAATATACTTAGTTCCCTGCTTGGTTATAAAGCCACAGGGGTACAAAGCACATAACAAGAGAAGGCAATTTTATTTATAAATGGAGAAGTTGGGGAGACTATGCGACCACTTACACAGGAGAAGAAAGAGCAGCTGGCTTGACATGAACATTTACACAGCTTAGTAAAGTCATGGCAAGATTTGCTGATTGGTTCCCAGCCATGGCTTTCTTCATCTCTGAAGACAAATGACAGCTGTAGCAGAAGGACAAAGTTAGGGGATTGACCAGGAGTGTGTAACTGAAAGGAGCAAAGAGGAGAGGAAAGTCTTGGTCTTAACACTATTCCAAATTTGCCATCTTTTCTGTCTTCTGAAAAATCTGGGTTTTGTTTTGTTGTTGCTGTTGCTTGTGTTTGTTCTATTTCCTGAGAAGTAAGAGAGAGGGATGTCAGAAGAGACAAAGCTGATTGCCACTGAAATCATAACTCCAGGATGCTTTACACCTAGAAACAAGACCAGACTCAAACCGCAGCTCCCTGACTGTCACAGAGTGGCTTCCAGGGATGGAAATGAACAATCGTCCCCTCTTTATTGCTTTGGCGAATGTTTGAGTCTGTGAAGCCAAGAATTTGGATCTCCCAAAGCCAGGCAGTGGGAAAACAATACATTAGCATTAAATAATGGGCTCTCTTGTGGCTTCGATGCAAAGCAAGAAGGGTTAACACAGCTGGGGCTTTGTATAGAGAGAATCTCCATCCATAACCTCTTGTTTTTCTAGTCTGGGAGGATAAGAAAGAAGCCTTAGGGGAGGAAAACACTGAGGGTCCTAATCTTATGATAAAAACAAGCTGACTCCCTTACCTGCTATCTCTCCCGGCCACGTTTCTGATTTCTCCACCAAACTACAAGTAAAGCCCATAAATGTTTGTTAAAATAAAAATTTCTGTTCCATTAAACATATGAAAAATATGTTATGCAGAATATAATAGGATGGTGAAATGAATTTTTGTCCATATGCCTGCACCTACAATAGCATTGCGTCTGGCTGGGACTGTGCTGGGCACAGGGTCAGCTTCCAGTCTCCCGTGTGAACCATGGTGTCTGAATTCCAGTGCATTCCTGCTTTCCTTCTCCAGAACACACTCAGCCTTCCTTGTTCCGTTGCTTTAGTGTGACCCATCACCAGTGAGGAGCAGTCTGTCATTGTTCACATTTGGAGATGCTTAAACCATATCCCAAGCCAGGTTGGGCCTCTCATTAGCCAGACTTTGAAATCTCAGAATCAATGGTTGATGGCTTCGCACATGCTTGGCAAGAGGATTGCTGTGAGTAGTCATTTCAGTGAGGGGGGAGATGAGAGTATCAGCCCACCAGCTGCCTACGAAACATTTCCAGCCTGTGCACTAAATATCCAACACTCATGGAGCCACACACCTACTGAGCCACCTAAGGAAGATTTTCTATTATCCAATAATATATCCGGACACTTATCCACCTACATAGCTCCCGAGCATCTACTAGTCTTCCAAGGAACATTTTCTACCTACTGACACGATTCCAGACTCCACAAAAACTCCACCAGACATCTAAGAAGCCTTTCTTAATTACCCACCAGATGCTAGACACCATCCCGCAGCCACACAGCCACTGAGCATCTGCTGTGGGATCTGCTTCACAAGGCAGGCATGATTTCCTGCCATTTTTTATATTAAGGAAACTAAGTCAGAAAAGATACTGGGCTAGGATCATGCCTTTTGATACCTGCTGGCTTTCTAGTCGAAGACCTTCCTTTCCCTCCACAGTGGTGGTCTTTGTATATGTTGGTACAAAGAATAAATCAGGAGAGCAGGACAGAATGAACTCTGGGGTGCCTTGGACAAAGGCTGTGAAATTAGTATATAAGAAAAGTTTGCTCCCAAAGAGGAAGGATGAAAATCCCATGTGCTGAGGCTGAGCAAATCAAGCTTGGGCCAGCCATGTAGATACGGACGAACTTTAGAGTGTCTGAATGACCTTGGCTCATCATAAGACTAAAGCACACCCAAGATACAATTCACAGACCACATGAAGCTTAAGAAGAAGGATGACCAAAGTGCAGATGCTTCAGTCCTTCTTAGAAGGGGAATCAAAAATATTCATAGGAGAAAACATGGAGGCAAAGTTTGGAGCAGAGACTGAAGGAAAGGCTATTCAGAGCCTACCACACCTGGGGATCCAGCCCATATTACACAGCCACCAAGCCGGGACAATATTGCAGATGCCAAGAAGTACATGCGGACAGGAGCCTGATATAGTTGTCTCCTGAGAGGCTCTGCTAGAGTATGACAAATACAGAGGTGGATGCTTGCATTCAACCATTGAACTGAGAATGGGTCCCCAATGGAAGAGTTAGAGAAAGGATTGAAGGAGCTGAAGGGCCTTGCAACCCCATAAGAACAACAATACCAAGCAACCAGAGCTCCCAGAGACTAAACCACCATCCAAAGACTACACATGGATAGACCCATGGCTCCAGCTGCATATGTAGCAGAGGATGGCCTTGTTGGGCACCAATGGGAAGAGAAGCCTTTGGTCCTGTCAAGGCTGGATCCTTCAGTGTAGGGGAGTGTCAGAGGAGGGAGATGGGAAGGGGTGGGTGAGTAGGTTGGGGAACGCCCTCATAGAAGCAGGAGGAGGGAGATGGGATAGGGAGTTTATGAATGGGAAACGGGATAACATTTGAAATGTAAATTAAAAAACTAACAAAAAAGTATAAAACAATAAAATAAAGGTTTTAGATCATGAAATTTGAATCTTGCACGTAACTACATAGAACATACAGAGTACATTAATGAAAGCCCATAATGCCACAGAAAAGCATACCCTTTATATGAGTCTGAGTATTTGAGCTGCAGGAATCCTTTTCTCTGCTCCAGACCACGTCCTCTTGCTGGGATGTGTACTGCCCATAAAAGACTGTTTCTAATTCTGTTTGTATCTCTGTCCAATCTCTTGTTCTAGGACAGAAATTCTGGTGCCTCTCTGAGGGTTCTCAGCAAACTCTGATAATGGCTGATATCAATACTGCATTCTGTTTCTCAGATCCAGAGTTGTCTATAAGGTGTTTCCTTCCATTAACGTCCTTTGTGTCTGCCTTGTCTTCCCTTTTCCCAAACTAAAACCCACTCTTCCAGTTCTTTTATCAAATGCAAATAGATGAATCATTAGAATTAGGCTTTTCTCAGGCAAGTACAACAGATCTAATGCTCCAGATCTGGAGGAGGGCATTTCTTGCTAGAGAAGAGAGTAGGTAAGTATATATGGGGTGAATTGTAATCCAATGTCTAAGGTGAATGAAGAAGAAGTGTGTCTAATATCAAGAGGACATTTATCATAGCTCCTGATTCATGGAACAAGGTTTGGAGACCTTAGTCACGTCTGTTGTTTCAGCAGGTCAAGGCAAGGTCTGAGCTTGATTTTGTTATCTCTGATGCATATGGAGAGTTGTGGAAGAGAGAACAACAGCCTCCTCTAAGGCAGATGGATGAAAGGGTATTTGTTCTTATTATTATTTTTAGCCTAAGAGGTAGAGAAGGCTATTTTTTTCTTTTCTCTTTCTCAGTTTTGCTGAAGCCTGACTCTTCAGGGATGATCTCTTCGTGCCTGTGTCTCAGTTATCAGCCTGCTTCTTTATTCTGACTGCTGCTTGGTCCCTGCATCTCTCATTAGTTTCCCAACCCTGCTTTGACTTCTGTGATTCTTTGAGTAGATACCTAGTTCACCTCTGCATGCAGATGGTTGTCTCATTGTCTTTGAAACCACACCCTTAGTTCAGAACCTTGCCTACTGGGGGCGTGATTAATTATGAATGAGGAACAGTAATTCAGACTGCAAAAAAAGGGATTCTATGGCATGGGAAAACTCAAACAAAGGTGAAGAGACATGAAGAGGCACGCAGGAACAAGGTGAGCTCTGGAGCCCGCAGTGGTCCAGCTGCTCTGGGAACCCTTGCATCCACCTTCATGGCTGGGCAGAGGATGCCCTTCAACACCCTTTGTGGTTTTTCTTAAAGCTTGCTTTTCCCGTGATCCTGGCTGTCACATTTGCTCTTCCCCCTGTGACTGCTTCTGATGACACTGCTGTCAGAAAGTTTTGCAGGCAGTTCAGCAAAGGGAAGCAGAGGGTATTGTATTCTATCAGCTGCACACGAGTCCCTGCCCCTCACTGCTTCCGCCCTACAAATATTTATAGATATCATTATGCCTCCCTTAGCTATCATTTATCCAAGCAGTAACAGCACCAGTCTTTCCATCTTGCCTCATAAATCAACCCCTCCAGCCCCCATAATCATCTCTCTGCTCCTCTCTGAGCTCTCCAAGGTCTGACAACATCTTAATAAGGTACCCCAAACTGAGTGCTCTTCTCTACCAGGGTACAAAAGCAATTACCTACATATTAGGGAGATGGCATATGCTAAAAATATTCCTTGGCCTTGCCAATGCCATCAGAGAGTTCATATTCATTTCTCACATGTAGTCCTATTCCACTCCAGAATGTTCTCTCTGCTCTTGCTATCCATGCGCCCTCCTCTGCCTACTGACTATGGCCAGACAAATAAGAATTAGGTAAAAATGTCCTCTGCCTCTCCTCTTCACTTCCAGAACACTTCCTATATTTCATCCTTGCAATTTTGGACTTCTTAATGACTACTGAGGTACACTAGAGTCTTGACTGTGCCTTGCTGTCTCAAGTCTCAGGCTTCCCTGTTCCTGGCTCTGTATCAAGCATTTCACTTGGTCAGAGAAGTAGTCCACTTTGCTCCCAACAGTAAGTTGTTGGTGTCTTGAACCCACTTATTTAACTTACGTGAACTTCAGTCCTCGTACCCAAAAGATAGGAATAGGAATGCTATTCAGCTCAGTTTATTTTAAGTTCTTCTTTCTCTTTTCTTCATTTTATGGCCTCTCCTCCTTTCATCTCACATACCCAATCTCTGTGAGAATGAAAGCCAGCAATTCACAAGACAAAGAGAAAGAAATATATTTGCTTTCATTGTGTTAGACATACTAGCAAAAAGGTGGCTTGGAGGGTGACTTTTTTTTAGAGTATATAAAAGTGCCGTGTGGTGGTAAGGAACTTTATGAGTGTGCCTAGCCCACTTTTATAATTTACTCATTTCTATGCTTTTCATTATAAAATGCTAGAAAGAAGAAGAGAAGGAGGAGGAGGAGGGGAAGAAGAAGAGGAGGAAGGGGACGAAGAGGGAGAAAAGAGGAAGAAGAAAAGGGGGAAGAGGAAGACAATAATAGTAATAATAATAATAATAATAATGATAATAATAATAGGAGGAGGAGGAGAAGAAGAAGAAGAAGAAAAAGAAGAAGGAGGAGGAGGAGGAGGAGGAGGAGGAGGAAGAAGAAAAGAAGAAGAAGAAGAAGAAGAGGAAGAAGAAGAAGAAGAAGAAGAAGAAGAAGAAGAAGAAGAAGAAGAAGAAGAAGAAGAAGAAGAAGAGAGGGAACTGATAAGAGGAATTAAGTTAAATTCCTTCTGAAGAAGCCATGATACTGTATAGAAAAATCAAGTAGGAAGCAGGATGTATATGACAGGATCAGAGAACATTTTAGCATATGAATTGATAAATATTATGTGAGTGGTACTGCTGCAGTTATCAGTCAAATCCAATTAGGAAAATAGATGTTCTTCCAGGTAGTTCAATAGTGGGAATATGTTGCTGACAACTACTTAAGGGGGTATTCATTAGAATACAGAACAAGGTATTTGGCAATGCTGGAACGATACATGGGACTGAAGAACTCAAAGGGAAAGTAGCCATCACAGGCCACCTACCTGGAAAGAATTGAGACTACATTGAAAGTATTTCCAGGGAAAAGAAGCAGCATGCTCCAGACATTTGCCATGAAGGGGGCTGCAGCACACTTCCTATTCTCTTCCCTACAGATTTCTACTATTAGCTAAGCTTAGTTGGAAAGTAGCTAGTGAGAGACTGCAAACCTGCTTTTGTGATAAAAATCTGAGAAGGGAGAAGTGAAAACACACGGAGGCAAGAAAGCAGTTTAAGAACTATATGGCTGGAAGGAAGTGCAGTGGTTACAAGTACTTCTTGCTCCTAGAGAGGACCTGGAATTGACTTCCAGAATTTGCACAGTGGCTCATGTCCATCTGTATCTTAGTTCCAGAAGATCCATGACTTTCTTTGAGCTTCCTCAACCATAAGGCCTACATGTACTACACATATAAGCAGGCAAGCATATACATGATATAAAAAATAAGTTGATCTTTAAAAACAACTATAGCAACAGCTAATAGAATGTGGAAGAATTTTAGAGTATTGCTTGTCTATCATCTATCTATCTATATATCTATCTACCTACATATCTATCTATCTATCTATCTATCTATCTATCTATCTATCTATCTATCTATCTATCTATCTATCTATGTACCTATGTCATCTATCAGTCTATCATCTATATCTTCCTCCCCTTTTCTCAGTCTCTCCCTCTCTCCCATTGTTTTTACTGTCTATACCTTTACTCCCTCCCCCATCAAACTTTACACTATTTCTTTCCCAGACTAACTGAAATTTGTTCTCATTAAGAAAAAGCAAGCACCTGCCCATCGGTTGAGGTTGGACACTGACATAATAGACTGTGTCAGTAATCTATGTAAGGAATAATATATAGAGAATTGAAAGGAAGATAAACAGATTAGTTCCTAATAGTCATAAAACAGAGACCTAAGTGGTAACTGGTTGCAATGAGAGAAATCAACCACCATTTCCAATTGTCAAAACTGACCTGAGAAAAGGCATCTGGAAAGTCGCAAGGGTGCTCCTGAGGATGGTGCCCTATCCCATCCCTCAGGTGACAGAAGGCAGAGCATCTTGCCATGCCTTGGTTGCAGTACCTCATGACAGATCTAAAAACTGAAGATTCTATCTGAGAAGCAATAAATCCAAACTGGCAGCTCTTCAGAACCTTAGCAATTTGGATTTTCCTTGTCTACGTTTACGTCTTCCCATTTGATTCTTTAAGCCATCAACTGGGGGCAAAATGGAAGATGGACACAGATTCACACTTTTGATTAAGTTTGGAACATCAGGCCATCATGGGAGCAGCTTCCAGTGTTCTCTGTGAGTTTTGTAAACCTTGTCTGGGTATGATTCATCACTGCTAAATATGGAGTCTATCTTGATTGAATCAACAAGGGGAAATTCCCATAGGTGAGCAGATGCTCCAGTAAGAACTTAGGAAATTGCTTCTCTTTCCTTTTTGCTTATCAGAGTCAGATCCTTGATTTAAGGTTATGCTGTAGCCCCATCCCCCTTCCTAGTCTGACATCACCTCATCAACTCTCTGCAACACAGATCTTTTTAATGGTGTAAATTTTTTTTTGCCCACACCATTCTTTGAAAAAAATGTATACCATATTTTTCTCTCTCTCTCTCTCTCTCTCTCTCTCTCTCTCTCTCTCTCTCTCTCTCTCTCTCTCTCTCTCTCATTGGTATTTCATGCTCTGTGAATTCAAGTGTGAGGTTTCAGTTTTGAGTGTCACAGACAGCAGGTGATCTGAGTTTATCTGCAAATGCACTGTGCATACACACATGCTTTTTTGCACACATGTGTATGCAGGTAGGTATGCACCTGTGTATGCAGACGTGTGTGTGTGTGTGTGTGTGTGTGTGTGTGTGTGAATGAATGTTGTTTCAAGTGATGAGTTTCCTCTTCTTTCCAAATGTAAAATCAGTTTTTGTTGAAGAATATACAGACCATGCCCACTAGACTAGAAGTAAGGAAACACTAGAAGTAAGGAAACATAGGGGTAGAAAGCAAGAACAGTGTGTAGAATACACAATGTATTAGAGACAATGGCCCTCTTCCATTGCTCTTTTCAAAATTGTAAGCTGGTGTTTTGCTTATTGGTGTCTTTGGGAATACACTAAAAACTTACTTTTATAAGCAGTAATCTTTATTCAGGAAATCATTTCTCTTTTTTCCTCACACCTTATGAAAATGCTTGTTCTCTTTGTGCTGTGTGCCCTTGCTGAATGACTGCACAATGGACGCGCTAACATCATACCTCCTCCCCCTTTTTTTTGAGTTGCATTGTTCTCAGTCTTCTCTGTGCCCTTTGTGTTTTTTGTTTGTTTTGTGTTTTTATTTGTTGTTTATTATTTTGTTGTCGATTTGTTGGTTTTTATTGTTTTATTTTATTTAACTCTGACAACAGAAACTGTCTAAATGCTCTTGGGCAAATCGTCCATGATCAGTAAATCTCAGCCCCAGCACATGCTTGTCTGCACTCAACCAGTGTTAGTTTTTATTTGTCTGGAAATGACCATATGAAAAAGTAATATATAAGGTGTTACTCATTAGTTTCCTATTTTGGTTTTTGCTTAGCAATAGTCTCTCAGAAGGTGAAGTGTAATTGCCTTAGGCACTGTGTTTCAGCACCAAACATTGCTATAATTTAAGGACAGAGGATGAGTAAAAAGAAAACTCCAAGAGTCAAGAGTTCAATGTATAAAGCCTACTTTGTCCTGTCTCCATCTTTGGCACTATAGAGTTGAAAGATTTCTTTCCTCCAGGAGCTCCCCACTTTTCCTCTTTCTCTCAAATATATCCAGAATGTGTTATAGAACACGTACTCAAGAAACAGGTTACTGCACCAAAGCATGAGCTTTGGGGGGAAAAATGTTATTATCAAGTAATAACAAATTTTCAGGAGTTTTGTACATGAGACTGCATTTGATTTTAATAAATAAAATATAGTGGGATAATCTCTTTGGGGTTTTTTTGGATTGTTGTCGTTTAGTTTTCTCAGAAAATGATTGTCTGGTATTCACAAGATTTGTCAAAGGCCAAGGTAGGTACAAAATCAGGTTGCCTCTAATCCAAATATCTTCCATTGCTCCATGGTCACAGTTCACTTATGTGCCTGTAGGTCATTGCATGGTGGACAAGGCAGTGCCCAAGAGGTGCAGAGGAGCTTTGACAGGCTTTCCTCAAGGTTCTTCATGCTCTTACCTCTCATTCTAGAAAAACACTGGGTAAGAGGTGTGCCTGGTAAGGCCATGGCAGCTAACAGAATCAGATGTTCTTTTGTTATCATTATCTGGAATAGGGCAAGTTCTTTCCCTGTACTTTTAATATCTCAGGAACATACACACACACACACACACACACACACACACACACACACACACACACACACCCCACACGTTGGTGAAAGAGCCATGCTGACTTAGCATCAGGGAGCTCATTGGACCGTCAAGAGTTCGCACCAATAACATAGGTGTGCCTATGATTGTGACTTAGCTTGGAAGGTCCTGTTGTAGTGGTGCTAAGGCCCACTCAGGTGCTATCCCCAAGGTCTGTTCCAGATATGATTCTGTAATATATAAAAATCACGTTTTCTCTTGGGCTTCAGTTTTGATCCCACAGTGGTTAGCAATAACCGCTTTCAGTGATCATTTATTTCTTTGAACTTGTGGTTGAAAGTAAGAGAGTAGAAACTCTAGGAGCCCCAGTTCCAACATAGATTTTGTATAGCCTTGTTTAAGAGAATCAATATGGTAGCATGTGTTCTCAGCAGACTCAATGTACAAGCAAAAAGTTATTGGCCTGCCAGTTACTGAATGATTTGGACATGTATTTCTCCTTGTTTCTATGTCAAGGTCAGTGAAGGCATAATGCAAATTAGATCATTGTAGGTCATATACATAGGTAAGACATGATGCTATATCCAAGAAATAGTAGGTATTGAATGAAAATATTTTATCAGATAATCCGGAGAACTCCGAAATCTGAAGTTAAAGTTTTAAACATTATCAGTTGTTTTGTCACCTCAACTTATACTGAATTTTATTCAAACACATATAAAAATCAGTCTGTAAGTCATTTTTGCCGAGAGGAAACAAAATCCTAAGGACAATTCTAAAGTGACATTTTCTTCTTCTCACTGTTTATTAAATTTTTATACCATTGATATTTTGTCCATTTTGACAGAAATAAATAAGCTAAAACTTAAATTTAAAAGACTAAAAGTAAATGACCATATACTCCTTAAATTAACGCAGCACTACATCCTTTCCATGCCATTTCCTGGGGAGTAGCCAAGAATTTATTCAGAAGCATGAAATGACTAAAATAAGCATTATTCCCTCTCTTATAGGCAGCATTATATCGGGGGCCCTCTCACTTACAGGCTTGTCTGTCAAAGGGACCATTTTTCAGGCTCACAGTTCCCAAGACTCTGTCACTTTCTTACTTACAGAGGCCCAAAATGGAAACTATTTTTCTTTTCATTATGAGCTGTCACTTTTTCATCTTGGCACCGCAATGATAGACTTTCATTCATCTTCTATATTACCTTTCCTGAAACCTCTGACACACACTGACACAATGCAAAATGCAGGGATCCAGGCGCAGGTGTTGGCAATTTTGAGGGAAGGCTGAGCCTTGTCCTGATCCGTTATTTTAAATATATATATTGAACATGCTGGAATGTGCAATGTGCTAGACTGGAGATGCTAATGGGCCATGCTGTGTTTTTACATGTCCTTATTAAGCCCAGTCCCCAGTCTCCCGTCTTCAGTCAAACTGAAGGATTGACAGTACAATTCCCAAGCATTTACCCAAGTGGAAGAAGAGTGGAAAGTTTTCTCAAAATCCAAGGAGGAGAGGGAGTTGAGGGGAAAATTGCTCCATTTAGAAAGATTTCTTCGGAGACTGCTGAGAAGAATTCTGATGCCTATGTTTATGGTGAATGATCCAACATGATGGTTAGTCCTTTGGCAAATCCACCTTACATCAGGAACCCACAAGCTGAGCAGAATTAGAGAAACATTGGAGTGCAAGTATAGCTCTGCAACTATTCTCAGAGAAGTGGCCTCAGAAGGTGTTCTCAGGACATAGGAGGCCAGAGAAAGAGCAGGGTAGGGATAAAAAGCCCCCACTTCCCTCCTACTGAATGCTTCATGCTGCCCTTCTTCTCTGATCATTTGTAGATACAAACCGCACTGTGTCAACAGTCCCTGTCTCAGCTGGGTTGTGAAGGACAGCAAAGACAAAGTCTGGAGGATTCTTGATATGCTTTTTTCTATGGACCCAGAGATGCTTATGAAAAAATTACAAAATAGAGTTTATAACACTCCATTATGTTTCCAAGAGAGTCTACCCATGTATTGATTCAGAAATTTCATTGCTTGAGATATTTTTAATGAGACAAACAGGACAGTGGTATTCACATTATTATTATTATTATTATTATTATTATTATTATTATTATTGAAGTTTTATTGGGTATTTTTTATTTACATTACAAATGTGATCCCCTTTCCCCCTGACATTCCCCTACATTGGGGGGGGGGATCCAGCCTTGTCAGGACCAAGGCCTTTTCCTCTCTTTGGTGCCCAAAAAGGCCATCCTCTGCTACATTTGCAGCTAGAGCCATGGGTCTGTCCATGTGTACTCTTTGGATGGTGGGAGCTCTGGTTGGTTGTTATTGTTGTTTTTATGGGGTTGCAAGGCCCTCAGCTCCTTCGATCCTTTCTCTAACTCCTCAAATGGAGATCCCATTCTCAGTTCAATGGTTGGCTGTGGGTATTCACCTCTGTATTTGTCATACTCTGGCAAAGCCTCTCAGGAGACAGCTATATAAGGCTCCTGTCAGCATGCACTTCTTAGCATCTGCAATATTGTCTGAATTTGGTGGCTGTGTGTATATGAGGTAGATCCCCAGGTGAGGCAGGCTCTGAATGGCCATTCCTTCAGTATCTGCTACAGCCTTTGTCTCCATATCTCCTTCTATGAATATTTTTGTTTCCACTTCTAAGAGGGACCAAAGCATCTGCACTTTGGTCATCCTTCTTCTTGAGACTCACGTGGTCAGTGGATTGTATCTTGGGTAATCCAAACTTTTGGGCTAATATCCACTTATCAGTGAGTATATACCACGTGTATTGTTTTTGATTGGGTTACCTTACTCAAGGTGATATTTCTAATTTCATCCATTTGCCTATAAATTTCATGAAGTCATTGTTTCGCATAACTGAGTAGTACTCCATTGTGTAGATGTACCACATTTTTGGTATACATTCCTCTGTTGAAGGACATCTGGGTTCTTTTCCAGCTTCTGGCTATTATAAATAAGGTTGCTATGAAAATAGTGGAGCACGTGTCCTTGTTATATGTTGGGACATCTTTTGGGTACATGCCCAGGAGTGGTATAACTGGGTCCTCAGGTAGTACTATGTCCAATTTTTCTGAGAAAACTCCAGACTGATTTCCAGAGTGGTTGTATCGGCTTGCAATCCTACCCACAATGGGGGAGTGTTCCTCTTTCTCCACATCCTCACCAGCAACTGCTGTCACCTCAGTTTTTTATTTTACTCATTCTGACTTTTGTGAGGTGGAATCTCAGTGTTGTTTTGATTTGGATTTCCTGATGACTAAGGATGTTTAACATTTCTTTAGGTACTTCTCAGCCATTCAATATTGTTCAGCTGAGAATTCTTTATTTAGCTCTGTTCCCCATTTTTAACAGGGGTATTTGATTCTCTGGAGTCTAACTTCTTAACTCCTTTGTAAATATTGGATATTAGCCCTCTGTTGGATGTAGGATTGGTAAAGATCTTTTTCCACTCTGTTAGTTGTCATTTGGTCCTAATGACACTGTCCTTTGCCTTCTAGAAGCTTTGCAATTTTATGAGGTCCCATTTGTCAATTCTTGATTTGAGAGCATAAGCCATTGGTATTTTGTTCACAAAATTTTCCCCAGTGCTCATGTGTTCAAGGCTCTTCCCCAGTTTTTCTTCTGTTAGTTTGAGTGTATCTGGTTGGATGTGGAGGTCCTTGATTCACTTGAACTTGAGCTTTGTACAGGGTAATAAGAATGGATGGATTTTCATTCTTCTAGGTGAACCAGCACTGTTCATTGAATATGCTATCTTTTTTCTACTGAATGGTTTTAGAACTCTTTGTCAAAGATTAAGTGACCATAGGTGTGTGGGTTCATTTCTGGGTCTTCAATTCTATTCCATTGACTTACTGCCTGTCTGTGTACTAATTCCATACAGTTTTTATCACTATTGCTCTGTAATACAGCTTGAGGTAAGGGGTGGGTCCCCCATAAGTGCTTTTATTTCTGAGGACAGGTTTTGCTATTCTGTGTTTTTTGTTATTGCAAAGGAATTTGCAAATTGCTCTAACTCTATGAATAATTAAGTTGGAATTTTGATGGGGATTGTATTGAATCTGTGTATTGCTTTTGGCAAGATGGCCATTTTTACATTCTGAATCTGCCAATCCATGAGCATGGGCGATCTTTTTATCTTCTGAGATCTTCTTAAATTTCTTTTTTCAGAGACTTGAAGTTTTTTTCATACAAATCTTTCACTTGCTTGGTTAGAGTCACACCAAGGTATTTTATATTATTTGTGACTATTATAAAAGGTGTCGTTTCCCTAATTTTTTCTTAGCCTGTTTATCCTTTGAAAAGAGGAAGGCTACTGATTTGTTTGAGTTAATTTTATATCCAGCTATTTTGCTGAAGTTGTTTATCAGGCTTAGTAGTTCTTTGGTGGAACTTTTGGGGTCACATAAGTATACTATCATATCATCTTCAAATAGTGATATTTTGACTTCTTCCTTTCCAAATTTATCCCTGTGACCTCCTTTTGTTGTCTGATTACTCTGGCTAGGACTTCAAGTACTATGTTAAATAAGCATGGACAGAGTGCACACTTTTCTAGTTTCTGATTTTAGTGGGATTGCTTTAAGTTCCTCTCCATTTAGATTGATGTTGGCTACTAGTTTGCTTGTCTTTCTAAGACTTTTAACATGAAGGGGTATTGAATTTTGTTACATGCTTTCTCTGTATCTTATGAGATGATCATGTTTTCTTTTCTTTTGAGTTTGTTTTTATTGTGGATTAAGTTGATGGGTTTCTGTATATTAAAACATTCTTGCATCCCTGATATGAAGCCTACTTGATCATGATGGATGATTGTTTTGATGTATTCTTGGATTTGGTCTATGAGAATTTTATTGAGTATTTTTGTGTCGATATTCATAACGTAAATTGGCCTGAAGTTCTCTTTTTTATTTTGGGTCTTTGTGTGGTTTAGGTATAAGCATAATTGTGGCTTCATAGAAGGAATTGGGTAGTGTTCCTTCTGTTTTTATTTTGTGGAACAGTTTAGACAGTATTGGTATGAGATCTTCTATGAAGGTCTGATAGAATTCTGCACTAAGCCCATCTGGTCCTAGGCTTTTTTTTTGGTTGGAAGACTTTTAATAAATGTGTCTATTTCTTTAGGAGTTATGGAACTGTTTAGATGGATTATCTGACCCTGATTGAACTTTGCTACCTGTCTAGAAAATTGTCCATTACTCCATATTTTCCAGTTTTGTTGAACATAGGCTTTTGTAGTAGGATCTGATGACTCTTTTTAATTTCCTCAGATTCTGTTGTTATATCTCCCTTTTCATTTCTAATTTTATTAATTTGGACACACTCTCTATGCCCTCTGGTTACTCTGGCTAAGTGTTCATCTATATATTGTTGATTTTCTCAAAGAATCAGCTCCTGGTTTGGTTGATTCTTTGTAGAGTCCTTTTTGTTTCTCCTTGGTTGATTTTAGCCCTGAGTTTGATAATTTCCTGCCTTCCTCTTGGGTGTATTTGCTTCTTTTTGATCTAGAGCTTTTATGTGCGCTCTCAAGCTGCTGATGTATCCTCTCTCCAGTTTCTTTTTGGAGGTACTTGGAGTTAGGAATTTTTCTCTCAGCACTGCTTTCATTTTGTCTCATAAGTTTGGGTATGTTGTGCTTTTATTTTCATTAAATTCTAAAATTTTTTGTTTCTTTTTTTATTTCTTCCTTGACCAAGTTATCATTGAGTAGAGAGTTGTTCAACTTCCATGTATATGTGGGATTTCTGTCGGTTTTGTTGTTATTGAAAACCAGCCTTACAGGATTAATATAGTAAAAATGACCATTTTGCCAAAAGCAATCTATAGATTCAATGCAATCCCCATCAAAATTCCTACTCAATTCTTTATAGAGATAGAAAGAGCAATTTGCAAATTCACTTGGAATAACAAAAAACCCAGGATAGTAAAACCTATACTGAACAATAAAGGAACTTCTGGGAGAATCACCATCCCTGACCTCAAACAGTATTACTGAACAACAGTCATAAAAACTGTATGGTATTGGTACAGAGACAGGCAGATAGATCAGTGGAACAGAATTGAAGACCCAGAAATGAACCCATACACCTATGGTCACTTGATCTTTAACAAAGGAACTAAAACCATCCAAATGGAAGAAAGATAGCATTTTCAATGGTGCTGATTCAACAGGAGGTCAGCATGTAGAAGAATGCTAATTGATCCATTTTATCACCATGAACAAAGCTTAAGTCCAAGTGGATTAAGGACCTCCACACCAAACCAGATACACTCAAACTAATAGAAAAAAAAGTGGGGAAGAATCTCAAACACATGGGCACTGAAGAAAATTTCCTGAACAAAACACTAGTGGCTTATGCTCTAAGATCAAGAATCAAGAAATGGGACCTCATAATTGTGTATTTCTTTAAGGAAGTTATTTATGTCCTTCTGAAAGTCCACTATTATCATCATGAGATGTGATTTTATATCCAAATCTTGCTTTTATGGTGTATTGGGATATCCATGATTTGCTGTGGCATTAGAACTGGGTTCTGATCGTGCCATGTAGCTTTGGTTTCTGTTCCTTTGGTTCTTGTGCTTACCTCTTTCCTCTCACCATCTGGTTGTCTCTGAAAGTCCCTTTGCACTCCTGCAGAAGGACTTTCTCTCAGTGGGATCTGTGTACAGAGATCTGTGTCACAGTGTCAGCTCCAGGCACAGGCAGAAACCGGAAGTATTCTTTCCCAGACTGCTTCTCGGTTCCTGTGTACAGAAGGTTCCAACAGCTTCCTCTTGGGCCAGGAATTTGAGAAGAAGTGGTGGTCTCCTCTGTGCTCTTTGGATTGTCTGCACTTCTGAGAGTCCTGCTCTCTTCCCAGGGCATCTGGGTACAGAGAGCTGTTGCACCAGGTCAGCTACAGCATAGGCAGGAACCAGAAATATCCTGTCCTGGACTGCTCCCTGGGTTCCTGTGTCCTGAGGACTCCAGGTGGGTTCCTCAGAGCAGAATGTTGTTCTTACCTCTGCTCTCAGGTGTGTCAGTGCTTCTGGTGACTGGCTTTCAGTTCTGGGCACGGGCATAGGCCAGAAAGATCCTGCTTCTCAGTTCGTATGTCCAGAGGGCTCCAGACAGGTTCCTCTTTGGGCAGGAATTTGAGAAGTGGTAGTCTCATCTGAGCTCTCAGGATTGTCTGCTTCTAAGAGTTCATCTCACTGCCCATGGGATTTCCCAGCTGTCTCCCCCACAATGTTATTACAGTCTACAGTGGAGCCTGTCTCCTGTCTGATCTCAAATTCTAAGGTACACTCTCTAGAGAACAGCTGTACAAACCTTAAGAAGTAGCATCTCATCGGAAGGCTTTATTTTACATTTCAGACTAGTATGCTACGCTTTAGGTACATACAAGCTATGTGAAGTTAGGAATTACTTCTCAGCACCCCCTTCTGCCCCCTCTGTGTGTGTGTGTGTGTGTGTGTGTGTGTGTGTGTGTGTGTGTGTGTGTGTGTGGTGTGGTGTGTCTCCAGCTGTTGGCTCTGGTTTGGGAAAGTCATTGGGGTGGGTGGATGGGAGTCGATGGAAGAAGTTTGACACTGGGGTTAACTTTTGAGAGTTTGTATCTTTGTTCCATTCCCTGTTCTTCCTGTGCTTGCAGTGTAGATGAAATATGGTCACCTTGCTTTCTGTTCCTGTTGCCAATTTTCTTCACCCGTTTTTGGCACTTAAAAATTTGGCATTTTAAAATATTCAACTCTACTTTTAAATTTAGCTCATGATTTGGCAATTTGCAAAGGCACTTCGAAAGGCATTTCAAATGTATCAATAGAAATCTATTATTTTTAAAATGAATTGATTTGCCTCTAGTATAAGGCTCTTTGCTTATTATCGAAAGCCACTTTGACGTCAGTGATAAGCAGAGTTCACTGACAGGCAGTGAGCAGGCGGGGTGCTCTTCATTTTCAGTTCTAATCAGAGGTGAATGACCCCACAGTGGAGACACTGTCTGACGTGGAGCACAGCCTAACTGCATTCTCTAATGTCCATATAGGGAATGCTTTCTCCTCTTTGATGCTTACCTGTTTACTTATAGAGCTTTTTAAAAGTAATTTATAACATTTGCCATATAATTTTTTAGTTATTGATATTTTGTGTATCTACCTATTCTCTCCTTCCTTCCCTCTCTCTCCCTCCATCTATGATATGCTTCCTTCTCTTTCTTTGTACCTCCTTTCCCTTCTTCCCTCCCAAGTCTTTTTCTCTCCATCTCTCCTATACTTCTTTCCGTCTTTTGCTTCTTCCTTTCCCTCCCTATCTTTAATCCTTCTTGCTCTTATTTCCTCCCACTCTCCTTCCTACTTTCCTTCTGAATACTTCCTCTGCCATCCTTACCTTTCTTTTCTTCCCTATGTCTGAACTCCAGTTTTCATAGCATGCTAGCGGCAGAGGGGACTGTGACTGTTTATAACATGATGGCTGATGCTCATCATAGAGAAGTATTTCAGCATTTCCTATTGATTTAATGATGTGATTTTTTACTGCTAAACCCTGAGATATCGTTAGAATTCTGTGCTTCACCCCCACACACATTTGCATAACTTTAAATATTATTACCAACTCTTGTACACACCTGAATCACAGGTACGCAGCAGAAGGCAATTGCTTGCAGGTGTGTACAGTGAATGAGAGTAAAACACTGCCCATCAGTGAGCCAGTGACAGGTTAGGGATAATTTCTGAAAAGGAGTAATTAACCATCAGGAATACTGCTGATGTATTTTAGTAGAGTAATTTTCTCTTTTTCTCTTACCTCCAATAATGCTTGGGAACATAAATATACCCCAAAATTTAAACTTGTATTCTCAGGACCTTGTGTGTGTGTGTGTGTGTGTGTGTGTGTGTGTGTGTGTGTGTGTGTGTGTGATTCTATTCATTATTTAGGGATGCTGACCCAAACCAGAGCTAAGCAAAAATTCACTAGCAGACAGGAGATGATCTGTAATTCAAAATAATACAGATTAAAAATAACTCAATGAAGTAGAGCAGTAAAGGCCTTATCCAGCTCCCAAGAAAGGTAGTTTTGGAGAATCTAAGGTATTCATCATGACCTGGGGTTTTTAAAAAAATAGGACATCTGATGTTTTTATTCAGGATGCTTATTTGAGGAAGTTTCAGGTACAGAAACTGAAGACTTGGCATCTACTACTCCAGGAAAATAATGTGAGTCGCTCCAGGATTTTCTACAGGGTCTTTTTTAGCCATATTTCATCTGAGAAGTAAGTAAATGGTAACTTGTGATCAACTGTGTTTTGATGACACTGATCTCTTACTCCTTCCAATATAAAACTATGTTTCTTGTTTTTAATGTCCTCTTGATAATCAAGCATAAGTTATTTATAAGTTTGTAATGAAATCAGCTAAAACTTGTTCTTTCCATCACTAAAACTTGTTCTTTGGGGTCTGAGATCAGGGTGAAAGTGACCAGGAGCTCACTGGCTTGTGGGAAGATACATCTTGCATGTAGAAGGGATGACAAAGCACCATTAACATGCAGAAATGGAGGCCGTGGGACACATCCAACCCTTCTGGAATGAAAATTCTCCACAAAGGGTAAGGATTTATTTATTTTCTATTATTTATTATTTAAAATAATTTATGATCTCTTGTCTTTTCATGAACATGTTTTATTTATTCATCAACAATGTCGTGCATGCAAACAACAGATCTTGATACTATATTCTTCCCAACTATTTTCTCCAGCTCCCTATGAGAACTCCACCATGTCCCTCTTGTAATATCATGTCTTCTCCATACTTTTGTATTTTTCTTTCTTTTTCTTTGTAAGTTATTTACTCCTATTGGTTGAATATGCTGGAATATTACTGATTCAATTGGTTTGAAAGTTATCTGCAAATAACCATAACTGCAGTAAATTCACAGTGCAATAGCCATGCCATTGTCATAGACAGGATTTCACAAGATCCCTACCATTCTCTGGCTTTTACATTCTTTGGGCTTCTTATTTCATGATATTCTCTGAGCCTTTGGTTGAGGGAGGACTTGATAAAGTTGCCGCATTTAGGGCTAACCACTCAATAGTCATTTTTACCAGTTGTGAGTCTCTATATTAACTGATACACAAGGGGAATTGTCTTATTTAATTTCAGGAAAAAATAAGTTGGAAAAGCAATGACAAAAGAACCAGTGGCCATTTGGAAAATGGAGGCAATGCAATGAAAGAACATTTAGACAAAAATGTATCTTTAGAATATTAGGGTCAACTCATCATTACACCTTGGAGCTTAAAGAAAGTTTCTTAAGAAACAGGAGTCAGCTAGATGTTCTCACAAAGTTTTGGGATCTCTAAATTCTACTTTCCATGAATAAAGACACACTTGTGTCTGTCCGAGCTATGATTTTTCTAGACTATGGATAGACTGTGAAACAATGTGAGTAACGGGATCAGCAGCATTAAGTGTGGGTGTTCTGCTTTGGACAGCTTTCTTTGTTACAAGTGAGCAACAGGACAGAGAAAATATTAATAAAGGGAGAAAGGAGGAAGGTGGGTAACTCTTTCCAGTTTATCAGAGTTAGAACTTACTTGAGAATTGGGATAATAACCTTCAAGTACACAAAAATGGGTGACCCATGAAAGATGGCTTACCCACACTTGGTGTGATCTCAGGTCAATTTTAGCCCCATTATTCTCTCTGTGGCTTGAGCTCTGAGTAACCAACTATGGAACAAACTTTCTCCCAGCCCTTGTGTGAAAGTCAGTCACTTACAATTTAAAAACATCACAGTAATTGCATGAGTACTTCAATGATGAAAAATTAGTATTTTGATTTCATAAAATTTCAATGTTTTATTTACATAATTATGCTTGATTGTAATTTTTTAGTTATATTGTTGGAAGCGCCTATTGACAAAGGCTGCCTTTGAATCCCAGTGCTTGTTCTACAGGACCAACGGGAAAAAATTCATGCTGAAAGGCTTTATGGTTCTGATCTGGTATGTCTTGGATGCCAAGCTTCCTGGTACATGGATCTTCTTGGCTCCAGTAGAGCTAGTCATTATTGTATGTGAAAGGAGCTGTTTGGAGCTTCTGAGAAAAGTTCAAACTGCTCCCAAATCACAGGATTGGAGAGAACAAGGACACTTCCCTGGGGCAAGAGAGATGCAACTTCCGCAAAGTGGAGAGATGAATTCTGACAGGCTGCCATATAGGGCAAGCTGGGTAGAAAGTGCAGCCTGGTTGTGCTGTGCCTCAGAGATAGCACTGTGTATACTTTCCAAGCGACAAACAGCAAAGATCATCTTGTCACTGTAAATAAAAATCACTTTCTTGCCCAAGGGACCAAGATCACAGTTACAGTGTGGTCAAGTCCAGCCTGGACATCCTTGTGCTATTATTGATGACAATATGGGAAGAGGGTCATTCTCACTAGTGAGGAAGAAAATGTGGGTAGAGTGCCAATTTTATTAATGAACATGGCAATATGGCTTTACATAATATTTCTGAACATGTTAGGAACTGGGTTTTAGTCTTTTATTTGGTAGCAAATTTTTTGGTTGTAGACATAGGAATATATTTAAATGATACACAAACATTATTTATCGTACAACCTATGACTGTTAAGCTCAAGAAATGAATGGAATGCATTATTCTCAGGGAGAAAGGAAGGTTGCTCAAATCTCCATCCTTTACAGTGCATATGTTCTCAACCTTGACAATTAAGTACACTGGCTTGTACCCAAGTGATAGTGTCAGTGTGAGCAGCTGTCCAGAGGAGGCACGGACAGCAGAAGCTGTGTGTACCTGAATGTGTGCCTGCAGGACTAATCCTTCCCTCTTCTGACATTCAGTTCACTAGGGAAACAACTCTGCCTAAAGACAGAATATTTTAAAGGATGGTGCATTTGTAATGTTTGAGGGCAATGGTGACCTAGTCAGTTATGAGACGTGTTCTAGAAAAGAAAATAGGTCACAGAAGGTTGGTCAAATAGTGTTCTTCAACGGCCACTTTATGTATGTGTTTCAGCTAGCTGAATCTTTGTTAAGTCAAGTTCTCTTTCACTTACTCACCATCCTGTTTTCTCTCCACCGTTAAGATTTGAAAAGCTGGGCTCTGACCACAAGAATGTCATTGCACGTCCACCTGACTGTCATGTTCACATGGCTAGTGAAAGCCAGAATGGGTTTTAGTCCTCACTCTTTTCCCTGTGTCACAAACTCAGGTCCTTTAACTCCTACAGGGATGACTGAACATTTCGTGATAAGCGTGGGTGGGCGGACGTGCTTCCAGACATGGTTGGATTGATGCCTATTTCAGAAAGGCCTAGATGGTACCTCGCAAGTGACTTAAGCAGCATTGGCATTACCTGTGACAACACACTCTAACATGTGTGGCATTACACTCTAACAACAAAGACAAAGGTAAGATCTGGAGCTCGCTGCATTTCAAGTAAGCTGTCATGATTATGAAGGACAGAAACATGGTTTCTTTCCTTCTGACAGTGTAGATGAATCCGAATCATTCTACAGACCTCTGCCCTCCCCATCTCAGTCCATAGCTGATTGAAGAATCATTTCATGATTATCAGAGGAAGCAATTTTGTACACTCTGAAGACCTGCAGGGGTTCTGCCTTCCTGGCTACACAAGTCGCATTTGCAGCCATTTCCATGCCTTTCTTGGAGCTTCCCACCCTCAGCACAGATGCTGATAATGGCTTCCACGTTATATCAATGGCCAGCTCCAGTAGGCTGATGCCTGGCACAATATGCCTTGTCCTATTTAATGGTAAAACAAACCAACATTCTCCATCCTCTCCAGGTAAGAACACATGTTTGACCAAAGGCAAGTTCCTGTGTTCTATTACTGAAGATTTCACCACAGCAGACAAACACATTTGACTCTGCTGCACCTCACTGTCTTTTCTGCAACTCTCCAAGTGCACGCTGCTTTGGCGCAATGTATCCACAAGCTGCCCTCCTTGAACTCCTGCCAGCTATCTGGTCTTTTGGAGAACTATCTTCTCCATCCTTCATTCTTTGTCTTTCCTCATAGACTGCATTTTCAGAGTACGTCTCTGACCTCAAGGCTACCTTAAATGTACTGGTGGCATCCATCACTTGATACATGTAAAGAAACCTTTGAGTCTTGGAGGGTGTTTCTGATTCCAAGTACTCAGCTTCTCGAAGAATCCATGACTCATCACAATAAAGTTCCCATAGCAACTACACAGTTTTTGTATCACAAATGACCAACTGTATTTGATGAATGAGTGTTTCTTCTTGTGATAATGGTGAGAATACAGTCATTGCTAAAATAGATTTGTCTATTTGAGTATGTGTGCACTACCTTGAGATGGTAGATTCAAGAGTTTACGTAAATCACATGAATGCATGCACATGTTACATACAACACAAACAGATGTATTCTCAAGCCAGAGACAGTGCTTGAAGCCATTATTGTTTTCAGCTCTTATCAGCCTCCCCATAGCCTCTAGTCTTTCTGATTGTCTTGGCAATAGCTGCCAATATGAAAGACATATGAGCAGAACCATGGCTCCTCTTTGACCATGCCGAGTCTATGTGCATTCAAATATATTTCTTGAGGGAGTTAGAAGTAGGAAGCCTTTTTCAAGTTGAAACAGCTAAAATGTGAGTTGGGGAAACGAAGAGGACATACCCCTCCACGATATAAATCAACCAGTAAATTAAGAGGAGGACTAGATGGACAATCGGTGAGGCTGGGAATTCGTACTGCTCCCTGGCCTACATCAGTAGTCTGAGTTATTTTGTTTTGTTTATTCTTTCACAATCAGCAAGGTGGCAGCTTCTGAGCCTCAGCGGAAATAATTTTCGAAGATGAAGTCTGTCCCTAAGCCCTGTTTCTGACACGCTTACCACTGAGTAATCAGCAAACACTTCAGGCTTTTGCACAACGTGGACTATTACTCATGTCACTGTAATGTCTCCACTTAGCCCAGATGGCAATTCATTTTAATACTTTTGTCTGGAGAGAAAAATGATTTCGATTTTTCTGATCACACGTAGGTTCAACCATGTATCAATTTATTTGTAAGTTCAATATTTGTATTCCTGATTTAAATGCAAACATAAAATCAGATAGAGAAAAAAAAATCCAAGCAAGAAAGTGAGCTACAGATAGAGGAGAATAAAAAGTATACCCGGCAAGCAGCTTGTTTGGGGATTTGGGCAAATGATATGAGATTATCATGAATAATTAAGTGCTGATAGCTGTACCATTGATTCCTTTATTGATATTTGCACATCTTTCATTTTTTTATTCTTGTGTCTTAGAAATTATTTATTCTTTCCTTAAAAACAAGTTTTAAGTATATGAATAGAAAGGATCTTGAGGGAGCAAATTTAGGACTGGAATGGTGGGACTCACATAATAGAGAAAGAGGACTTCATTCAGAGTCCCAGAGAGATAAAAAGTAAATAGAATTTGTCAGATATTCCACGGTATGCAGCCTGTTTGCCCCAGGATTTGCAGGTGGCTCTTCAGCTTGTTCCCCAGTTCTTCTTTACTAGCTTTGTAAATGTTTTAATAATCCTTTTAAAGTTGATTTTATTTAATTTTTATTGTTTGTGATTTCACAAGTGTCTATATGCACTTTAATGAATCCATAACACACTTTCTTCCAACTCAGTTGCTCCGTTATCCATGCTCCAACCACATGTCTTCTCAAGTTCATATGTAAGGCCATCTACTGGAGCATGTGTAGCTTCTTAGGAATGGCTTCCCTAAAGAATATTGACTTTCTTCCCCTCAGTAGCCATCAACTGCTGATCATTTCTCAGATAGGCTTGGGACCTAATGAGCTCTCCTTCCATTCATGCTGGGACTGTTTCCAGTTTGTTTTTTCATGAGCCTCGTGCTACAGTCACAGATCTGAACCTTGAGTTCCTGTGTGCAACAGTGATGTTGATAACATTGTCTGCTGCAAACAGCCAATCCCCATGGCTCTTACAATCTTCTCATCACTCCTCTCTTGATCCTTGATCCTTTCATAGAGGAGTTATGAACTAACTGTCCACTTTAGAGCTGAACACTCTTATTTTGTGAGTGTTGATCAGTGCTGGGTCTATGTATGAATCTACCTTCTACTCAAATAACTTTGTCTGCTGAGGGCTGAGAGATGCACTAATGTAGAGGTTTATAGATGTCATTAGGAGGTAGTTTAATGCTGTTCTCACTTAACTAAATAATACTATCAGATTCTTCTATAGGGCCTCTGACCAAGCCAGCCATGGATTCTGACCCAGGTGAATGGTACCAGGTATGAGTTCTGTCATAGCAATGTTACTGATGTTTCTTATCTTGAAGTCTAGTCCCACAGATATGTTGTAGCTACACAAGCTTTTCTGTGGTAACTGGTTTTCCATCTTGGTACTTTCAACCTCTATGTTTTCCAATTTTGGGTACCATTTCCAGATGGTGTACACAGTAACACTTTCCTTATTTATCTGACTGTCTCAGTCTCATAGGTGAAGAACCAAGTTCTTACTTAAAATCTTTCCGAAACCCTTGATTAGATCACAATAGGTGTTTATAAAACTACAGTACAAAGAACGGTAGAACTAGAAATGTTCATGTTGGCAACATCTAGTCAGGAAGAAAAATACCACAATTATGTTTTGAAAACTATGAGATGTGGGAGGTGAGAGACTCTCAGGACTCGGAGCGGGACCCTAAATGAAATGCCCTGCAGTGGGGAGAGGGAACTTATTGAATCCACCTCCAGCAGAAAGACAGGGCATCAAGTGAGGGATGGGCTTGCCATCCCACAGTCAAAGCTCTGACTTATAATTCTTCCTATCTGAAAGAAATGCAGGGGTGGAAATGGAGAAGAGCCTGAGGAAAAGAAGGTCCAGTGACAGGCCCAAAGTGGGATACAGCTCAAAGGAAGGCTCCAAGGCCTGACACCATTACTGAGGCTATGGAGCACTCACAAAAAAGGACCTACCATGACTGCCCTCTGAAAGACCCTCAAGCAGCTGAAAGAATCAAACATAGATATGTGCACCCAACCAAAATGAACAGAAGCCACTGACCCCGTGGTTGAATTAGGGAAAAACTGGAAGAAGCTGAGGAGTAAGGCTAACCTATAGGGGGACCAGCAGTCTCAATTAACCAGATCTCTCAGACACTCAGTCACCAACCAGGCAGTATACATGAACTGAGATGAGGCCCCTAACACATATACAACCAGAGAAGATGCACCTCAAGAGACTGGAGACCCCAAGAAGTGTAGAGATCTGGTGGGGTGGGTGGGGTGGGAACATGCTCGTGGAGACAGGACAGCATGGAGAAGGTATGGGATGTGGAACAGTCAGAGGGTGGACTGGATGGGGACTAAAATCTGGAATGTAAAATGAATGAATGAATGAATGAATGAATGAATAAACGAACAAATGAAAACTGTATGCCTTTTTCTCTCTTTCACCCTAGAGCTGTGAATGTGGACTCAGCTATTCCTTCAGGGTGTTCTCTATAACTCACGGTTGTTATGGCTGTCCCTTAAA
The DNA here is from genome assembly GCF_021556685.1 of Rattus norvegicus. Taxonomy (NCBI): domain Eukaryota; kingdom Metazoa; phylum Chordata; class Mammalia; order Rodentia; family Muridae; genus Rattus; species Rattus norvegicus. Next base: position 21,633,776 of record NC_141551.1, on the reverse strand, counting down.
ATGCTATAAAATTATGCCTATTGTCAACTTTTATAATGGTAGCAATATTGTTTATATGTCTATGATCTGATACTTAGCGGAAGTGTTCCATGAAGTTCCACGCACATTCTTATAGTCACAGGGTTTTTCATGTTTACTGGTGTATGCTCACCAGTTAATAATTTATATACCGTTGATTGGTCTTCCCGTGCATGGAGTTTTGCTTTGATAAGCAGCATTCCTCTGAATATCCTTTTTTCTGTTTTGTACATTTTAAACCAGATTATAACTGACATGAGGTAAGCTGCATGTATATGAGTGTTCTATCTGAGAGGGATTTTAAATGTGTGAGCACAGGTGGCACAGACGGACCTAGTGCCACCATCAAGGTCATGAAAGGATCTATCGCCCTCCATATTTCCTTATGTGTTCTAGGGACTTTTTTTCACACTCTTGTGCATCACTAATCTGCGGTTGGTCACTGTTGATGAGTTTGTATTTTCTAGAAGGTTTTATGAGTGAGGTACACAGTCTGTACCCTCGTATGTGTCTTTCACTCTATCTCCAGCTTCACTGAGGTGAGGGGAGATTATTTGCTCCTTTCATTGAAGAGCAAATGTCTGCAGAATCTGGTTACACACTGCCCTGCCCATGTGCATGTCAGTCATTTTTAGATGTTGGTTATCACAAATGAAACTATGGTGAACAAGTATTTCTATGCACATATCTCTCCTCCTTTTCACTGGGGGTAAGAACTGAGGTATGGAATGACGAAGTAAGATAGTGCATATCCCACTGTTTAGAAAATTAATAAAAGTTTGTATCATTAAAAATATAAACAATTACACATTCTCCCTTATTATTGCTGTTTGAAGTGATTTCTTTTTTTTTTTTCTTTTTTCTTTTTTTTTTCGGAGCTGGGGACCGAACCCAGGGCCTTGCACTTGCTAGGCAAGTGCTCTACCGCTGAGCTAAATCCCCGACCCCTTGAAGTGATTTCTAACAAGGTGCAGCCATATTTAGTTATAGTCTCAATTTGTATTTTAACAAGGACTGGTGACATTGGATCTCTATGTGTAGTCCTTCTTGGATATTACTGTATTTTTAATTTTTAAATGTTAATTTACTTTTTCAGTGTGTGTGTGTGTGTGTGTGTGTGTGTGTGTGTGTGTGCTTGTGTGCATGTGCATTTGTCTGTGGGTATAAATAAGCACCAGAAGAAGGAGCCATATAGTCCAGAGCACAAGTCACAGATGTTTGTGAGCCACTGGACATGGGTACTGGAAATCACACCTCCATTCTCTCTATAAGACCAGTAAGTGCTTTTAACCACTGAGCTACCTGTCCAACACTATTCTTACATTTTACTTAGTGTAAATATTTGTTGAAATCATCTGCCTTTTTTGTTGTATTTTTTACTAATAAAATTTGAGAATAGGTTTTGTACTTGTCATTCTTTGAGAATTTCAGGGATTAAACAATGTATTTTTTATAATATCCATGTCTACTTTCCTCTGTCGCTTCTTCTCCATATTCCATAAGTCTCCTTCCCAAATTCATGTCCCATTTAAAAATGAGTTAGTATTCAACCCTTTACTACAGAAGTTCAAATATTCTCTCTCAATTGGTGAAAATACTTTGTCGGAGTTTGTCTTTTCATTTTCTTAATTGTATCTTTGGAAGAGAAGTTTTGAATTTTGATGAGATAAAATTAATACATTCTTCTTAGATATGAATAGTTAATGATACATACAAAGAAATCTTCAATTAAATAATCCTTCCAGTTTTCTCTTATATTTTTTTCTAGTAGAAATGTCAGTCTTATAAATGTGTGTGTGTGTGTGTGTATATTTAAATTTTTATAGATTATTTTGGTGATGATGGTGGTGGTAGTGGTGCATGTGTACATGCATGCGTGTGTGTTTGCAGATAGATAAATGGTGAGATACATGGTGGAGATCAGAGGACAATTTTGGATCAGTTTTTTCCTCCCTCGTGTTTTGGCATTTGAACTGAGGCCATGAAGCTAACATGGCATCTGCTTATGTTTGTTGAGCCATCTGGGTGTTCCTTTATTTGGGTTTTGAAATAGAGTCTTACTCTGTAGCTGAGATTGGCCTACTCATCACTGTGCTGCTCAGGCTGCCTTTGCACGTGGAGCAATTCCTTTGCCTCACCCTCTGAAACACCATCAAGCCTGAATAGTTTGCAGCTTTAAGTGTGTATTTTCTTTTTACATCTTAGTAACAGGTTCTCTGCTAATCCTTTCCTGCCCTTCTCACTTTGCCTCTTTCCCCTCTTCTATGTCTTCCTTTGTCTTCTGCCTGTAGGAACATTCCTATCCAACTAACTTAGCACAACTTGTTGAAAGAATTCCAATGAGTTGTTTTCAAGATGTTGTCAATTACTGTGTTTGTGAGGACATCATCATAGACACATTCTACTGGGGAAAGGTTTAGATACATGCCTTTTACTTTGAGAATTTATTGTTATTGCCATTGTCTTTCCTTGCTGCCTTTAAAGGTCATTGAATTTTAGTATTTAATTATTGCAATTGATAGGTTTTTCAGCTATTTCTTTCTATTTTTCAAGTAGTTGATGGTGACCACTACTGCCTTTGGAGTTAATATCACAGCACTTCAGGTAACCTGTAACTACCTCACAGACAGTGCCACCCCAGCTTTATGCTCTATTCTGCTGTAGTCAAATATTTTACATAGTCACGTACCATAAGCTCCACCACAAATACCACCCGTGATGCTGAATGGCCTGTTTTTTTTTTTTTTTCAGGAAAGACAAAAAACTGTATCATTTCACACTTACCCTTATATTTACTATTTCTAATGATTTAATGAAGCTGGGTTTCTCTTATTTTTTAAATAAATTTTTTCTATACAATATACTCTTATTAAACTTTTCTCTTCCCATAAGTCCTCCCAGATGCTCTCTGCCCATCCAATTCTGTACACCCTGGATCTCTTTTTCTCTTTCTACAAAAAAAATCTGAATTTCTACAGCATGCATTCTCTCTTCAGGATAAAGAGCTTAAAATTCTTCCCATCCAAATACACTTACAATATATTTTCTCAGCATTTGTGTATCTGATGATTGACTTGATATTTGTTTTCAACAATTTTTTTTCAGCAGATTTGGGATTCTAGGTTGGTTTCTTTTGTAAAGTACTTTGAATATGTCATTTTGCCTTCTTTTGGGGTCCATCATTTTTCATAAGTTGGTTCTGATTTTGTGCTACTTTCCTCCTGTGTGAAATATTCCTTCCCACACCACTAACCAGTTGCTTTTCTGTCTACTATTTCTGCAGTTAGTGGTGGGAATCTAACATTCCTACAAGTGTATCATTTTACTTTTCCCTCATTAAGATTCACATGGATTTTTGGATTTGCACTTTGTGGTTGTTAACCAGTGTGCATATTTTTCTCAAATATTTGGCATACCTTCTGCTGTTTTCTCCAGAAACTTAAGTTAAATGTAAGTTATACCCCTTCATAGTAACTCGTGAATCTTTGAGACTGTTAAGGAATGTTCTGTCCTTCTTAGCTTGCTAATGTCTTTCAATCTACCTTCAAGTTTATAGACTCTTTCTTTTATGATTTCCAATATAGCATTAAACCCATATCTGATAGTATTGTTTCAAAAATTGCTTGATTTCGCAGTTGTGACTATCAATTCAATGTGACTATTTTCCTCTTTTAAAATAACGTTTTGAAGTCAATGAAATGATTCCAAATGATATTCTGCTATATGCATAGATTGGTGTCTAGTCCAGTTGTCATTAGAGAGGTTTCAGACAGAAACTGATGGAGACAGATGCACGGGTCCACAGCCAAGGATTAGGCAGAGTTTGGGAAATCCTTTGAATGAGGGGGAGGAAAGGTGTTTAGGAGCCTGAGGTGTCAGAAACACCACAAAAATATCCCCACAGAATCAACTAACCTGAGACCATAAGAGCTCACACAGACTGAGTCACCAATGAGGGAGGCTGTATTGGAATGATCTAAGCCCTCTGTACATATGTTACAGTTATGGGGCCTGGTCTACTTGGTGGACTCCTAGCAGTGTGAGCAAGAGCTATCTTTGTCTTTATTGACTGCCTTTGGGATCCTCTCTTCTTACTGGGTTGTCTCCTCTAGGCTTTAACTTTAATAACAGAGGAGATGCTTGCCTTATTACAACTTGATATGCCAGGGATGGGGTTGACATACATGGGAGGAAGCCTGCCCTTTTCTAAATAGACATGGTGAAGGAGTGACTGGAGGGAGGCATGGAGGGGTGTGTGTGTATGTGTGTGTGTGTGTGTGTTTGTGTGTGTGTGTGTGTGTGTGTGTGTGAGCGCATGCGTGCATATGGTCAAGGGAGGGAAAATGGGAAAACTATGGTCAGAATGTAATTAATACTTAAATTTTTTTTACACAGAAGTAGGAAATGAACCCAGAGGCTTGTTCACACTGACATTTGATTTCATGCTACTGTTCTTTATATGTCTGATGATGTGTTCATTTTCTGGCATATGCTATGAGTGAAAGCAATTAGAGTCGGAACTGTGTATCTGGAGGTTTTGTAAAATCTCTAATGTGTCTTTTACATTGTGCAGAGTTGTTTTCGTTTAAGGACTGTTAGATTTGTCATCAGTCCTATGGCATTGACTTTACCATTAGCACGCATTCCTGCTTTTCTATTATTTAATTTAATTTTTTAACTTATTTACTTTGAACCCCACTCACTGCCCCTCTTCTGGTCACCCACTCCCCACAATCCTTCCCCTACCCCTCCTCTGAACAGGTTTGGGCACCCCTTGGTGTCTCCTCCACCCTTGCACTTCCAGTCTCTAGAGGCTAGGTACTTTCTTTTCCATTAATATCAGAGGAGGCAGCCCAGCTAGTGCCCTGTATCCTTGATATTCTCTAATATCTTTAACATGAAGGAGTGTTGGATTTTATAAAAGGTTTTTTTCAGCATTTAATGAGATAATCATGTGATTTTTTCCTTTCAGTTTGTTTATATAGCTGATTATGTTGATGGATATCAGTATATTGAACCATTCCTGCATTCCTGGGATGAAGTCTACTTGATCATGATGGATGATGTCTTTGATGTGTTCATGGATTCAGTTTGTAAGTATTTTCTTGAATCAATGTTCATAAAAGAAATCGATCTGAAATTCTCTGTTGGGTCTTTGTGTGGTTTAGATATCAGGGTGACTGTGGTCTCATAGAATGAGTTTGGCAGTATTCCTTCTGTTACTATATATTGGAATAGTTCGAGGAGTATTGATATTGGCTCTTCTTTGAAAGCTGGATTAAACTATCTGGTTCCGGTCTCTCTCTCTCTCTCTCTCTCTCTCTCTCTCTCTCTCTCTCTCTCTCTCTCTCTCTCTCTGCCTCCCCCCTCTCTCTGTCTCTCTGTCTGTCTCTCGCTCGCTTGCTCTCTGGTTGAGAGACTTTTAATCACTGCTCCTATTTCTTTAGTTGTTATGGTTATGAGGATGATTAAATAGTTTGCCTAATTTTGATTTAACTTTGGTATGTAGTATCTATCTAGAACAGCATCCATTTCACTAAGATTTTCCAATTTTGTGTAGTAGAGGCTATTGTAATGATTCTTTGAATTTCAAAGAGTTTCAGTGCTAATCGTTACTTCTTTTTCATTACTCATTTTGTTTATTTGGATACTGTCTCTCTGTCTCTGAGTACGGATAAGGGTTTGTTTATCTTGTTGATTTTTCTCAAAGAACCAGCTCCTGGTTTTGTTGCTTCTTTGTATTGTTTTCCTGGTTTCTAATTGATTGATTGATTTCAGCCTTGATTTTGATTATTTCCTGCCTTCTACTCCTCTTTGGTGTGCTTGCTTTCTTTTTCTAGAGATTTTAGTTATACTTTTAGATTGCTGATATGAGCACTTTCTACATTTTATGGGATCAGGTAGAGCTGTGAATTTTCCTCTTAGCACTGCCTTCATTGTGTCCCATAAATTTGGCTGTGTTGTGCCTTCATTTTCTTTGAATTCTAGAAAGTGTTTAGTTTGTGTGTGTGTGTGTGTGTGTGTGTGTGTGTGTGTGTGTGTGTGTGTGTGTGATTTCTTCCTCATTCAGAGATCATTGAGAGCTGTTCAATTTCTATGGGTGTGTAGGCTCTCCAGTTTTCCTATTGTTGATGAAGTCCAGCTTTATTCCATGGTGGTCTGATAAGATACATGGTGTTACTTCAATTTTCGTGTATCTGTTAAGGCTTGCTTTGTTGCAGAAGGATCCATGAAGTGCTGAGAAGAAGGTATATTCTTTTGGGTTTGGGTGAAATATTCTATAAGTGTCTATTAGATCCACTTGATTCACAATGTCTGCTAGTTTCATTATTTCTCTGTTTAGTTTTTGTCTGGATGTCCTGTCAATTGATGAGATTGGGTTATTGGAGTCTCCAACTTTTAAAGTGTAGTTTGATGTGTGATTTATGCGTTAGCAAGGTTTCTTTTACAAATGTGGATGTCCTTGTGTTTGAGACATAGATGTTTGGAATTGAGATAACATCTTGGTAGATATTTTTCTTTGGTGAGTATGAAATGTCCTTTCCTAATTCTTTTGATTAATTTTGGTTGAAAGTCTATTTTATTAGATATTAGAATGGCCACTTCAGCTTGCTTCTTGGATAGTTTTCCATTTGCTTGGAAAACTTTTTTTTCCAGCCCTTTACTCTGAGATAACATCTATTTTTATGGCTATGCGTCTTGTATGCAGCAAATGATGGATCATGTTTTCACATCCATTCTGTGAGTCTGTGTCTTTTTATTGCAGAATTGAGTTCATTGATGTTGAAAGACATTAATTATCAGTTATTATAATTTCCTATTATTTTGATATTGCTGGTGTTAGTGTGTGTGCTTTCCTTATTTTGCTGGTATAGAATAACTTATTTTTTGTGTTCTCTTGGATGTAGTTATCCTTCTTTGATTGGAACTTTCCTTCTACTATTTTCTGTAGTGCTGGATTTGTTGATAGATATTGTTTGAATTTGGACTTGTCTTCAAATAGCTTGTTTTATCCATTTATGGTGATTGAGAGTTTTGCTGGGTATAGTAGGCTGGGTTGACATCTGAGGTTTTTTACAGGCTGCAAGATATCTGTTCAGTACCTTCAAGCTTTAGAGTATCTGCTGAAAATTCAGGCATAATCCTGATAGGTCTACCTTTGTATATTACCTGGCCTTTCCCCCTTGCCCCTGTTAATATTCTTTCTTTGCTCTGTAGATTTTGTGTTTTGATTATGTACCATGAGGATCTTCTTTTCTGGTTCTATAAGCTTCTTGTACGTTTATAAGCATCTCTGTCTTTAGGTTGGGAAAGTTTTCTTTTATCGTTTTGTTGAGAATGTTTTCTGGGCTTTAGAGTTGGGACCCTTTATCTTTTTCTATTCCTAATATTCTTAGGCTAGGTCTTTTTCATGGTATCCCAGATCTCCTGGATGTCCTGTGTCAGGAAATTTTTAGATTTAACATTATCTTTAATTAATATATTTTCTAATATTTCTTCTATTGAATCTTCTATGCCTGAGAGTCTCTCTTCCATCTTCCGTATTTTGTTGGTGATTCTTATATCTATATTTCTGTTCTCTCTCTTAGGTTTTCCATCTCCAAGATTTTCTCAGTTTGTGTTTTCTTTCTTGCTTTTATTTCTACTTTCAGGTCTTGCACAGTTTTATTTATTTCCTTCACCTCTTCAATTGTATTTTCCTGTATTTCTTTAAGAGATTTATTCATTTCCTCTCTAAAAGCCTCTATTATAAGATTGGATTTGGGATCCTTATCTTGTGTTTCTGTTGTTAGGATATCCAAGGCTTGCTGTAGTGGGGTAGCTGTTCTTTGAAGGTATCATATTGACTCTTGTTGGTTGTGCTCTTTCCAGGGCCCTTAGCCATCTGGATGGTTTTGGTCTCTAGATGTTCTTGCTGTTTTAGGTATTAGAAGGGAGCATGAATCTCAGTGGTCCTGGTCTGACAAGTCTCTGATAGTCTATTTGTGCTGTATGGTTCGAAATATGAAATTCTGTATAGTTCATGAATCTTGGGTCTACTGAAGTTGAGCAGGGAGTTGGTAGGGAAATGAAGGTATCCCTGAGCTAGCAGGCTCCTCAGAGAAATTTGGCTTAGCCCAGAAGGTTCATAGAGCAGGCAAGATGGGTGGGGGAAGGGAAACTTAACTGGATGGTTCAGGAGTCTGATGGAGGTAGAGGGGAGATGGCTGGAGAATGTAAGTCCCCCTGGGAAGGCAAGTTGTTCAGGGCAGCTTGGCTTGGACCAGAGTGCTCAGAGAGAATGGCACGTTTCCCAATTTTAAGATATGGCCGTTCTTCATCATAATTGAATCTTTGGACTCAGGGCTCCTCTTTGTTGGATAAAATGAATGTCTAGCACCTCTTGCCATCTGTGATCTGTGAAAACTCTATTTGGTTCTTGGCCCAGTTCAGAAGATCATTGTTGAAAATTGACCTTTCTAGAATCCTGCCCTTGTAGGTTTACCCAGCCTCTCATAAAGAAGTTCAGAGCCTCCTCTCTTCCAGCTACAGTGGTGTGTTTCATGCAGGAAGGACCTGCTATTTCATCAGCCTTGAACATTGATATCTTCTCAGCTTATCAAGATCACTGCTGTGCTTGGGTGGTCCTCCCTGTCCTACCTAAAGCCAGAAGGCTTCAAGAACTGGGACCTCAACATACTGGTTCTCTTTTCCTTTCTCTATTGCTCATACTTTTTGGTAAATTTTATACTAGGTTGAGGAAGGCAGACACATTGTTAAGGTAAGCTTATTGAAATGACAAAAAAATACAATTAATAAGATTTTGAAATTTTTTGAAAAGAAAAATCTATATGTGACCATATATCATTTTCTTTCAAAGAATTAAGAAGGCTATTATAAAATAGTGGCTGGACCCATAAAAATACTGCAAATAATACAGTGACTGAATATTCCTGTTTGTAGATTATAAAATCTACTGAAGAAAAAGATGGAAAAAGCAAGAATAGTTTGAAGGATTAGAGATAAAATGAAGCAGAAAAAAGGCAGGAAGAAAGCAGACAGCTCTTGATTGTTGTCTCTGGGGCTCTCGAAACACCTCATGGAGACATTGACCTTTCTAAGATTTGTCTCACAGCTTATGGATATAGTTACAATTATATATGCTCATCCAGAGCATTGGAAGATACAAGTATAAGATGCGTATTCTCTAATTGTAAAAAACTAAATTCTCACCATCAGTATTAACCATGCCTGCGAGAGTCAACATGCTTACTCATTTCCCCATTGGTTTGAGGTTGTAGTCACTTCTATACACATTATCATTATCAAAAAGGACCGTCACTTTCCCTAGCAAAGTTCGGGAAAGCACCAGTGTCCTTGTGAGGACAATGGACCTATTTACATGAGCATTCTATCTTGTTTACTGTTTGTTTTTTGGTGGTTTATTTTTGGATACTACAAACAATAGCTAAAAAAAATCTTCAAACACAAATTTACATAGAAATCATTCCAAAATTTTATGTGTAGAAAGATTTTTTTGTGGAACAAAGTTTTAATTGCACTCTACACAACAAAGAGTTCAAAATTGAATGGTCACCCTGTCAGTCATCAATTTGATACCTATAGCTTGATAACGTTTCCTTAGTAGTTTTTCTGCCTTGTTGCAGATATAGTATTTTGACATCTCAAATATGCTTATCCTAGATAGAAAACAAAGAGGTTAACCCTTGGCTTATAATGCAATCCCAATTTACCTGAATGTTACCTGCAGAGAGTCATAGTTCTTGTGATTTAGGTTGGATAAGGTACTCCCACTTGACAAAAGATAAGATGATTGCGTAGTACTCAGAGTTTGGGAATATCACTTATCTTGATTTTAACAATTTTGAGGAATAAAGAGGAGAGTTTTATTGCAGGTATTTAGAGAAATAAATATGATACCAGTGACCATTGAGGGAAACAATATTTATTTCAGACACAAGAAGATTTCTTACCTAGATATCATTGATCTCCTTTATCTTGTATGTGGCAGTGTGAAGACTGAGGAGGGCAGAGTGAAGTGCATGGGTTTCTCCACTTTCAGAGACCACTTTTGCAAAAGCTGCATGGGACCCTGGAGAGCAGCATCACTGCCTTTGTGTCTGTGTACTGACCAAGGGCAGAGTGATCTGGAGCGAGGACATTCTTTCATTGGTGTCAAGGGACAGTCTGGCCCAGCCTGGGAGGGATGAGATAGTGGAGGGTAGAGTAACTTGGAAGCAGAACTCTCCAAGGAACTTATACTGTGATGCTCAACAGACCCTGCCTACAGATGCCAAAGCACAGGGCCTTCTATCTAGACCTTAGGAAGGAAGGACAAACGTACATTTTTTGTTTCTGAAGGGAAACAGAATGAGACTCATTCTGGAGCCATCCCAAATTAAATGAGAAGTCTTCAAAGACCTTGGAGTGTCAGCCAGGGGAAAAAAGTATAAGAATCTATAATTCTACAGGTATGGCTGCACGCCAGGGATAAAAATTCCTCTTCAATATTAATGCGACCTCATTTTACCCTCAGGCTGCTGAGACAGAAATTTGTGTTCCTTGTGGTGCATTTTTTTCCAGTATTTTCATCTGGACTCAGGTTCTTGTTCTAGAGTCATCCTTGGGACACAGCTCACCTCGAAATCTTACCCTTTTGTTCCCAATGTTCTGGAGAGAAATCAGGTTAAGATGAAGGACAAGTAAATCCTCGAGGAAAATATTTTTTGCATCAGTAACAGTGAGAAGGAGATAGTATTTGCTTGTCCTTTCGGTTTTTTTTTTTTTTTTTTTTTTTTTTGTATAGTGCCAGGAAAGAGGCAGGGATTAGATTTGTAAGCTACAGAGAACTAAGCCTGGGCATCAACGTTGAGTTATCTCATGCTCAGAAAGGCTTATTATGATGGTGAAACTTGGAGTTAAGATTGCAAGGCACCTACTTTTATAAAGATTTGTCTCCTGTTTTACCACAGAATAGTAGCTGTGTATCATGGATTGAATTCATCCCCCCCCAAACCTCATTTAAAAGTCCAAATATCTTTTAGACAGGACAAATTTTGGGTGTCTAGCCTCTGTGGGAGAGGAAGCAGTTAATCTTGCAGGGACTCGATGCACTAGTGTAGTGGGAAATGGGGGGAGAAGACGAGGTGGGATGAGGGAGGGACACTGGGATGCGGGAACTGGGAGTGGAGGCACTGTTTGGGATGTAAATAAAAGAGATTCCAAATATCAACACTTGGGCTCTATCACTATTTAGATAATCACTCTTAAACATGTAATTTTGCTAGAATGAGGCTGTGGTAGCTTCTAGTGTAAAGTGCATCCTTGTAAGTGCAAGAATAAGCATTGTAGGTGAGGACTACAAAGAAGGAGCTCATATGATAAGGCAAACACAGCCATCATCTGCAAACCAAGGAGAGTGCTTCAGAAGAGCCCGATCTCATTAGCTTCTGGACATCAACTTTCCAGATTTCAGATCTGCATGTCTGGTATTTAATCCACAGAAATGGTGAGTTGTATGGACATGAGAATTCTTTGCCTAAACAATAGACTAAGTGAGAATCTGATAACTTGGGCTTTCATACCAAGGAAATCCTAATCCCAGGACAAGCAGCTTGAGTGGTGATGGCTTTCATTTTCTTCTACTTGTAGTGGAAGTTCACAGTGCCACTTGAAAATCATACGCATAAAAATTCACTGAATAACACCCAAATGCCATTGGTAACCAATAGTTCTCTGATTGGGCTTAGGAACCAATCCACAGGACATGAATTGTTCCTGATACAGTCAACTTAGGCAGCTTCTCAGAGCTACTGAGTTCTTGGACTTTAGAAAAGAATCTACTCCTACCACTTTGCCAGACCAGCATCCTCCTTTATCTTATCATTTTACCCTCAAATAAGCCTAGCTACCATCCCTCATCTGAGAACTCTCTCTCTCTACAATAAATGGAGGCCATCTTAAAAACCACAACTGGTTTTTACAATGTCGAGATCAATAGATCATGAGGAGCCCAGCCTTGATATATACTTCTCAATCACAGATCATGCATCTATGTGACTCAGGGAATTTCATGGAAAAAGAGGTGGAAAGACTTTAAGAGTCAAAATACAAAGAAGTCTGTTATAAAACTGTATCTTTGAGAAATGGGTACATAAACAAGACTCAAACAATAGCAAGATCAAGACGCAGTGTTGCTGTAGAAATAGAAAAAAATTGCAGGGTCCAACCAGTAAAGAAAGAACTATAGGCAACTAATAACTACTGGAAGAAGACTTAGCTTTTCCCAGGGATGTGGCCCTTTATTTGTTGTTCGATTCAAAGTGATCACACAGACAACAAGAATGGACTCTGCAATTTGTAGTTATGTATGTTTTTAAATGTTCATACACATATGTAAACACATATAAATATGTATGTGTATGTATCTATATAACAATACTGATAGAAGAAAATGAAGCTACCAACTTGAGAGTTAGGAGAAATATGGGGGGATTTTAAAGAAGGGTAACTGGAAGGGGCTGAAGGAAGAAAAGGAGGAAATGGTGTAATTCTATTTCAATTTCAAACATATTAAGAATTGACATAATAATTTAAAGCACCCCCCACCCCCGTGACATGACTTTACCTTTAGCATTCTCTGATAAGAGTCTTCCCCATGCCATAGTCTTTGATCTGCTTCTACCAGAGATCAACTCATCTAGGATCAGGCTGTTCTAGCCTCTTCCAGGACCTTCCTTTAGTCACCCTGGCTTTATAGGTCTTGGTATTTTTTTTTTTTATGACTATCACAGTCTTTCCTTTAGAATCCTGTATCATTCACTCCAGAAAATGGCTTTCACCACTTATATTAATATTTCTCCTAGTCCATAATATCTTGTGCAAATGTGCAAAATGTCTGAAATACCACTGTGAGGATATTAAACAATATAGTATTAGGCTTTGCTGTAGTACTGTGATGGACCTAACATAATACTGTGAGAATAAGAAACTAATAGTTTTAGTTTCTATTAAGTATTCTTGATGGTGACAAGAAAGAACCACGTCTTGATGCTGTACCAAGACACAGGACAGATTTATTGTGAGGGCAATGAAGCAGGTCAAAGCGTTTTCCCCCATCTACCTATAGGCCTCTTACAGGAGCCAGACCACCTCTTCTCCCTTGAGAGGGTTTATGAGAGAAAGGAGCCAAGTTCGTTGGGAAATGGACCTCTGTCTGGCATTAGACTAGCACAGAATATACAAACCAGAATTTGCAAGCTATTAGGATGATAATTGCTTATGGAATTACTAGAGCATGGTGTCTTTTCAGACTATTCTACCTGAGAAATTCAACTCCAGCACACTTGAGGAGTGACTGAAATAAATTAAGAGATGGGGACAATCCTGAGCTGCATCGATCTCTAGGAATTCAGAGGCAGTGAATCAGATAAATATACTAACACACACATGCACATATTGGCATGCATACCTACACACATGCACATACATGGATACATGCATGTACATACAGAGACACACAGACGCAAACAGTGACAGATGAGCCAGGTGACATTTTATATTCCTTTGAACTAACTTGTGAAGATCAGACAATTAGAGATAGTTGGGTACAAGTTCAAAACTATTTTTTCTAGTGCACATGACAAAGGCATTTTTAAGGTGCAGAAATGGAAAAAAAATCCCGCTTGGAGAATAAAATGGAGGTAAAGATTGAATAGTGGAAGGAAATAATTACAAATGCTTCTCTTCAGGTAAGACATGATTTTTAAAGGTCCAATATACATAAAAAGAATGTTTAAAACAAAAAAATTACCTTTAGATGCTTATAGTATAGAATCTTTACCATGTCATTTTCTCCTGGTTTATATTACCATGGGATAAGAATACAGGAATCTGAGGCATGACATAGACCATAAAAATCCTGTCATTGACACCCACTTTCATGAGCTCTAGAATCTCTTCATATATTTATGATGGTAAGAGGCTATTAGGAGCCAGTATTTGCTTATAAATGCAGTACCTCTTATTCATTTAGAAGATGGAGGGTTCTGCCATATTCAAAGCATATCCAACTGATAAAAAAAAAAAGAGACAAATTCATCAGCTGTCAATGGTGTGAACAACAGTGGAGACATAGGGCTAGAACTCCGTCACTGGTGGTAATCGTCTACATATTAAAGATATATTAGTGTTCGGAAAACTGATGAGAAGAATCAGGTAAGTCATAAGCGGGGAAGAAAAACTATTGCGTTCCCTTATCGGTGATGTGCTATACAGTGACTGCTCAGCTCTTCAAGCTTCCTCAAGAACTCAAACCCAGGGAGGCTCATTACAGTCGGTGAACTTGCAGTCGGTGCATGCGTGTGCCACTGGGAAAGTAAACTGCACAGCCCGAGCTGGATGAAGTGGAAATCAGATCACTTTCGCCATTTTTCCACAGCATGAAGGAAATAAATCACACACCCCCAGCTTCCTCCACATGCCGTACCTCACAAAATAAGCTTCCAGTTGAGTGAGACTAAGTCTTGCCTGAAACTGTTCAAACCTCCCACAGCCACAATAAAAAAAATAGTTAAATAAATAATAAAAGGCAGCATTCCTTTTTGTTTTTAATGTGTGGATCAATATGGGACTTTGTGCTTAGTTTTCTAAAGTGAAACCACGAAGGGAAATTGCATCTCATCTGGACTCCCAGAATTTTTGTTGTTCTTTGGTTGGTGGTGGATGGTTTCTTTCTTGTGTTTTATTGGTTTCATTATTGTAACCAAGGCTATTCTCGAACACTCTATCCTGTCCTGCTACCACTGCAACTTTGAGAAAGTCCGTATCGTGGGTTTTGGTTTTGGATCCTGCAGTTTGCTTACTGAAGGACACTGATCATATAAAAACAAATAATTATTTCATGTCCTTTCAGTTTAAGGTAACTGCATGAAACCTGAGCTGTGAATCTTATTTTAATTTTTATATTCAGAAATCCATTTTATTAAGAGTTTATTTTTGGCTGACATACTCAATATATTGCTTGCTATGCAAGCCTGGTAACATGAGTTCAGATCCCAAACACCTGAATCAAAAAGACTGGAAATGTAATAGAATGTGCCGGTAGAATAGAGCTGTACAATCAGACTTTGAATCCCTGGACTTTTCTGGCCAGATATCCTTCCCTAATTGGCAAGCTTAAAATGAGGTGAGAGACTGTCTTACAAAATGTGGTGAGTTACAAGGAAAGACATGTTATGTCCATTCTTGGCCACCCCATGCCCAGAGGCAGACAAATGCTATGCTCTTACTTAAGCATAAACATGTATGTATACATACCACATAGATGAGCACAGAACTCCATTATAAACTCAATTAGAAATTGCTTTTATTTCAAATCTAAATGATTCCAGTATTTCAAGCCTATGAAATAATTTTTTGAAAAGGCTTTTAGTTTTTCTCAGTGCAAAACTCAGAGCATCGCCTATTTTACTTTGTTCACTAATGAACTGTAAATCAGGAGACATTTCAAAGTGCCACACACTCTATTATTGCTAACCATGTGGAACAAACCTAGAGTACAGTCTACAATTCAAAAATAGAAAGTATAGTTCAACATGACAGAAACATGCAAAACCTCATGGTGAGTGTGGGGGGGGATGTTTAAGACTCTATGGATTATAAGATCCTAATGTTTTACCACACAGAAGGCTAGGAACCCTTAACCTGATAACAGAGTGTGTATGAGCCAGATTGGGAAAGTACTTCATGCCCCATTACCTATAAAATCCTTTCTAGCACCTCACAGTAGAGGGTGTAAGAGTCCCATGTTACCAAGATCATCAGAGACTTTGCTGGTAATTTCTGGCTCATTTTATCACTTGATATTTCTAATGATGATAGCAGCCACTCCAATTCCATTTAGATAAAAATAATCCATCTTCATAGGCTCAATGGATTCACAAACAGAATTACAAGTCCTTTGAAGAACTATGACTATGTGAGAAAAGGAGCATTATTCTCAAATAATCTAATTGGTTGGGTTAGGACTGAAGAGTATCTTGACTTTCCTCTGCTAGCATCAGTTCAGAAAGGAGAGATCCTCTGGTTAAAAGAACTGCAGAGCCTGGGAAGATACTAGATTAAAAAATTTACCTGATAATCATGTCTTGAAGATGGAAGCAGGGTGTATTAAGGAACAATAAAATAACAAAACTAACCCTCCAACAAACCTGTTAACAACAGGAAAAATTAAGCAAATCAACTTCACTGTTTCCCAGTAAAAAGTTAATTTTAAGCTCTCCAAAACCATAGCTTTGCTGCTTAGAGCAAGTGAGGTAGAACGTAAATATAAGATATTGAACAATACAAATGTGCCAATTGGCTTTGAAATAAATCATTTAAAGCTTTATAATTATTTGCACCAAACCTCTGGAGCCTCCAGAACCCAAGCGGGAGACTATGGAGGGTGATGATGTCCAGGACGGTTCATTAGTTCAGAAAGTGTCAGTGTGCAGCACTCATGATTTCAGAGACTTTGAAAATCAAGGGGCATGCAAGTCTCATTCAGTGATGAGGAACTAGAACCTGGGATTGAAAAAAAAAGTGATTCTTCTCAAATGTCATATTAAAAGTCTGGCAACCCTGACACTATTAATGATACTCTGTTATGCTTGAAAACAGGAACATAGATAGCACAACTGTCCTCCAAAAGGCTTCACCCAGCAGCTGATGGAAACAGATGCCAACAGTAGGTGGCACTTGAGGAATCTTCTGGAGGATGGGGAGGAAGTATTGTAGAAACCAGAGGCATCAAGAACACTGTAAGGAAACTTACAGAATTAACTGACCATACACACATTTAACAGATGTGTAGCTTGATCTACGTGTGGGTTCTCTAACAACTGGAGCAGAGGCTGTCTCTGACTCTGTTGCCTGCCTTTGGATCCCTTTCCCCTAACTTGGCTGCTTTGTCTAGGCAACTTGATGTGCCAAGAGCGGTTGATATCCATGAGAGGTATCTTCTTCTCTGAGGGAGTGGGAGGAGGGGAATGTGACAGGGAGAGACTGGAGCAAGAGGAAGGAGAGGAAGCTGGGATCGAGAGCTAAAGTAAATAAATAAATTAATGTAAAAATAGAAAATATTACACTACATCAGGAGTTGATAATTCATAGCCTGCTGCGTCTTTTGTTATTGAATGGACTACAGGTTACTAATGTTTTTCACCTTTTAAATAAACTGAATCTAAATTAAAAAATTATAATACGCAGGAAACTCTGGCTGGACAAGAAGCAAATACTCCCTTTTGTGAGTTTTGTTTGTGTTCGGCTCCTCAGAGAGGATTGTATGGTTGCAGTGCATCTGTGTAGATGGCTTGGGAATGGGGACAGCTCATCTCCTAACTACTGCAGTTTGCTCCTCTTCGGTAAAGAGGAAGGCACCGACTCAATTATTCACTAGCTGTTTGTGTTTACTGCTGAAAGAAGTCAAGATATCCAGCTGTCTCTAGTGTCTTATAGACACATCTTTTTACACAGAAGTGGTGTGCTTTGTATAATATGGCAGTCAACCAACCAGAGTCCAGTGTTAATCAGTTGTTCCTGAGCGTCGATGTTCCAAGGACCAATACTAACCTCACATTGCCTATGAAGTAGAAGACTTAATAATCAAAGAGAGAAACTAGAGACTGTTACATCTTAAACATAAAACTTTTCAAATTTACCAAATTGGTTTAAACAGAGCAAAAGTAAGATTTAACTAGATGTAAATGCAGTCCTTCTACTTGATGGCTACAGAAGGGCCCAACCCCTCCCTTTCTCTCTGAAACCCAGCATCTGTCTGTCTCCATCAGACTCTCTCTGTTTTTATTTTCTATCTCATTCCTGCCCTTTCCCTCTCCTTCCTCTCTTATTATGATATAGTTACTATGTAACCTTGAAGAGAAGTAACAATGCTATTGCAGTTTTCTACAGAAGTATTTGTATGGACACTGTTCTGCCCCGTACACATAACTTGACCCCTTCCCTTCGAACTGCAGAGTGGGTTGTTCACGCCGCTGAATTAAAAGAAGCATAGTTACGTGACAAAACATGCATACATAATACAATACAAAGTAATAGAAAGTCAAGAATCAGAATCAATTCCCTATATCCTAGTTATCTTAATTTTCCTTATTTACTTGAAATTTTATTGTTAAGACAATTTCCATTCAACATCAGGGATTCATAATAGGCTTTAATTTTTTTAGCATACTCTGTTTTTCTCTTCTCTCCCTACTTTCCACTCCCACCCCCTGATCAGGTAGGTGACTGTTCTGGGTCGCAGATAAAAATATTTTTTCTCTTTTTTAAATAAAAATATCTTTTTTCTTTGTTTTTAAATATACCATGCACACATTCAACCAAACTTTCTGTGGGTAGATTTTGTACAGTTTTGGGAATCAAATGGGGATGCTACTGAAAACCACTGTTGGATGTTCAGCCTGGTGCGCTGAGGCAAAGGAAAGGGGTTTAATATTTACTCAGTTCCCACTAGAGATGCTCCATACTTTCACTCATTCTGTTTTTCTTTTTCTTGGATATTTTTATTTACATTTCAAATGTAATCCCCTTTCCCAGTTTCTCATCTATGAGAGTACTTCCCCTCTTCCCTCCTGCTTCCCCACCCTGACATTCCCCAAAACTGGGGCATCCAGCCTTCACAGGACCAAGGGCCTCTCCTCCCATTGATGCCTGACAAGGCCATCTTCTGCTACATATGTGGCTGGAGCCATGGGTCCCCAAAGTGTACTGTTTGGTTGGTGGTTTAGTCCCTGGGAGCTCTGGAGGGTCTGGCTGGTTGATACTGTTATTCTTCCTATGGGGTTGCAAACCCTTTCAGCTCCTTCAGTCCTTTTTCTAGCTCCTCCATTGGGGACCCCGTTTTCAGTCAATGGTTGGCTGTGAGCATCTGCCTCTGTATTTGTCAGGCTCTGGCAGAAATATCTGTCAGATATAAAGAAATCTACAATTAAAAACAAATTAAAAATAAAATAAAAAACAAAAATGAAAAAAATATGGGTTTAGATTTCGCTAGCAGTGTCATCACACTTACACTGTCCATTTTAACCAGTGCTCTCATTTGTTTCCCTCAACATATTTTCACAATCTATTGGAATAAACCAATCTTACATCATTATAGGTGCTGATACTGAAGCCCTGTTTCAATGCAGGTCAAAATTTATTTGGATAAAGAATCCTTTCCTAGAGGGTATATAACATTCCTCTTTCTTTTATACTTTTCAGATTATAACATGATGACAATTTCTTTTGTTTTTCCCCTCTCTTCCTTCAAACTCTCTCCTCCCAGTATTTCAAATTCTTGTTTATTCATGTTATTGCATGCACGTGTGCGTGCGCGTGCGTGCGTGCGTGTGTGTGTATTTTCCTAAAATATGATCTGTTGGGTTCACATGCTATTTCGTTGGTACATGCCCTTTACCATCTTCTTGGTCTTTCAATAAAACTGGAATTTACGGATACACAAACTCAGCTGCCTCCATAAGAAAATAGATGGATGGACACTGGGCAGATACTTTGGTAGCAGAATGCTGTTTCCACCTGAGTTTCTGTCTGTGTCTGTCTGATATCCTGTTCTTGTTAATATCCATTACTGTGCACATTTTTGTCTAGACAGTCAATGCCATAACTACCTTCAGGAATAGGTTTATGGGGACAGGGGAGAGTGCTTAGCATTTAAGGGGCTTGCTATTCTTGCAGAGGATCACTACCCATTCCCTATCACCCATGCCATGCTGCCTGCAGTACCTGTAACTCCAGCTCCGGGGAACAAAGATCTTCTTGCCTCCTTGAATACTCAACGATGTGTAATCTTCACACAGACACATAGACAAAAACAAAAATAAGACAATGTTTTGAAAAATAAATGGGTATATGAATACTTTTTCTTACTTATACATGAACTTTTTAAAACCGTGTTACAAATTCCCTCTATTTTATTTCATGCTGACAAATAAAGATAAAACCACTCCAAAGTGTTTCAACAGTAAAATCAACAGAGGATTTGTTTGACGTCACTGTTTTGGATTTCAGTGGTATAGCGGAAGACTTCCCTACTGTCCATTTATCCCAGGTCTGTTTTGGTAACATCTTTGTTTCATTTCTGTTTTAAACTATTTGGTTTTTAACTTTCTGCTTGAATTCTTACTGTTTGTTAAGTGTGATTATGGGCAGAAAGGCATAATACAGGAAGATAGTGTTGTTGTCTTTCCCTAATTTCCCCTGGATGTAGTTTTACTAATATTAATGCAAGTATACATTTCACTCACAGGTTCCATAGCCCTTCTGGAAGGAGAACTGAATGTTTGTTATGAGCATATTGTCCCAGTTAGTGACACACAGAATGTTCTTTTTATAGGCTTATACTGAGTTGATATAGAAATTAGATAAAGACTAGGGCTCCCTCATTTCTTAGAGTTGACTCTTTTATGGTCATTCTATCTCTGAGGGATTTTCTCTCTACTGCTATGTGGCCTGTGGTGGTTGGCATTGCCGATGTGACAGGGCGTGGAACCACCTGGGACATGGGTCTCTGAGTGTGTCTGTTGGGGTCTGTCTTGATTACTTTATTTGATATTAGAAGACACATTTCAACTATAGGATGGACCATTCTCCAAACAAAGAATCCTGGGAAATAAAATAGAGAAACTGAGCTGGGAGCTAGCATGAATGCATTTATTGCTTTCTTCTCCTGATGGTAGATGTAACCAGACCAACTGCCTTAGACAGCTCCTACCATGACTTCCTGGCCAGTGTGGATTGCACCTAAAACTACGAAGCAAAAATGCGTCCTTTCTTCCTTAAGTTTCTTATGTGATAGCATTTTAAAAGAATAACAGAAAAGGAACGATCATGACCCTGTGGCTAAATGCCAACCTTCTCTCAGTGCCTGTGAGGTATTAGGTTATGTCTAATCGAGTCCCTTATACAATCTCCTTGTGGTGGCTGTTCCTCCTGAAATCTCTTTTCATGACACTACCACCAGCCACCTACATCTCGTATGTCCATAACCTTTTTGTAGAATATCAAGTCTTCCTGAATGAGAGCAGTTCATCCAGAGGTTGATGAACAACTTTGAGATGTGCACAGGCCTGGGCTCTCTCTGTCGGCACTGCTGCAGACAACTGCTTTGGCCTTGTGCAGGTCATTATGGATCTCTTCACTTCTGCTTTCCCATCTGTTAAAAAGTGGATAATAATATTTGCCTCACTGGGGTCTATTTATGCTTAATTACTGTAATTGCTTGTAAACAATTTGCTATCCCGAGATAAAACATATGACTAGAGAACAAAAATTAGAGGTGACAATTTAATATCTCTTTATTTATTTTTAAAATTTATTACATGATTGCCTTTGCCAAGCTAGTTTGTTTCAACAGTCTTTTGGGACAAGTAACTGTGTGATATCATGAAAAACCACCTTGGGCTAAAAGTCAAGTTTCCTTTCTAGTTTCAACTATGAAGTGATGTTAGATCTTTACTGTTCCCTAGACCTTAGAAATGTATTTCAAAATGGGCAGTAATATCTTCTCAGGTTATTTCACAGAGGTAAGAAGGATGAGCATTATGGACAACTGACATTCAGAATGATTTGGGACTTTGAAAGACTTAATACTAGGTACTTCCAACAGGTATCTTGGAATACAATGGATGCCAGCATTACAAATGAAATAAAAAAAGAAAAAGCACATGATCTGAGACAATACTCAGAAAGATGATATATGATGATATAAAACTGTTTATATCTTCAGATGCTTCTGTTTAAAAAGCATGTATATAAATTTAGAGCTGTGTGTGACACATTCAAAGTACTCAGTGGGATCCCCTGTTTCCATATCTTTGTCACTGAGACCTCATGCATCCCCACTGAGTACCAAAGATGCAGGACTGATACTATTGAAACCCACCAATCATGTACTTCTAACTCTACATGCCAAGAGAAATACAAATAGGGATATCAAGAGATGGTGATGGCATCCCTCAGACTGTAAAATTATTCCCACTTTCCCTAAATTTTCAATAAATTCCACTATTAGGGATTAGTTGTTGAGTTGTTCTACAAAAGGAAAGAGTTCATTGAAGTTACTACTGACTTCCAGTCTCTTTATTCCATGATACTGGAAAGTTTTGGTATGTGTGAACTGTTACAAAGAAAATCCTTGAGGAAGGTGAAGTCACTGGGACCCCACTAAAGAGACAGAAGTTATAATGGGGAAGAAAACTTAAAAAGATATATTGTCATGAAGAAGAGGAAGAAGAAGAAGGAGGAGGAGGAGGAGGAGGAGGAGGAAAAAGAGAGAGAAGAAAGAGAAGAGAGAAGAGAGAAGATAGAGAGGTGGAATGTGGTAGACAGGAACATCCTGTAGGGAAGAGTAATTTAACTCTCCATAGTTACGATACATCCCTGTAATCTGTGCACTGGGGATGCTGATGTGTGGAGTACGAGTCATTGATTGCAAGCTAAACTGAATAATATAGTTAGACATGGTCCTAAAAGCAAGCAAGCAAATAAAACAAAACAAACAAAGCAAACAAACAGCAGCAGCATCAACAACAACAACAAAACAGGACTCTATTCCTGTGAATACAGTCTCTCATATAAAATATGAGTTCACAGTCATGGACAGATATTAATAAATATGGATTGTGGTCCTTTCCTTACTAACCCCTCTGAAGACTGTACCTCAGTTTGGTAGAAACAGTATGGATTTCTATCCCATTGGACACTCAGGAGAACAGCTCTGTAAGGGCTGTAGGGAAGCATACTCCTATGTTCTGCATTAGCTCTCAGAGGCAGAGACTCTGAGTCATAAAGGGTTCTGCAGTTCTGCAGAACTATTTTTGAAAATTCATCCACATCCCATTTTTCTTCTTTTATTGAAAATAGATTCTTTCCAAGTGCAATATATCCTGGTTATGGTTTTCCTGCCTTCCATTCTTCTCGGGGGAGCCTCCCCACATCTCCTCCCTACCAGATCCACTCCCTGTTTGTCTCTCACCAGAAAAGATCAGGCCTCTAAGAGATAAAAATCAAGCAAAATAAGATATAATAAAATAAAGCAAAAACTAATATACCAACGTTTAACATGGCAACCAAACAAGCGAAAAAGAATACCAAGAACAGGCAAAATGGTCAGAGACCTACTAGTTCTCAAAATCAGGAGTTCCATAAAAATTCTAAACTAGTAGGTATGACATGATATGACATGACATGACATGATATGATATGATATGATATGATATGGTATGAGTCCTTGTGTAGACCCATTTAGGCCTTGTGCACACTGCTTAGTATTTGTGAGTTCATATGCACCTTGCTTAGTTCATGTAGAGGGCCTTATTTCCCTGGTGTCCTCAGTATCCTTACTCTTAGAATCTCTCTGCCTCTTCTGACATTTTCCCTGAGTCTGAGGGAAGGGATGGGGAACTCTAATTTAGACTATGTTGGCTTCTCTGGTGAGTGAATAAGGCAATGACCTATGAATATAACAGAATATCACCCAGAACACTTTTTGTTTTGATTGCAGTTGTGTTTGATTGTACCCTTAGATTTTGGGCTATCTGGTCTCTGGTTTTTGGTTACCAAAGCAGGGTCAGGTATAAGTTCCTTTTGTGGAGTGAGCCTTAAGTCAAATAAGATATTGGTTGAATATTCCCACAAGTTCTGTATCACTGTTTCCCTAGCATATTTTGTGAGCAGGACAAATTAAGGTCAAAGGCTTTGTGGCTGGTTTGGTGTCCGCATTTCTAATTTTTAGGCCCAGCATTAGAATAAAGTAGATATATGTTTTTAGGTTCCAGGCACCTAGAATACGTTTTCCACGAAAACAGAAGCAGTGCCCAGGAAAACAAAGATCCTCCAAGGATAAAGTCCTTGTTACTACCCAGGGAATACAGAGTATCTTGAACCTTGGAACCAATGTAGCACCTACATTAAAGGATGTGGTACCTGCATATAAAAGGTATATAATTATGTACTTTGTATTTATATTTCAATTTTGGGCCCAGGTGATATGCAGATGATAGAATGAGATTTCTATGAGGAGACAGGATTGAGGAAAGAAGTCGGCTTGGTCCGTTATATGTTTTCACTGTATGACCTAGGTTCACAATAGAACCAGACAACGCCATATATCCATTCCCCAACTCATCTTCATGATTTTGCATGCTCTGCCTGAAACCATTATCTGAAAAACTGCCTGCAATTAATCTCCAAGGAAAGATATGATCAGTCAAGGGTTACAAGAATGATTTCAAATCGTCCCAAATGGAGACAGGTGGGACATATGATGGTCACGACAGGAGAGAAAGTTGGCTCAATAGCCAAGTTTTCTGGGCAATGTAGATTATTGCCCACGATGGGTTGGGTACTGAGGACAGAAAGGCAGAGAAGATTAGTGACTACACTTCTCTCTGATCTCTGTCTCTGGAGGCAGGGAAGGGGAGCAGAGGGAGAGGGGAAGGTGAAAGCATCCAGATGCTGGAGTGCAGCAAAGCATTCCTGGTTGTTAGTTCCAGTAGGTCATTACTGCATTCGTTTGGTGTTTAATTAAATGCCTGTGCAACAGACCATTTATTTGTTACCTAATATTAGCCTTAGTTCTTATCAATTAAATGCTAGCTGCGGGTTTGATTCACTTACATTTTATGTCCCTTTTATACTCTGTTCAGAAACAGTGGCTAAAGACAACAGTGCTTACGGTGTCTGCAAAGACTCATCCAGCAAAATTCACTGTAGGAACTGCAGTGCATTGGTGTTAGTAGGCGAGAAGAAGGGAAATGAAAAGAAGACACCACTTCATCTGGGGAGAACAGTTATGTAGCTACATTTTCTGTAGTCTACTTATCCTTTCTGCTGGCCCTCAGAGAAGGAGGGGCCTGGCTAGGAGACTATGCATTCTGTTTATTGTATTTACATGCCTTCCTCTGTCTGAGCCAGCTTCTACAGCCAACAGTGAAGGATGCTGTCCCATCCCACCCTCTGTCCACCTGCTCATTCCTTTAAGTGTATCGAGAATTGATCCTTGGTGTCATCAGTAGGATCAGAAAGAGAATTGAAACGAGAATCACTGACACCATGGAATTCAATTTCATTTGGAAACTTGTGCAACACATACAATTATCTGCAGCCCTCCATGGTTGAGAAAGCACAGATCTCAATTACCACAGTTTAATGTTAAAGTTATCAGAAGTCCTAAGAAGATCTCAAAGGTGGGACTGCAGAGATGGCTCATTAGGTAAAGTGGCTCGCCATGCAAATGTGAGGACCCAAGTTGAATTCCCAGCACCATGTAAGAGGCTGGTGACAGACATCTGTCACCTCATTGTTAGAGATATTGGACACGTGGATATCACTGGCTATGCAAGCCTAGCTGCACCACAGAGATCCAGGTTCAGTGAGAGACTGTATCAAAACCTAAATGTGATAGCTGGTTAGGAAGACTCTTGATGTTGGCCTCCTGCTTCCAAACACACAAGCATCTATAACCACACATTCTCATATGTGTAACCACACATGTGTATACCATACATGCTAAACATATACACATGAATAATAATTTTAAATGGAGTACTTATAAACATTACAACGGACACTTTGGCAACTGGGATTCCATTCTCTTTCAGAGACCCTGTTTGGTGAAGTGGGTCAAAGAATGAGTCTACAAATTTCTGCCATTATTTTCTGAGGAGGCTAATTATAGTCCTTCAAATATATACATAAATATTTGATTTCTCTTCCTCTTTCTCTTGCCTTGCCAGGTATGCAAAAACATGTAAGCAATCCCCTCTTCATCGGTTACACTTTACTGCCTTGCACAGTGTTCTTTTATTTTTATAACAGTTCAGATTGACTGTTACCCCCTCCCTGTCCACCCTCTCACACTTTCTCATCTCATTTCTCCTCCCCACAACCCCTGTCTCCAAGAGGATGTCCCCGCACACCATCCCCTACCCCCAGCCAGGTGTCCCCATTCCATCGGTCTTGAGTTTCTCTCCAGGGTTAGGCACATCTTCTCCTACTGAGACAAGACCAGGTAGTCCTCTGCTGCATATGTGTTGGGGGCCTCCTATCACCTAGTGAATGCTGTCTGGTTGGTGGCTCAGTGTATATGAGACCTCAGGGGTCCAGGTTAGTTAAGACTACTGGTCTTCCTATGGGGTCAATCTCCTCCTCAGCTTATTCCAGTCTTTCCCTAATTCAACTGTAGAGGTCTCCATCTTCAGGCCAATGGTTGGGTTTAAGTATCTGTGTCTGTCTCAGTCAGCTGCTTGTTGGTCCTCTCAGAGGACAGTCATGTTAGGCTCCTGTGTATAAGCATACCATATCATCAGTAATTGTATCAGGTGGACAGTCATGTTAGGTTCCTGTCTGTCAGCACACCACATCATCAGTAATAGTGTCACGCTTAGCGCCTCCCCTAAGATGGACCCCAGTTGGGCTGATCACTGGACAACCTTTCCCTCAGTCTCTTCTCAATTTTTGTCCCTTCAGTTCTTTTAGACAGGAATAATACTGGCTCAGACTTTTTGACTGTGGGATGGCTACTCCATTCCTCCATTTGATCCCCCGTCTTTCTCTAGAAGGTAGACTCTATAAGTACCTCTCCTCACTCTTGGACATTTCATCTAAGGCCCCTCTTTGAGCCCTGAGTCTCTTACCTCTCAGGTCTCTGGTACTTTCCAGAGAGTTTCCCCACCTCTGACCCCCTGAGGTTGCTATCTATTCATTCCTCTGGCTCTTGGGGCTTCTCTCCTATTTCTCCTCTCATACCTAATCATGTTCCCCTTTTCCCTCCCCCTGCCCCCTCCTCTCCTACCCATATCCCTCCCTCACTCTGCCTCCTGTGATTGCTTTCTTCTCCCTCTCAAGTGGGATTCAGGAATCCACCTGGGGCCTTCATCTTGTTAACGTTCTTGCGTAGAACATACATCACATCATGTATGCTCTTTTAGGTCAGAGTTAGCTAAGTCAGGATTACATTTTCTAGTTCCATCCATTTGCCTGCAAAACTCATAACATCCTGTTTCTTTCTTTCTTTTTTTCTTTTTAAAACATTGAATAGATATTTATTGTCTTCCAGCAATAACTGATTGTAGGACAGGAGTTGTTTTGTCAATCTTTCATCATGATCCTTGAATAAAAGTTTAGTAAATTATAATGGTAACAAAAATCATAACACATTCTCTCTCAAATCCCACCCACACAGCCTCTCCAACTTACCTGTCTTTGAAAATAGTCTTTAGAAATATCAATGTATGGGAAAATATTTCTTAGTTGCATCATAAATAAGAAATAGAAAAATCAAATAGAGATTATTACCTTGGCTCCCTATACATGGGAGACATCCTGCTTCTTAATAGCTGAGTAGTATTCCATTGTGTAAATGGACCACAATTTCTTTATCCATTCTTCCATTATGGGACATCTGGGTTGTTTCCAACTTCTGGCTAGCACAGATAAGGCCCCTATGAACAAACATAGTGGAGTATGTGCCCCTGTGGTGTGGTGTGGCATCTTTTGGGTATATGCCCAAGAGTAAAATAGCTGGGTTTTCAGGTCGAATTGGCAACCTACAGTTTGGGAAAAAAATCTTCACTAACCCCACATCTGAAAGAAGTCTAATATCCAAAATATATAAAGGACTCAAGAGGCTAACCTCCAAAAAAAAAAAAAAAACAATTAAAAAGTGGAGTACAGAGCTAAACAGAGAATTCACAACAGAGGAATCTTGAATGGCAATGGCCAAGAAGCACTTAAAGGAATGTTCAGCACCCTTAGTTTTCAAGGAAATTCAAATGTAAACAACCCTGAGAGTCCACTTACACCAACCAGAAAGGCTAAGGTTAAAAATCAGGTGACAGCACTTATTGGCAAGAATGTGGAGAAAGAGGGACGTTTGCCCCTCCCTTGTTGGTGGAATTACAAATTGGTACAATCACTCTCAAAATTATTTTGTAGGTTCCTCAGAAAATTGGAAATATATCTACCTGAAGATCCAGCTATGCACAGTGTGCTTTTTAAAGAACCATTCCCTTTACGTCTTTTCATGGCAAGGTCACACGTACCACCAGTATCAGGAGAATCACGGTTAATCATGTTTTATTTTATGCAATGGATGACATGATGTTTCATAACAAAGACAGTGCCTTTTGTTGAAGGAAAATGTTGAAAACACAATCAGAAGCCCAGTGCTACAAAGAGAATGCTTTTTATCTCTCTGTAGTTTCTATGAAGTCCTTGCTCCCCAAGAGATGGCATTAGGAGATAGGGGTTTATGGTGATATTTAAGTCACAATGGTAAGGCTATAATGATATGATTAGGGATTTTATAATGGAGATCATACATAAAACAAAAGTAAATGTCGAATATGAACCACTGTGGTAGATGCTCATTTTGCTAGCACTTTGACGCTAGACTTCCATTATCAGAACTGAACAAACTAAGTTTCTGTTGCTTGTAAGATGTTAATTCTGAGGTGTGTATGCTTTAACTACACACGTTTGCCAGGGCACATGAGTGAGTTAACAAGATGGGGTTTCACAGTACTAGGCTTAGTCCATCTTTGTTTGCAAGATTGTCTTCTGAAGAGTTCACTAAGACAATGGATCTTTTCTCAAGTCTCTTCATTTCTCTCTCATACCAACCTCCTCAGCAACACACTGCTCTCTAAATACCGCGGTGATGTGAGTTATCTTGAAATGGAACTGACGCCCACCTCTTTATCATATAAACAAGCTTGAATGCAAAAGGCTGAAAGGCCTAGACAAATCCAAGTAGATACCCAAGTCTCATCTAGGTCCAGTAATTTTGAGCATGGTTTTACAGTGTGTTCTATAATGGTAGGAAAAAAAACCACATAAGCATCATGAAAAACAGTGCAATTTAAGGAAGATGTCCATTTCTGAAATAGGAAATAGACAGCTCCCTACTCAGGAAAATCAGTAAACTGTGGGAAATGAGGTGGTTGACATTACTCATAGGTGAACAAGCCTTAGGAAATCATTCTGAGGTATCCGTAGATATCAGTATATAGCCTCTTATGACCAGTTTAGGAGTCCTCTGGATAATCCTTATGGAGTCAACGGTAAGAGCTTGTGACTGTCATTTAGTGAGCACACCGCAGACTACAGGTGGGAGGTGGTAATCAGTTTCAGTCCTGCTGAGATACTGAACAGGCCTATGTGAAGGGAGAGAGGCTAATAAGGTTAAAGA
Organism: Rattus norvegicus; assembly: GCF_021556685.1. Classification (NCBI taxonomy): domain Eukaryota; kingdom Metazoa; phylum Chordata; class Mammalia; order Rodentia; family Muridae; genus Rattus; species Rattus norvegicus. Next base: position 21,604,507 of record NC_141551.1, on the reverse strand, counting down.
GTAAAACATCCCAACAACTATACCTGTGTTAATATAGACCCATTACTGCAGTTTTGCTAAATAATGAGACCTTTAATTCGGAAGCTGTGAGCACAGGGAAGACACCTAAATACAAAGGGGAATGGTAAAGGCATACCCTAGCTAGTGATAGGTTCCTCAGGGAGGCATAAACTCTAAGAAAAGACATCAGTGGAAAGCATATTAACACTGTGAGAAGCTACCAATGCCCCCTCTCTCCTCGCAATCCCACAGTCAAATGCTCCCCTGGTTATGGTCTCATAGTCCCTTGATGGCCTGTTACGTAGTCCTCTGGCGACCCATCTTGTCTATTATCCTCTAAAGGCCAAAGCTTGCTTGTCTTCTATTCCTTTACATGCTTCATTCTGGAAACACTAAATCACCTCAGTCCACTGTGCCTTTCTTGCCTTGCTGGAAGCATTTGCCTTTCTTTGCACATCTTCATCCAGAGGACCTCATCACCCAGTCCACACACGATTCTTGGGTTCCACTCTACAGCATAAGTATTTCAAGCTTCCAAGGGTACGGATATTGTCCCTGTGACTTCCAAGAGCCCTACTGTCTTGCAGGAGACCACTGACCCAAGGAATTATAGGTTGGAAAGGGCTCCATTCTTGTGTTCTACATGTTTTATAAGCTAAGAATTGTTCTGCATTTCGAAGCATTTTCACCCCACTGAGCGTATTCATTTTGCTCTCCCTTTGTGGACATCACCATGAACTGGGTTTGGTAAGGTTCAGAGAGTTCCCAGCTGCTCCCCCTGTAACTGCTGACAGCCCCAGCTGCAGTGGTGGTAGCAGGTGCTGTTCTGATAATGTCGGCTCCAGTTTAGGTACAGGAAAACAGAGCAGCTGAAGACTGAAATCACAGAGATAACAGGAAATGAAAAACGAGGCGAAGTCATATCTTCTGTCTCCTCATAAAGGCTCTGTGACAAATGGAATCACGGGCATCACACAAACTGCCTCGCTGAGCTACTGGAGGCATGAGCTATCTTGACGGCGAAATCCGTCCTGTACTTATCTGTGGGGAAATAATAAGCAAGTGGTGTATGAGAGAAAGAGGAAGGGAGAGAGGAAGAGATATCACAGTAAATCATCAAATATAGCTGCTATCTATGGCATGGAAAAATAGCAGTCTATACCTCTAAGGATGAAATTTAAATATTTGTTTAAGCAACATCTCTGGTCTTGATAAAACCATGCTACTAACTAACATACAAAGCATTTGCAAAGTTGATTTTCTGGAAGAAATACAAAATGCTGTATATGGTTTTAACCATCAGTGGGTTCACATGTGCTCTCCTAAGTCAAGGCAGACCCTCTGAAACAAAGATGGTAATGTTCATCTTTTTGAATAAAAATGTGAATGTTTACTCCATTCATAATTATAATTCATAGTCAGTATGAAATTTATACTTTTACCATATGCATTAATACAGAAATATGTAAGCAAATAGCAAATAGAGGCCATAAAAATATTCCCTCTGATATGGTGAGATCCTAGTTTGGCTGTGCTTACTTTTAAAGTAATAAACTAAATATAGACACACATACATGCACACACACACACACACATACACACACACACACACAAGAACATGCACACGCAACTTCAATTCTCTTCTTTGTGAACGTAGACAGATAAAATAATTGGCAGATTGTAAACAGGCAAATTACCATAAATAAGAAGAGAACGGAAGTTTAAGAAAAAGTTTGAGAAAAGTTCTTCTTAGGGACAGTAACATGGATAGGCCCTTGAAGACATTTAGAGCCTTAACTTTTAGAGTTCATATTGAAGACAATTCTCAGAAATGGTGATGTCTATTAGAATTGTGGGAATAAAGCAATCAGGTCAAGAAAAAAGTAGGGAATGGAAAAATTAGAAAATCACCAAAAGACTGTAAGAGTCAGCTGCCATGGGAAGGAGGTCTAGAGAGAAAACAGAAGTGGCTGCATAGGTATTGGGAAGAAAGTATGGAAGATGGTGTCCGGAGAGCCAGAAAAGGAAAGAGCCCAGCACAGTTCAGTACTACAGCCATGACAACCAATCTTAGCAGAGCACTGGAAGTCAGACAAGATGTAAATGGCTACAGAAGGAAACACTGGATAGACTTGTAAAAACTCAGGGTAAAGTCCTGAAAGGAAGGTTGGTTTTATATAGGTTGGCTTGATTTTTATCTTAAGATATAAGAAGCAGTGTGCTTATATACAATGCGACTTATCTGTTAAAAAGGGTTGATGGTTCAGGGTAGAAAAAGAATGGCTGAAAGAGAAGCCCTTTCAAAGGTGTGGAGATTTGTGATGGAAATGCTTTGTAGATGTTTATACAAGGGGAAATGTACCATTACGAAGAGAGAGAGAGAGAGAGAGAGAGAGAGAGAGAGAGAGAGAGAGAGAGAGAGAGAGAGAGAGATAAAGGGGAAGGAATTTATGTTGGTTGACTAGGAGAATTGGCTGGGAAATCCAGGTTAGTGCCTTCTGATATTCTCAATTTATACAGAAATGGGAGAGGATATTAGGTAAATGTGGTTAAAAAAAGAATAAAATAAAAAAGATACAAAGTCAGGTCCAGTAAGAAAAGACATGTGTGCACTGCAGAGGCTGTGAGGGACTGGGCAAAGCTGGATGTTTGCTGACAATTGTTACCATGAACTCACAGACGTTTATGATTCATAAAATGTCTTGGTCAATGTTCTATTGCTATAAAGAAACACTTTGACTGTGGTGACTCTAAGAAAGAAAAGCATTTGCAAGAATTTTATTGAGTATTTTTGCATATTCATAAGGGAAATTTGTCTGAAATTTCTTTGAGGTTTTTGTGTGGTTTAGATACAAGCATAATTGTGGCTTCATAGAACAAATTGGGTGGTATTTCTTCTGTTTCCATTTTGTGGAGTAGTTTGAAGAGTGTTGGTATTAGGTCTTCTTTGCAGGCCTGATAGAATCCTGTACTAAGCTCATAAGATCAAAAAGTCACGTGACAGCAGGTGCTGGCAAGGATGTGGAGAAAGAGGAACACTTCTCCATTGTTGGTGGGATTGCAAGCTGATACAACCACTCCGGAAATACCACTCCTGGGCATATACCCAAAAGGTGTCCCAACACATAACAAGGACACATGCTCTACTCTCTTCATAGCAGCCTTTTTTATAATAGCCAGAAGCTGGAAAGAACCCAGAGGTCCTTCAACAGAGGAATGGATACAGAAAATGTGGTACATTTCCACAGTGGAGAACTACTCAGCTATTAAAAACAATGACTTCATGAAATTCTTAGGCAAATGGATGGAACTAGAAAATATCATCCTAAATGAGGTAACCAAATCAAAAAAGAACACACATGGTATTCACTCACTGATAAGTGGATATTAGTCCAAAAGCTCAGAATACTCAAGATACAATTACAGACCGTTTGAAGCTCAAGAAGAAAGAAGACCAAAGTGTGGATGCTTCAGTCCTTCTTAGAAGGAGGAACAAAATACTCCCAGGCGGAGATACAGAGACAAATTGTGGAGCAGAGACTGAAGGAAAGACCGTCCGGAGATGGCTCCACCTAGGGATTCATTCCATATACAGTCACCAAAGGCAGACACTATTGGGGATGCCAAGAAGTGTATGCTGATAGGAGCCTGAAATAGCTTTCTCCTGAGAGGCTGTCCCAGAGCACGACAAGTACAGAGGTGAATGCTTGCAGCCAACTATTGGACTGAGAATGGGGACTCCAATGGAGGAGTTAGAGAAAGGACTGAAGGAGCTGAAGGTGTTTTTAACCCCAACAATACCAATCAACCAGACCCCCCAGAGCTCCCAAGAACTAAATCACTAACCAGAGGGGGACACATGGCTCCAGCCTCATATGTAGCAAGGACGACCTTGTCAGGCATCAGTGGGAGGAGAGGCCCTTGGTCCTGTGAAGGATCAATATCCCAGTGTAGGGGAATGCTAGGGCAGGTAGGTGGGAGGGAGCAGTTGAGTGAGTGGGGGGGGCACCCTCATAGACGCAGGGGAAGGGGAGGGGATAGGGGGTTTCTGGAGGGGAACCCAGAAAAGGAGATAACATTTGAAATGTAAATAAAGAAACTATCCAATAAGAAAATGAAAAGCATTTAATTTGGGGTTGGCTTACTATTTCAATGTTTTCATCTACTATCATCATGGCAGGAAGCATGGAGACACTCAGGCAGACATAGTGCTGGAGAAGGAGCTGAGAGTTCTATATCTGGACTCACAGGCAGAAGAAAGAGAGGGAACCACTGGCTGGGTTTTGGCTTCTGACATCTATCTCTAGTGACACACTTTGTCTAACAAAACTGCTAGTTCTCTATCATCTTCTAATGCCTTCAAATATTGCCATCACCTGGCAATGAAACATTAAAATCTTTGAGCCTATAATAAGAATAAGCCATTCTTATTTAAGTTACTGAAGAAAGCTAGATGACATAGGACTCATTTAGTGTTTAGAGTTTGAGCTTCTACACAACGCTGTGGAAGGCAGAAGCCAAGCAATGGGTTTGGGTATATCAGGAGGGTGTGGCGGGAAGCAGAGGGACAGAGAGTGGCCAATGAGACCAGAAAGGGGTGTAAACCAAGTCCATCAGTCGGTATTCAGAATTTAACCTCACTTGGAGCCCAGGATAATCCAGTCAGTGCTGAATTAGGGAACTATTAGGAGACTACCCAAATTTTTATAGTTTCATGACCTTTCTGTGACCAATGGGTGCTTCTAGGTGAGGAAAAAATCATAGTCGAACCTCAGTTTGTGAATTAGAAAAGTTATACTACCTGCCCAGGAAACACCTCAAATTCACTTCTTGGGATAGGCAAAGCGTACTGAAGGAACAGTCAACAGGGTAATAGTTCCGGACTCCAAGGTCTTGGTGAGCCTAGAGAGCTAATGGGAAGGGCCAAGTTCCCTACCCACCACCACTACGTCTCTAATTGTGAGGCATCCTTTACAGGAGTCAATTATGCTGACATCCCTTTTTATTCTCTATTTCGTCTGATTCTTCCTTTTTTGATGTCATATTTCATAGTCTCGTCCACATACGTTTCCCGAAAGACCTTTTCCTTTTTTTTAAATCTTACTTAACATCTTTTATTTTTCCCATCTTTATTAACTTGAGTATTTCTTATTTACATTTGGATTGTTATTCTCCTTCCAGGTTTCCTGGACAACATCCCCCTATCCCCTGCTCCTCCCCTTCTATATGGGTGATCCCCTCCCCATCCTCCCTCCATTACCGTCCTCCCCCCAACAATCACGTTCACTGGGGGTTCAGTCTTGGCAGGGCCAAGGACTTCCCCTTCCATTACTGGGCTATTCATTGCTGCCTATGAGATCAGAGCCCAGGGTCAGTCCATGTATAGTCTTTAGGTAGTGGCTTAGTCCCCGGAAGCTCTGGTTGCTTGGCATTGTTGTACATATGGGGTCTCAAGCCCCTTCAAGCTCTTTCAGTCCTTTCTCTGATTCCTTCAACGGGGGTCCTGTTCTCAGTTCAGTGGTTTGCTGCTGGCATTCGCCTCTGTATTTGCTGTATTCTCTCTGTGTCTCTCAGGAGAGATCTACATCCGGTTCCTGTCGGTCTGCACTTCTTTGCTTCATCCATCTTGTCTAATTGGGTGCCTGTATATGTATGGGCCACATATGGGGCAGGCTCTGAATTGGTGTTCCTTCAGTCTCTGTTTTAATCTTTGCCTCTCCCTTCCCTGCCAAGGGTATTCTTTTTCCTCATTTAAAGAAGGAGTGAAGCATTCACATTTTGATCATCTGTCTTGAGTTTCATTTGTTCTAGGCATCTAGGGTAATTCAAGCATTTGGGCTAATAGCCACTTATCAATGAGTGCATACCATGTATGTCTTTCTGTGATTGGGTTAGCTCACTCAGGATGATATTTTCCAGTTCCATCCATTTGTCTATGAATTTCATAAAGTCATTGTTTTTGATAGCTGAATAATATTCCATTGTGTAGATGTACCACATTTTCTGTATCCATTCCTCTGTTGAAGGGCATCTGGGTTCTTTCCAGTTTCTGGCTATTATAAATAAGGCTGCTATGAACATAGTGGAGCACGTGTCTTTTTTATATGTTGGGGCATCTTTTGGGTATATGCCCAGGAGAGGTATAGCTGAATCCTCGGGTAGTTCAATGTCCAATTTTCTGAGGAACCTCCAGACTGATTTCCAGAATGGTTTTACCAGTCTGCAATCCCACCAACAATGGAGGAGTGTTCCTCTTTCTCCACATCCTCGCCAGCATTTGCTGTCACCTGAGTTTTGATCTTAGCTATTCTCACTGGTGTGAGGTGAAATCTCAGGGTTGTTTTGATTTGCATTTCCCTTATGACTAAAGATGTTGAACATTTCTTTAGGTGTTTCTCAGCCATTCGGCATTCCTCAGCTGTGAATTCTTTGTTTACCTCTGAACACCATTTTTTAATAGGGTCATTTGTCTCCCTGCGGTCTAACTTCTTGAGTTCTTTGTATATTTTGGATATGAGTCTTCCTTTTTTGATGTCACATTGCATAGTCTCATCCACATACGTCTCCCGAAAGACCTCTTTCATCACCACATCTGGCCTTTACTTTAACTCTCACCTCCTCAAACCTCACACTCTATATGGAAGAGTAAATAATGGATGGGCAGGGCATTTTCAGGTGAGTGGATTGCTTCGTGGCACCCTCTCATCACTCATCCTCAGCCCTCACATTCATATGCAATGCAGAGGCAAGGAAGAATGGTTGGGCAAAAGGCTAGGATGTCATAGAAGGATGTGCTTCAAAGGTCTAGAACTGGTTTAAGGCAACTTACTAGAGACAAAGCTTTACAGTCCCTTCCCGTTTACTCCATAAACATTCATACATAAGTGAAAAAATATTATCACACTGGGTCAAACAATGCTTTTGAATTCTTTTAGACAGCAGCTCCATATCAAGATCCATTATCAAAAGCCTCTTTCCCTCCCTCCTGACCTCCATCCCCTGACTTATCCCACTCTTTCTCTCTCCCTCTGTCCTCTCCTTTCTCTGTCCTCCTTTCTTACCATCCTTCTCAAGGTCACACATTACCCATCTTTGCTCTTCACTACCAGCCACTGAATCACCAGCCTGCAGACTCTGTCAGGAAAGCTCACTGTGTTCTAGTGTCCCCAGAGCCTCCCTTTCCAGTTGTCTTTCCCTGATGACTGAACCCTGTGTTTTATGTGACAGGGAGCTTCATCTTGTCAATGAGATTAAAAAATAATGGTTGGCTCTCAGCAACACTGCTACAGCCAACTTTAGAAACACTCGATCAGACCCTCTGGACTTTCCTCATTTTTAAGGCTACTCACCCACCTTTTCCTCTCATTTTCCACAAGGCCTTGAATTTCTCCTCTTGGCTTCGGAAATGCCAAGGTGAAAGAAGATTCATGACTCCTGACTCCAAAGTGTAATCATGGAAGTGTCTCTTTTGAGGTCCTCAGATTACAATTGGATCACACTTCTTAGGAGCACAGAATTTGGACTGGCAGAGTCCAACATCCGTGGCAGCATCCTAGAACCAATGCCCTTTCTTAGGGGCACATGTACCTGTTTGTCTGCCTATTTCCCACTCTGACTTTCAATGTCTCCAGGGCACCACATCTAAGAACCAGCATTTTTCTACTCAATTGTAAACTCCCCAGAAAGGTAAATAACTATTTCCTGTCAGAAATACCCACAGCTATAGCTCTTATTACTCTGCAAGAGCTCAGACAGGGCAAAGGCCCAAACAAATCACTCCCAGCTTCTCTACTTCTTTCTTGACATGTTAAAGTAGCAGAGTTTGAGAAGACCTAGTTTCTTTCTTCGTAAAGAATCCTGCTCAACTGACTTCAAAGAAAGTAAAAGTAGGTAAAAGCCACGTTTTCTTATTTAGGAGTGGAGATTTTAAAGTCCATTATTTTCTTAACTTCCAATAGTTGAAAATCTAGATACATAACTACATTCTCTTTCAAGGCTTGATTCCTGGATTCAAGCTTCAGAGGCCCCCAAGAGAAACAGGAAATAAGGAAGGTGACATCATAAGATAGAGAAAGTAATGGGATCCTAAGGAGGCCTAAAGTGATTGTGTTTTTGGTTGGCTCTGCTGTCCCTAAACAAGGTGCTCATTCAGTATGCCATCAGTACTTCTATATATTTTTAAAAATTAAAAATTGAAAAGTGCTTACTTAATAAAGTGTTTGCCATGTCATACAAGCAGAAGACCTGAGTTTGACCCATCACTCACTGAAAAATCCAAGTGTTAGTAGCACGTGCTTGCTGCAATCCCAGCTCCAGGGAGGCAGAGAGAGTCTGATGGAATCCTGGAGTTCACCTACAAGACCTCACAGACAAGCCTCTGGCTTTAGTGGGAGATCTTGTTTTAAAAATCAAGCTGGATGGCTCCTAATGGGCAAACCTGAGGTCGACCTTTGGTATTAAGGAGTGGATGTGTGGGCACAAGCATGCCTCTACAAACACGCACCCACCCACACCCACCTCCACTCAAGAGGCTAAACATCCTGATTACCATCTGAAGTCTAGTGTTTAAACCATGACTACACAAGCCAAACAAATCATACTTATGGTGAGATCTAGGAAACACATTTTCCATTTTGATTTTTCAGTTTGTCCCTGTATGTTTGCAGCCCAGACCTGTTTTGGTCAAAAAGGAAGGTGGAGTCAAATGACTTGGGGAAATGCTCTGACAGGATCTTGTGGAAAGGCTGAAAGAGAAAGACAGAGAGTGAACGTTTTTCATTTTAGGAAACTTCAAATATCTGGTCTGTAAATAGTAGCTGTTCCAGCAAATGCTCCTTTAAGAGGTTTATCTATTAGCAACCATTGAGATTTCTCATTTTGTGGGTCTCTAGGCTCTTGGGTCCATCTTCCAGTTTTGCACAACAGAGAGGTCCTTCCAGAGTTGAGGCCAATGTTATCTGAGGCCACTTGCTATCCTGGACTCAGCCTATCAGGTGGAAGAACAGGAGGCCGAGTCTCAAAAAGACCCGAGGCAGCAGGGTATGCCTCAAGACCCATCCACAGCTTTAAGATGGCGTTACAAGAAAAGTTTATTTTCCTGACAATCAGAAAGAAATTAGCTACTTAAAGGGAGTAATCCTCTTGGTTCTCTCAGATATGATTGAAGACAAAACTCTGGGAGTCTCTTCACCTCATTTTATTTTCTGTGTTCATCCGAACTTTATGTCCTACTGGCCAGAGGTACATGCAGCTCCATGTTCCCGTCTGGCTTCTCAGGTGACCCTGAGGTGTGTGTGTGTGTGTGTGTGTGTGTGTGTGTGTGTGTGTGTGTGTGTCTGAGTGTCTTTGTCTGTTTTGTGTGTTTGTGTCTTCCTGTGAGGGTTGGCATTGTCTTTCTGTCTGTCTGTACATGTGTCTCTGTGTGTCTCTGTGAGCTTGTGTGTCTTTGCATGGTAGGGTGCATGTTTGTCTTTCTAGGTGTGTCTGTATTATGTGTTTCTCTGTGTGTTGTGTTTGTGTCTCTGTGTGTTTATATTGTGTTTCCCTGTTTTTGTCTAGCTGTGTGTCTCCATGTCACTGTAGGTCTTTTCCTATGTTAGTATTTATCTTGGTGTGTGTGTGTGTGTGTGTGTGTGTGTGTGTGTGTTTGTTTCTATGTGTCTTTTTTATTGTGTTTCCCTGTGTTGGTCTGTGTATATGACTCTTTGTGTGTCTCTGTGTGAGTATGTCTTTCTGTGTGAATGTGTGTGTACTTGTGTCTCTGAGTGTGTATTGCTTTATTTGTATACATGACCACATGCTTACTCCTATGCACACACTTGTGGAGAGCATAGTGATGTTGATGTCTTCTCTATCAGCCTCCACTCATCTCTCTTATCGGCCTCACCTTATCTCTCACTTAGCAGGAAGCACTTCTCTCTGCTCTAAGACTTTACCTTGCTTGTTCATTAGCCAAGCTCCAAAACCCAGAAGCTCCCATTTTTATGTTTAGCTCTACTCCTCCCGGATTAGTATATTCAATGTGACATACTAATATGACTTTCCTGGCTAATTTCAAAGCATAAAACAATGTGTTTGCATAGTATACCTTATTTTTAGAGAGAACCTGAGAGCTGGGTTTGAGGAGCTACCCAGGACAGTTATATGGTCTAATTCCAGTGGTATCAATGTATGGAAAGATGTAGGAACATCAGGCCCAAGAAAGGAATAGCATTTGGATCTCTGAACATCACTGAGTGGCTTCGTTTATAATTTATCAAGTTTATGTTAAGGTCAAATCTAAGAGAAGTGTACCAACCAAATCAAAACTCAGCGTCCCAGAAGGAGCAACATTACAGCCCCAGTGGTTACCTATTTTCCCACTGATTGTGTCAATGATAGGACCACACAGTTTCTGAGGAGTCCATCCGAGGAGTGCTGAATTACAACATCTAGCCAAATTGACTGCTCCTCAGACACTCCTACATTCTATGTTCACTTCAGGGAATTATAAGGGAACTCTTAACTGATTAGGTGACAGCATCAAGTGCTTCCCTTCTCGCTTGACAAAAATAAAATCTAAACTTTTATCTGTCATATGTAAAGCTGTGTAGGATAGAGCTGTCTGGACTTCAGGCTCTCCCATGGCTTCCTTCTTTATAGATGATGTCATTTCTCAGTTCTGAAGGATCCAGTCCCTTGCTGCCTCAGAGTCTTGGTATGAACTTCTCTTTCGTCACCTTCGTTCTCAGTTGGAATATCTTAAATGATTTAACCTTCTTAGATGGGAACAAATTATTTTTATTCCCTTTCTTTCTTACTTCTATTATGTGAGCTCTGTACAAATGCATAATTACTCAGATTCTTCTGTGTGTTTCTTTGCATCTATCCCCATAACGTTACCGCAATACAAACCTTATGGCCACAAGCCTCCAATCTGTTTTCTTCACCATAGTAATTCCCAGGATCTAGCCTAGGTTTTAGTACTAAATATTTTATGGAAGAATAAATGAATGAATAATTTGTGTTTCTTTTATCAGAACCTTAGAAATAAAAGTGTCTTGTCAGGTGGAAGTGTAGAGGAGCTGTTCTGAGGAACTAGTCTGCTCTCAAACTTTTCTTCATTTGCTTATTCTTCTGACTGGCTGGCCTGAGACATAAAGACTTATCAGGGGACGCCAGCTTTGTTTAAGGGAACGGAACGCAGCTAAGCAAAGCAATAAGAAAGGCTATTTTCCATAAAAAAAGAAATTAAAGATGGCTTAACACTAGAATAAATATTTTTGAGGAAATGGTAGCAAATTATCTCTATTTTCAACTTAACCCCTCCAGTTCCCTGAAGATCTTCCCCTTTTGCAAATGGATTAAGGCTAATGGCCACTGTAATGTGAATGCAGCAGTCTTGTTGGGTGGTAAATACGCAACCCTTTTTTTTTCAGAAAACACCAGGGGAGGGAAATTGTGCTTTCCAAAGAAGCCTGCAGCCACTCTTGCTGGCTAAGACTTACAAGGGCCATCAGGAATTCTTGCTTCAGGGCAGAAGCTGGGCACCAGCTGGGCACATAAGAGATTACTCCAAGCCCCCTGCCCTGGCATTGCACAATTAGGTGCATTTTAGTAAGAACTTCTGCCTTTTTGTTCCAAACTATTCCACTCTGGCTACTCTCAGAGGCAAGATCCTGGGTTGGACGGGCCATTGGTCTGGTTCCACTGGGGTAGCTCTTTCCTTTGATGATCTTAAACAACCTTGCTGAGAGATAAATGTGACTCTAAAAGGATTTGGAGATAAATTCCCACAGCTACGAAGATAACAATATTTGACTCTGGTTTTGATGTAAATGGCAACCAAAATATTTAAAGTCATCTGCTTCATTTACTTTGTCTTCTGTCTCAGCATGTCTGAGGGGACTTCACACGCTTGATTTGAACGAATTTCTTCATTTACTCCATAGGGAATGCTCCCCTGGGCTTGTGAAGGCTGAATTATCTGCAGAAGTGGCTAGAGTTGGGGTGCCTTCCTTTGAATATTTATTTATGATTCTGCTCTGTCTGTTAAACTCCATTGTGTGGTTTTTAGATTCAATGTCTCCATCAAGGAGTTAATTATCAGTATGCACTATTTATTGGGAAAGCTAGCTTACACAATCAGCTTTTCCCTAAGGCATTTTTGCTAGACGGTTGAGGTGTAAATGACACCAGAGTTTTAGATAACATGTACAAGGTAATCAGCTCTGATTAACTGTGCTTTGAGATCTTATGTGAATTAACCAAAGCAGGTCAGTTTCTACCGTGTGACCGCTGGCCAGAAGTGTGAGCTTCTGTGGAGACTGCATGACATCCTGGCTTCAAGAGTCAGGTACCAACTGCTGGATCTATATTCATGAAAAATAAGAGTAGACATCCATTCAAAATGTTAACAGAAACATTGATAGTAGCATATAGAAAAGAACCAGGAGAGAGGGGGGAGGAGGAGGGGGAGGGAGATGGTAGATAATTCCAGTATCTAGCAACTCTTTATTAGGTAGACAAAGTATGCTGCATTAGTATCATGTTATCCACCTGTCAACAGAGAGAAATATAGGTTGATATATGCTACAATGTGATAAACATTGGAAATTTTGTTATACTAAGGTACAATTGACTATGACTCTAACTATATTCACTTTTCCAAATATTCAAATGAGGAGTAATGGGAAGTAAATTAGTGGCAGCCAGAGACTGAAGGAAACTGATGGGAACGCATTGCTAATGGATATAGAGGTGCTTTAGGGGCATGGCAAATTTCTTAAATTAGATGTTGTGAACAAAATAAATCCTAATAAGTTCTACATGTATAGAGTGAACTTTGTGGTATGTGTATAAATCATAGGTCAGCTAAGTATGAAGAAGAAGCAGGAGGAAGGACAAGGGTTTCAGAGCATCTGGTAGTGGATGTTTACTAGAATTGAATGTGACTTGTTCTTTCAGATTGAAGGACCAGGGAAGGTCTTTATGTTGGTACTCCATTGATATGAGCCATAAATAAGAAGAAGCCTTGCTGAAGCCTTGCTTTGTAAAGATTCTAAGCAAGTTGCATTTTGGGAAGAATTCTGCAAAAAGGTCAGGGTAAACAGCAGAAACGGATAATTCTGTGTCAGGTCAGAGATGCAGGCAGGGCCAGTTCCAATCAGACCTTGTGAGACATGATATGTTATATAACATCTATTTTATTTTAATAGAAACTCTGTTGCAGTCTTAAACAATGCCAATGGATGTCCATGTGTTTAGAAAAGACAACCACAACTGCTTCATAATGTCACAGTTAAAGGTAGAGGTCAGCCAGAATGTCCTGTAAAGGTTCATATCAGTGGAGATGGGGCCAAAAACAGCTAAAGACAGAGAAACCAAGGTGGGCAGACTTAGAACGATGTCCCAGTGGAGTGACACACTGAAATGATCATGATTAAACACATTGAGTAATGGCATAGCAGAAAGCTAAATGACTGATTAAACGTCACTTAGCTGAAATGCTCATGACCAAAAGTGTTTGCAATTTTGGAGTTGAGAGTATGCTGCATATTTAGGGAGATATTTTGGGATAAAAGCTAAGTGTAAAGTTCAAAACTTATTTATATTTAATGCACCCTTATGACCTGCAGAAAATGTTTTTTTTTTAAAAGCAGAGTTGTGCTCTCGTTGTGATTCATCATTTGGGTGAGTGTTGAGTTTTCCACGTGTATCACTGTTGCTGCTCCTAATGTTGTTGATCCTAATGTGGTAGCACTTGCCTGCTTTCATAGGCCTAGGGTTATGCAAGCAGGAGAATCTGATAGCTGGGGCTCCATTCAGATACTTGTGCCAATAAACCAAGACACAAGGAAATGAAGCATCTTCACAGAACACCTTGACACTCCTGTGTTAGATCTGTGCCACCACTGAAAGAAGTTATGGGCTTTGAACAATTGAATTTAACATTTTCAGATTAGGAATCCTCACTCTCTATTTATGAAGATATGGGCAAGATATGCAGAGCAGTGCTATCACTGACAGCCTCAAGACTGCCCAAATGATGGTCTGGATAAACAAACTACAGTGCGGTCACACATGGCAGCAAATGAACACGGAGGGAACTTAAGACTGCACCAATGTTTATTCAGTATTAGTACACAAACATGGGGTTTGAAAACAGGTGGAGGGAGCCCTCACACTCTACAGATGAGGAAATTTCAGGCAAAAATTATTCAGGTTAACTATGATAACCTCAGTTAGTGGTTACTCTCTCTAGGTTTCACAGCCCTGTTCTTCCATGAGGACTGTGAGCCTTGTGAATGTTTCTCATAGTGCCATTATCTCTTTGGAAATAAATATGGAAAAAGAAGGAGGAGAAGAAGGAGGAGAGAAGAGGGTAAAAGAGAAAGGCAAGAAGAGGATAGGAGAGGGGAAGAGGGAAGGGGAGGGAGAGGAGGAGACAAAAAGAGAGAAAAGAGGAGAGGGGAAGGGAGGAGAGGAGAGGCCAACACACCTCATTGTATTGCCATTTTCTGGCTGGTAAGATTCATGCTGAGAAAGGTGCATGGCTTGTACACAGTGTAAGGTTCCTTCCTGTGCCCATGACCCATGAATTCCCAGTACTTGCATACCCTAGGGACCAGTGCGTCTGTGTTATTCTTTACTGGAGCCGATAGGATGGCAAGTATATAGATCATTCTATACAGTCTACACGGTACCAAGTTAAGAAGTGTCTTTCAGGAGCCTGTGTGCCCACAGTGGATGAGTGAGTGGCAAAAATTAGGGTGCAGAGGGGTTTCCGGGGTTTGTGGAGGTTGTTCACAAACTGTTGCAATCCTGGTCTAATAATTTTAAGTTTTCTTAGGACACCTGTTTCTCTACTTGATTGTTCAATATTTATGTTTTTTAATAAATTTTCATATAGTTTGTGCCACAAAGTGATTACATACATTTAATAAATCACTGGCCTCAATTGTCAGGGAAGGAGAGAAATGAGTTTTTGCCTCAACACTGGAATCTAAGAGGCTCAAGGAATAATTTTCTAGGTGTCTCTGATCCTTTCCACTTGACTCAATCAAGATAGATTGAGTCTATCTTGTCATAGACAGGAAAGTTACCAAGGATCCCTGAAAGCCGACATCCTTCGAGTCCAAATGTGGTGGCAGAGAATCTGGACCTTAAAGTCAGTCTGTCATATTCCAATAGCTTGACTTAGCTTTTGGGGTGCAGCCAGGAGCTCACGGTTCAATCCTGATGTTCTTCTGCATTCTGCAGTCTGTTTACACAGACATACAACTCCCAAGGCTTTTATTCTAAGTATCTGAGAGCAGCACATCCCTTAGCATGTTGTGTCCCCAGAACTGTGTCAACTGGTTGTATCGAAACCTAGACAATTCAGGACTTCCTGTCTATAGTCCTGTCCTAAACCGTGACCAATGATGCTGGTGCAGCTCTCTCCCGTTTTAGCCTCTACAGGCAACTTGTGTTGCTGGTGATGCGTGTTTGAGTGTGTGTGTGTGTGTGTGTGTGTGTGTGTGTGTGTGTGTGTGTGTGTATGTGTTGCATTTATTTTGTATTTGTTTTATGGTATTAGAGATTGAATCTTGGGCCTTTCACATGCAGAACAAGTGCTCCACCCCTTATCTGTGTAATTAGTTTACTTTTGAGGTAATGTCTTGCTATGTTTCCCAGGCTGCCCTTGAATCCTCTCTGTAGCCAAAGGAAGACTAAAACCTGTACTCTTCCTGCCTCAGCCTCTAGAATAATTGATATTATAGATCCATACTATAGTGCTAGGATGAAATTAGAAACACTTATATCTAGAAGTGTCAACCTGATGGGAGCAGGGTGTATCAGTAGAGGCTAAGCTTTTTGGTGCATCCACATCTTCATCTGGGAATGCACTGACACTAATACCTTACCTCATCTGATAATTTTGTTAGCTCTGTTGATGTCTTCATTATTACTATTATTTTGATGGTGATGATGATGATCATAAAGATTTAATTTAGAAGCTACAGACATATGCTAGCAACTCCTTTTTATTCTTTATTATTATAGGGCTTCCTGGGCTGCCTGGGCTGGACTAGAGTTTAAGGTTTTCCTGCTTTATCCTCTTGAGGAGATGGAATTAAAGACCTGAGCCACCATGGCCACTGATTTCTTATTTCAGTAGAGAATATGGACCTGAGGAAGGTATGGAGGCACATATTCACAACTTCAAACCAGACTCTGTTTCAGTGTAAAACCCTATTTTACAGCCAAAAGCAACAAAGATGAGTTCATCCCAGCCTTTTCTTCCTTCACTATGTAAGTGTCCTGGATAATAGACTATTCTATGAAAGACAACAATTGGTATTACAGAAGAGCCATTTCCTAAATCTGTTGACCTGTCTTTGCTTTGACAAAATTATCACTGTGGGACAGAACTCTGAAAGCCTTGTGAGTTCAAGGTCCCAAACATTCATTTCCACATTCTCAGAAGTCACCAGAAAAGATTGTTCTTTGTGAGTTTGGTTACAGTGACTCACTCTGGTAATAACATAGGGGAATCAAAATTGCAAGCCTAGGCTGGCACTTTGCTAGATGTTGGAAAGGCTGAAATTACTATGAGCTTAAATGGGACCATTTAACCCATTTTATTCCTTGCAGATAGAATGTGCTGAAGTTATCCAAGACATCCCTGGGTAATTTCCATTAAAAAGAGATGCCCTTCAAGCAACAATTAGGGATTAACCAGGGTGAGGCAAAGGCATGCACATCACATTGTTCATTTCCTTAGCCAAATTGTCTGCATTTCCTTTCCATAAATATCAGGTCATATCAGCAATGCACCAGATAGGGCCTGAAATTCAGAGGCAGTCGGCACTTGTTTCTTTGGGAGTTGGATCTTTTGATGAAAAGCTTCCATGATATAAGACTGATATTTATAAGAATATTTAATATCACTAAGTTATTTCAACAGAATAGAACTAAACCCTGAATTTCTGCATTCACTCCTCGTGTGATGCTGAGAAAGTAGCTCATTGTTTCCCTACCTGTAAAAGGAAACACCATCGTGGCTACTTCATGGTTATGTAGAATTAGTTAATAGCTGTAATATGCTCAGATGAGACATTTTCCACAATCGTTAGTGATGACTGTTATTTCAGAGGTTCCCTATTTCTCTGAAAGCCAGAAATGGCCACTTCTTAATTTCTTTCATGTTTTATATTAGTAGCCTGTGCTACATGTAAATAGGTTTTAGAAACCATAAAATACTGGACTGGTTTATTTTAAGTATTCTTTTTCCTTTCTTTCTTCTTTTACATGTGGATGGATGATTTGCTTGCATGTATGTATGTGCACCATGTGCATGCCTGGTACTCAGAGAGACCAGATGAGGGCATTAGATCTCCTGGAACTGGGATTACAGATAATTTTGAGTTGCTGTATGGGTACTAAAAACCTATTCTGGATTGCGTGGAAGAGGAGGTAGGGCTCTGATCTGCTAAATTGTCTTTCCAAGTCTCTTTGTTCTCTCCTTTAAGCATTCACACTTAGCAACTTCACAGGCGTGACTTTGGTAGAGATATTTTGTGGTCCCAAAGGTAGATGGATGCACTGACATTCCAGTTATGGACACACCCCATGAGAGCAGCATTTATGTTAACATGGTATGAATCTACTTTTTGAGGAATTCGGAGTGCTCCCATGAGTGTCAAAGTTGTATTCCTAGAAAGATGGTGGTAGTGCATACAAGACAATCAAGAGCCATGAGAAGTGACATTTATATTCTGCTTAGACAGTGGACATTGATTCCTGATGTATCGTGGAAACATACTAGCTAAATTCTGGCACCGGATCTATGCTTTTCCTCATTTTTTCTCCTTTTGCTTATCCAGCTCCTTGAAACCTCTTAATTTGAGAATTAGTCGACTCACCAGTACCTTCATAGGAATTAGTTCAGTATCCATCATGGATTCTGCAACCTAAGTGCTCTGGGTGAAAAATAATGACAACGGAGCTGTCCACGGGTGCCATTTTAGGAGACCAAGAATTCCGGTGAGGCTAGTCCTAAGTATCTATTGACAACTGTGCTTGTGTTAGTGTTCAGTTTTCCTAGGATGGAATGAAAATAAGGACAGGGTACTTTAGCACAAGGTAGGGCATTGCTTTGGGGCCTTTCTCTATGACCAATGAAAGTGTAAGGTCAAAGTTACAAAGTGTGAAAAAGACAAAATTCTCCTGTAAACTCTTGAAAGCCTTCAGACTCATTGCATTCACCCTGAGTCAGAATTCATTTTCTTCCTTACCTCTGCTTGATTTCAATTAAAAGAAGACAGCTTACTTAATCTTTCTCACAAACTGATATGGTGTATACCTGAGTGAACGGGACAATTTTCCTTATAAATTATGTATAAAATCCTCCACTGCTAGCTCTCTCTTAGAGACTCAAACGAGAATTCAATTTCTCTTAGCTTATTTTTTCATGGTTCTTGGGATATTCATTTCAGATTTCCACTCATTTTTATAAATGTCTTATTTATTCAAGCTGTTCTTAGAAAAAAAAAAGTAATGCTGTGCTTTGCTGATTTTATTACCCTGGACAGGTTACAATATCTTCTCAGAAGCCAACACATTAATTGATTTTAAAGTTTCTGTAACTGTTGGGAAGTCTTTTGCTGGAGACTTAAGAGGCTGCTCTAATACTTTCCTCTCCTCATTCTCTTATATATGCTGTGGGTATCTCCTAGTCCTTAACTACTTTCGGCTGCCACATGGTAACCCTATGTCTTGCATAGCCAAACTGTCAAAGCCTCCTTCAACCCTTGGTCCAGCTTTTGTTCTAGAAAACACATTAATTGTTACTACAGTATTATTCATTGCTGGCCATGATTCTACTCATAGCTTTCTTTGATAGATACTGCTTTAGTAAGAACTTCTAGTCACAGATGACAGAAATGAGAAAGAGGATGAATTGCTGTTTGTCTTGAATGCCTGTGTGTCCTTCAGTTGCAGTTTGAGATCTTAGAAAATGGTGAAGCTAGGTATGGAGATGGGAGTCAGACTTTGGGAGGGATCCTAAGGGGAACACGACTCAATAAAACCTGACTGTTCTAAACTTTGTGGCTATATCTGACTTGCATTTCTTTCACTGAAGTGTAATTACCAAGAGGATTAGAATAAGGAGCGAATCACTGTGTTAAAGAGCCTCCTTGTTTTAACAAACGTGTATCTATTATTTTTTGGGATCGATCTTTATACATAGTAAGTGAGAATGTTTAACTTGGCTATTGTCAGAATCTCCAGGTCTGTGGTGCTTAATATTGTCAACTTCATAGACTCCAGGATAACTTAAAGATAAGCTTTTGGTCATACCTATAAGAGTTAGGTCATCTATGCATGTCTATGAAGGATATATAGATTGGGTTAATTGAGACTAGAAGTCCCTCTTCACCTGTGGGTGGAACAATTTCAAAGGCTATGGTCCTAAACTGAGTACAAAAGAGGGAATAACTTGAGCATAAGCATTCATTCATCTCTCTCTGCCTCTCATGGATGCAAAGTAAGCAGCTGCCCCACATTCCTGATAACCACAACTGGACTATCCGCTCAACCTCTGAGGAAAATAGGTCCTTTCTTCTTTAAATTGTTCTTGTCAAGTATTTGGCTCAGTAATAAAGAACGGATCCGATATAGTTCCCTTCAATATGATACAGTTCCACATTCTCATTTCTTCAGGAATATTTCTACTTTCACTGGGGTGCATGATGTATGATGCTTAGATTCGTGTCTATTGGCATCATGTGTCATGTTATGCTTTCTTAGTCTGGATGTTCAAAAATTCTGACCTCTTCTTCAGTGCTATCCTAGTTATGATTTATATTGCTTGCCTGATCCTTACCAAGGGGATTAGAATAAGGAGCAAATACAAAATGTACTGAATAATGAGCAATATATGTCTCCAAGGCTTTTTGTTGATTGTCTGGGTCCTCAAGATACATCTCTCCATGGGCAGGGTACCATAGACAGTGGTATAAGGAAAACTTGCCAAGCTACCAAGCAAGTTGGCAGTCATATCAAGTTTGGAAAGTGGAGATTCCAAGGAGGGTAATGCTGGAGTTTAGATTAAGTAAGAGAAAAAGTAGTTGGTTTGTTGACTTGTAACTGACCTAAGTAAACATGATTCTAAAGAACTTCGATGCATCTCAAAGAACTGTAGACCTGTGTTCCCTGTGACTTAGCTATCTCTGGTTTAGGCTAATTGTTACCCCTCTGATGTTAAATGTCCCATAATTGCCTTTACATACTGGCTGAAGATCTTTTGTGAATGGCAAAGAAAACAAACTCACTAGGGTCAGAAAGATTAAACATTCTCTGTCACAAGCATTCCACAGAGGATAAGAGTTGGTCATTGGATAGATGTCTCAGACCTTCCATGGAAGGGTCTTCCTCTTTGAACAGGAAGAAATAAGTCAAGGTAGAGCTCTTTGTCTTCTTTCTTGAACACTGATATTTTCTCCTGTTTTTGCCTGTTTTTTTGCAAGCATACTCTTCTATTATACCCTGTGAATACAGAAGTACTTTTATATTCTGAGCCATGGTACAGACAGTCCTGCAAAAGACAGGCTTTATTCCATTTCTTATCCATACAAAAATGAGAAGAAAAAAATTAAGGTTCAGCACAGGGCTGGGTAAAACATTCTAGGGCATATTTTCCTAACAATGAGGATTCTAAAGTATATCATTAGAGTTTATGAGAAAGGCAAGAGCAACATAGGATTTATCTGCCGAGAGCAGTTAAGGTAGATACCTGAAGGTAGAAAGGGAGAGGTCAATATCCAGGTATAATGTGAGCAATATCATCAACAGAACCAACATTTGAACTGTGCTATCAGTATGTTGTCACATCGGTTCCCTGTTTATATGCTCTAACACTATTTCTTCGGTACTAACATATACATAGAGTTTTATTTTCCACAAGTCTTCATGACTGCATGCCTCTGTGTGTGTGTGCGCCTGTGCATGTGCATGTGTGTGTGTGCATGCTGTATAAATATTCGTGGGATTGAAATAGGGAGTCATCTCCAATAAGATCGCTCTTCTACCTTACTCAATGAGTCAGGAATTCTCAATAAAACCCAAATATCACCAATATGACTAGCCTTGGCATCCAACTTCTTCTGGAGATCCCCTCTTTCTGTCTTCCATGGCTAAAATTACAGATTTCATACACACCCAGCATGTATGTGGGTTCTGGTGATGTGAACTCTGGTCCTCAAACTAAATGCTTTAACCACAGAACAATCTACCCAGTACCAGAAATTTAAAAATATTTGTGGAAATTGAATGGCTAAGATGAGTTTTATTACATTAGATAAACCCTCAAATGATGCATCCACTTCAAAAAGCAACTGGAAATTGAGGTGAGGTGCAGCCTACCTTAACTTCCAGGACTACTGGCAGATGACTTTATAGCTTTTCCATATTCAGAGTATTCCCCCAAAGCTCCAATTTAAGCATCTACTGCATCTCTGAAGAATGCACTCGACTGACACAGGAGGCTCAGCAGTATAATGGAGCTAACATTTCCGGGCTTTCTTTTGAGTCATAGCTCAGTGGTCTTAGTCCTTCCTGTTTCAAGAATTTGCCTTCTCCATTCATCCTCAGCTGATTAGAAAAATGCTGGACACAGAAGTGCCCTAGTCTATAAACATCAACCAAGTCATACAGCGTAAGAAGAGGGCTGTTGTTAGCTTGGTTTTCTGACTTCCAGATTTTTTACAAATTAAAGGATGTGAAAGGATATAATGCAATCATACTGTTAGATAAATTGTTAGGGTTAAGTTTTACTCTTGGGTTTTCATTTAACTTAGCATGACAGAATGTGTTCTGGTACATCCAAGGACAGAAATGAGTCTTCCATTAGTTTCCGGATGGCTCGATGTGGTAGGTGAGCCTTTTTCCTAAGTGTGCAGGCTTATTTTCTGTTCCAGAATTTCAAATCGTCATGCTCTACTGTGCAACACAGTTTACAGAAGGAATTGCTGTTTTGATTGTGCTTTGTCGCATGTTTGCTTCTTGAAAGATAGTAGGCTTTTGAGATGGATTTTGTGGTGATATTTTGGAATGGATGAAATTAAGTAAGTCAAGTCTTACGTGCTGTCTGTATTCTTACATACTTTCTGTATTAGGTTTCTTTGAAGATGAAAAAGTTTCTCTCAGAAAGGAAGTTTAAATTCAGCCAGAAACAAAATCATAGGCTTGGGAAGCCACAAAGAAGGCAGAAGTATGCACAGAAGGGCTTATCTACAGGGCCACAGGAAAGGAGGGGCCACAGGGTCCAAGAAACATTGTGGTTCAGCAAGGGAAGCAGTCCAAAAGGAAATAGTCAAATTTTACATGTCTTTGAGCTGGCTAATAGAGCACACATTATCAGAAAATAATGTTCTCCAAAATTCTGTAAGCTGTTTCTAATTGCAAAATTGCAAGTCAATCCATTTAAATTTCCTTAGAAATTTTGTTTTCATTCTCAAATCTTTGCCCATAGAAATCCAAAGCAGTCATCATGGCTTTCCCAGGGAAACCCTATAACATTTTGCTTTGAGAAAATTAGGCTGTCTTTCACAGGCTGATCGGCATGAAGCATCATACAATGCGTCTTCCACATTTCTCCTTGTCTTCCCTGATATGAGCCGCTGCATTTTACTTGGTATCTTTCTAATTGGGGCCTTAATTGTCTGTGAGGATGAACAGTTATTCAGCTTGTTTCTAGGAAAAGAAAATGTTATAAGGAAACACCAAATGAACAAAAGCAGAAAGTGGCTGTTGTCAAGGAGCTCAATGGAAAAGGGACACAATGAGGGTGGCAATCCTGGGAAGGAGTTGCACTGAGAGATGGCGCAGTCTGTAAAAGGGTTGACGTGCAAGCATGAAGACCTAACTTTGATCCCCAAATACCCCATCAAAAGTGGATATGGCAATGTAAACCTATGTGTCTGTAATTCTAGTGCTGAGGAGTGCAGGCAAATGGAACCCTGGGCTACATGGCCAGCCAGCCTGGCCCACTAGGTAAATTCTAGGCCAGTGAAATACCTTGTCTTAGAAGCAAAGACAGACAGCTCCCAGGGAACCACAATCTGAGTTGACTTCTGGGGTTTATACATGCAGACACATAATACATATCCACCTACAAACATATATACTGAAACACACACATACAAAAGTGACCAGTAGTTACCTATTGGGTACGCAAACCGCAATGACTTCTTAGAGACAAGAAAATTCAAGAAAAGTTAGAATGAATGCAGAATTAAAGAACCCAGGAACTGAACAGGAATTGAACATGGGAATATTGGAGGTGTTTGGAGAGAAGATACCGAAAGTGATTGGGAGTTTAGAGAGCCATTAGACTTGGTGAGAGGAGTCTTTAAGAATCTAGCAGGTACACAGAAAATCAGAAGAAAATAAAACCAAAACTTAGAAAACATAAAAGTTCTTCAAACATTTTACAGTTGGGCACAAGAAGATTCTTTCAAAGTTGCAAAAATAAGCAAGACTGTTTGGAAGGAACACTGGCTGGGATGATAGCGATAACCCTGTAGTTTCTAAACACTGATGATTCTGATCCTTTTCCGCTACCACCAGAAGCACCACTTCCTGTGTTGGGCTGTTTCCCAAGATATTTTGCACACTTTGCTAGAGAAAGTCAATGGTGATCTCTAATTCATAAAAATGTTTACTCTGTAGATGAAGAAAAAATAGCAGACGTGAAAAATGGTCACTGAAGGTAGACCATTATAATAGAACAACATATATGGGAGTTTCAGCACTCAGGTTGTGAAAATTGGGCCAGGGAGTGAGGAATTTAGATACTTTAGAGTATGTATGGTTTTTGGAATATTTCACACCATTCTATATTGGTAGCCAACATGGGCCTTTTTGACTTCTTTTTACCTAAGTATGCTATACAAATAGCAGATCTTTCCTGCCATTCCTGACTTTCTAGAAATGAAACAAATCTGTGTGGGTGGGGTGGATAAAGGTTGTTGGCTTACTAAAGAAATACAAGAGTACAGGAAATAGAACGTGCACAGCCTTTGTGTCTGTCTAATCAGTCCTGACAGCAGGAGGGATTACTGGGAATGCAAAGAAGCAGAGTAGGCAGTTTTATGCCTTAGGTATTTATATCATCTATTAAAGATATTGCCATAGTCTCTTTTCAATGATTTGCTGAACAGTTAAATTCAAACTTCAGTTGAGTTTAATACCCCAAAGTGGCTCTTTTACATAATTTATGTGACTAGAATTCCTTTCATACTACAGTTGGACCTTCATAGTTTGAGGAAGAGGCTATGACTGGGGCCAAACATGGCCCATGAGTATCTTGAAGAAGCTCACTGGATCTGCCTCCTTGCATTTACCCACTGTTTATTGTCAAAGAGTGACATTGAATATTTATGTGAATTAATAGTACTTGTTAGAAATTGATGATGTATATTGATTGAGACAAGAATGTAAGATTGTAAGGAAATCTAGCATTTGTAGCATAGTTATTCTGTATTTTATGGCTAACATCCACTTATCAGGGAGTACACACTACAATTTTCTCCTGAGTCTGGGTTACCTCACTCAGGATGATACTTTCTAGTCTATCCATTTGCCAGAACATTTAATGGTATAATTGATTTTAATAGCTGAGTACTCAGATATGTAAACTTACCACATTTTCTTTATCCATTCTTTGGTTGAATGACATCTAGATTGTATCAAGTTTCTGGCTATTACAAACAAACCTTCTATGAATAGTTGAGTGAGTGATCTTATGGCACAGTAGAGCTCCTTTTGGGTATATCCTCAGGAGTGGTATAGCTGAGTATTGAAGTAGATCTATTTCTAATTTTATAAGAAACAACCAAGTTGATTTCTAAAATAGTTGTATAAATTTGTACTATGAGCAATGGAGGAATGTTCCACTTGCTTGAATTTTTGGTCTTGGCCATCCTGAGATGGAGTCTAAGAGTCGTTTTGATTTGCATTTCCACAATGA
Source organism: Rattus norvegicus (assembly GCF_021556685.1). NCBI lineage: Eukaryota > Metazoa > Chordata > Mammalia > Rodentia > Muridae > Rattus > Rattus norvegicus. Next base: position 21,579,510 of record NC_141551.1, on the reverse strand, counting down.
CTAAGGATGGTGAACATTCCTTTAAATGTTTCTTGGCTATTAGTGATTCCTTTTTAGGAATTCTCTCTTTACATATGTATCCAATTTTTAATTGTGTTATTTAGTTTGTTGCTATCCAGTTCCTTGATTTCTTTATGTATTTTGGATGTCAGCTTTCTGTCAGTTGAGTTCGTGAAAATATTTTTCCACTCTGTAGGCTGCCATTTTTCTTTTGAGGGTGTTCATTGCCTTGCATATGCTTTTCAGTTTCATAAAGTCCCACTCTTTTGACCATTCATCTTACTGCCTGAACTCTTGGTGTTCTGTTCAGGAAGTTGTCTTCTGAGACAACGTGTGCAAGGTGATTACCCACTTCCTCTTCTATCAGATTTAGTATACCGAGTTTTATATTGATTTCTTTGATCCACTTGGACTTAAATTTTTTGCACCACAGACCCAAGGAGACGCCAAAGGGGGGGGGGGAGATGATTGAATCTCATTGGAAAGGGGAAATAAATTAAACAGCTAAACATTGGGGGTGGGTGGACAGAGTGAACTGGAAAAGGAAGGAATGAAAGAGGAAAAGCAGGAGGAAGATGAATGAAGAGAATACCGGGAGAGACTGTTGAAGTGGGTGTGTGTGCATCTCTGGGATGAGGTAGAAACCTAGTAACATGCAACCTTCAAGGAATCTAGCTAAGACACCTTGAAATGGCAGATATGGAGCTTGAACCAGACATCTCCTGTAACCAGGCAAGGCTTCTATTGGAGGAGTTGAGACACCAACCCAGCCACAAAAACTTCGACCCACAATTTTCCTGCCCAAAAGATATTCAGGGGTAAAAACAAGGAGCAGAATTTGAGGGAAGGTCTAACCAATGACAAGCCCAGCTTGAGACCCACACCATGAAAGGGAGCCCACCACTGACAATGTTAGTACTATTCTGCTCTATTTACAGAAGCTTAGAAAAACTGCCACGAGAGAGGTTTCACCGAGCAACTGATGGAATATAATGCATACCCACAGGCCAACATTAAGATGAGCTTGGGGAATCTTGTAGAAGAGGGAAAGAAAGACTGAAGGAGCCAGCAGAATCAAGTTAGCTACAAAAAAAGCCTACAGAATCAGTTAACCGAGGAGCATAGGGCATCGTAGAAACTGAGCTGCCAACCTAAGAGCATGAATGGGACAGATCCTCTGCACACATGTAATTGTGAAATTTGGGTCTTCATATGAGAGTCCTAAAGCAGGAGCAAGGACTGTTTCTGACTATATTGGCTGCCTTAGGATACCTTTCCCCTAATGGGGCTGCCTCTTCTAACCTCTTTAGAAGAGGATTTGCCTAGTTTTGCTACAACCTGATAAGCAAAGGCTGGTGGATATCCATAGGAAGCCTGCCCTTTTCTGAGGAGAAAGGGTGGATAGGGTCGGGGAAGTGATGTGAGGAAAGGTACTGAAATTAGATGAGGGGGGGAAAGCTGTGATTGGGATTTAAACTAAATAAATAAACAAATCAATAAAAATTACTTATCTAATTGAAAAACAAAACGATATGATGGACTAGGAACATCACTGACATAGGCCTTGTTTATTATGTATGAGACACTGGGGTTTTAATCCTCAGACCGAAAGAGAAAGAGGAAGTAGGCAAGCAAGCAAACCAACTGAATTGAAATTAACTGTGATGGTAATTGCAGTTCTCTATAAAGACAATCAAAGCTACTGATCTGGACTGCTTACATAGATGAAATTACTACATGGATATGTATTAGCTTATTGTAGCTCTCATAATAAATAATAGGACATATGTTATGATACATGATTTTTTTGTTTCTATGGTTAAGTCTTTATGTAGTTCTAGCTGTCTTATAACAGTAGTCCATGCTGGCCTTGAACTTGCAATTGTTTTGGCTATCATCCAGAGTACTAAGATTGTAGACATTTGGGGCAACACCCAGCAATGGGACTTACTTTTCTCATAGTTGTGGAGATCTTAAGTTGAGAGTCAAAGTGCCACTAGAACTGATTCACTCTGAGGTCCCCTCCTTGCCCTGTAACCATATTTCCCCCTATATTGTTTCATCTTCTTTCTTCTGCCTGCATTCAAATGTCTCCTTGTAAAGGGCAGCAGGTACATTGACTTAGAACCTATGCCAACTGCATCTAATTTTAACTTACTCGTATTTGCAAAGACACTGTCTACCTAGATGATCACATTCTGATGGCTTGGGTGTTAGAGCTTCAAATGAGAAGGTTGAAGAGAGGCCCAATTATTTCTATGATAATATATGAATTATATATCATATATATCAATGGTTATAAGAAGGGAGGAAGCAAGGGATAGAGTAAGGAAGGATGATAGAAGGAAGGGAGAGAGGAAGGAAGAGAAAGAAGGAAGGAAGGAAAGAAGACAGAAGGAAAGAAGAAAGAAGGGGAAAGGGAGGAAGGGAAGGAGAAAAGAACTGAGTAAAGAAGGAAAGAAATAAAGGTAAAAAAGAAAGAAAGGAACTAAAGTGAAGGAAGGGAGAGGGGAAGGAAAGGACAGAAAAGACGGAAAGCAGGTTAGAAGTAAGGGAAAAAGAAAAGGAAGGGCAAAAAGAATGGAGTTCAGCTAGGTCACTGTTCTTCAATACCTGCTCTTTCCCCTAGTGAGTGTTCATGTGACCAGGACTGTCTATGCCTCCTAGTCTATATCAAAGAAAGATAATGATATCACTTATATTTTATGATTTTATGGGAATTACAGTGAATTATGTGATGCTTACTGTCCTTCTTGACATGTAGAAAGCATTCAATATTCACAAACCTCAATTACTGTAAACAGAAGCAAATTAGGACTATTTTGTATTGAACATAGACCAGACCATACCATAGGTATGTGTCTATCCCAGGGTCACAAATGGCATCTTAGGAAGCTTACCTTTAAACTGCAAAAGTAGAAGATTCAGAATCATTTTAGAACAGTGTGGTATGAGGTATTTTGGAACAACCCATTCATTCACTCGTTAATTCATTCATTCACTCCTTCCCCCTATTCTTTATGGAGAGCATATAGAAGAAAGCCCACATTGTAACAAGAGGCACTGTACTCAAGTATGTACTTGATATTTTTTTACTTGTTAGTGGATTTCTTAATAATTCTCTTCAGGGTTTTGTGAAATGCTTAGCCTGAGTCACGCTTCGTTAGTGAGAGCGTGAATAGTTGGGACAGTTTATAATTTTCTGCCTGTGTGCTTGTCGATCAAAATGTAGGTTTCCTTTCATTTGTGAGAATTGTGATCACAAGTTGTGTTCTTGATTCTGCCAGACCCCAGTTCCTTTCCATAGAAATGGTAGAGGGATTAATGAGGATGGTGACAACAAGTCTGGAGGCAGGGGCTGGGGAGATGTTTCAGTTGTTAAGAGCACTCATGTAGGGGACCAGAGTTCAATTCCAGCACCTAAGTCAGGGAGCTAACATATCAAGAGACTGTAGTTTCAAGGGCTCAAACTGGCTCTTCTCACCTGCAAAGGTAACTTCTTTATATGTATGCATATACATACATATTAAAAACAAAAGAAATCACAGAGAAGTAAGTGAATGAATTAATGAATGAATGAATGCACTTATGGATCATGCTTTCAAGCATTTATCTCTTTTCCTAATTCCAGGGCAGTACAGTCCTCATTCCCTTGGCTGACAAGTTTCGGGGTACTCTGCTCTTCCTCAAAATACCTGGACTAACACAGTCCTTTTTCAGAGCACACATAAGTACATTCTCTTCAACAGAGCCTCCTCCCCTCTCCAAGGCCTCTGAATCACGTTGACAGGTGGACTTTATTCTGTCTCTTTTCCAAGTTTCTTTTCCAAAAGCTTGCAGCAGAAAGCCCTCTTTTTTACCTTCCACCTTTATTTCAACAACACCTTTTATCTTTCTAGGATCTATTCCCAAAGTAATTCCCCTATATTAAAGTTAAAAACTTGAGATTTTAAAACTGTCAGTGTTCAGATGGCAGGCGCATTAGATTAAAGGAACCTAACAGGGTATTTGATTCAGGGAGTTGATGTACAGACCAAATGAGAGAATGTATATGGGATGCTGCTTGCTACAAATGAAGTATTCATACGAAGCTTTTATGTTTTACATATTAAATCCATAGTTCTTATCTTATGTAGCCAGATTTATGAATATTTACCTATGGGTATTGATTCAACTGTGTTTCAGTACCTAATACTTTACCCAATATTAGTAGAGAAGGTAAAGACACATGAACGTCTGCCCGATATTTCGGAGCTTACAGCCCAGCAGGGAAAAGAAGAGAAATATCTATAATATGTAAGGCAGATGTGAAGAGTCTCCATAAATGAGATATACACACACCTATTTGCAACAAAAGAGAAAACTACGTCTTGAGCAAAAATAAATCTGTTTATGAACTGATGCATCTGAACTCACCGCTGTACAGATCATTCAGACATCTCCTCTAATTTCCTACTGTCTGGAGTATCATCACGGAAGTAATGGGAATGCTAAACCAAACTGTAGGTCTAATGAGATGAGAGATGAAATTATTCTTCAGAGGAAAATAAATAAACCAAAATAAACCTGTCTCCTCTAAGAGAGAGCCTCAGCAGGTAGCCCCGTAATGAAATCCATGATTTCCAAGGGGTTGTGCTTTCCGAAGTTTCTGGCAAAGTGCTAGTTTCTCAGAGGCTGTTCATCCGAGAAAGCAATTTGACGACTTCAGTCTTTCTTGCCTTCCCCATCTGAAACTGAAAGAAACCAGGAGGACAATTATGCCCTTCCCCAAAGTGAAAACTTGGTTGGAGAGTGATATAAGCCTGACATAACTAATTGGGGCAAATATTCAGCACAAGGCACGGGAAATTAACCTCCAACGTCTCATTAGCATTAATGGGAATTGCACAGCTAATTCCCTCCCCATTGTGCACAATATTTACTTCATAATGTTTATCCTGACAGTCTACAACTTCCAGCAGGAAACAATAATTTAGGCACATGGGGCTGAAAATTCTGCTGGATACTTTGTGAGTCACTTTCTCTCCTTGTTCTTATACTCAGAGAATAACGGGCCATGTATCATTCCTAACCCCACAGTCCCCACCCCTTCCCTTAAACCTATGGTTTCACACAGATGTATGTGGGAAAAAAATCAACTTTTCATTTTTACCCAGTATGATAGAATTCCAAACTCAAGACACGCATAGATTAAATGATCAGCCTCAACTGCAGGAAAAAGTAACTGCTAGAACTACAGATTTCTCTAACTTTCTGCCTTTTTGTTCAATACTATACTCACTATTAGCAGAGTCTCCGCTAATGGCACGGGCTCTGACCTGTCTGTTCTACCACACTGGTGCTTAACTGACCCATGGAATCTGCTTCCAAGGCATTTGCCATTGTGTTGGACAGTGTCAAGTTCTTAAATCCATGTAACTCCATTTACACCATCCTAAGTGTCTTATATCCATGAAGCTCTGGCCAGAACATATAGTTTATGGTAACACTGATTTAAACTGCATGCCTATTTAGTGTGTGTGTGTGTGTGTGTGTGTGTGTGTGTGTGTGTGTGTGTGTGTGTTTGTGACAGAGAGGGAGGAAGGAGGAGGAGGAGGAAGAGGAGGAGGAGGAGGAGGAGACCCAGGGCTATGCCCTATCAATTTGACACCTATAAGGGCAGAAGAAAGGGCAACTCTGGTTAGTCAGCTTGGCTAATCTCCATGACAGATGGTGAATATGCAGAACCCAAGTCAAACACAAAGTAGTATTCACCATGTA